>NC_136971.1:19463282-19608282 GCF_032717465.1 Coenobita brevimanus | reverse complement strand
ACCCAAATCAAATTACAGAATTTAACAATCACATAAAGAAACATGATACAGAAAAAGAGCACAAAAATTAATGCATGACTTACAAAATAACTACGCTCACACACACCACGGAAACGGGCAACTCTGACTCGTACCGAAGCTATGGTAAACAACGGGAAACGAGGAGAAACTACTCAACTGCCTCACTGCAAATCTTGCTTCTCAACAATATTCTTTATATCAGTATGATTTTTAGTGTTACATGCATATACTTGCATGTAACAGTCAAATTATTGCAAATTTTAATATATACTGACTATTATTTGTACAGAATATTGGTGTTTAGAGCTGCAGAAATCATATTCAAAACAGGTTTCATTAAAAATTACATTAATCATTAAAATCAGTGTTACTTGCGTGATATGTAACAATCTATTTTCCGTATACAGTAAAAGTCCTCTCATTCAGCATCTGGTTTTCCGGTATTTCCAGTCTTTGGGGGGTTTTCATAAATAGTCCCATTACGAAGGTTTTCTGCCCTTCCATCACATATGATGAGCTGATCAGTGCCCACAACAGGGTCGCCAGCTTGTCGCTGGTATCTGTGTGCCCGTAGTTACCAATTTGGCACTGTTGGCATTTGATCTAGTGCTCTGCATAGTAATTTAGCACTTTGCATAATAATTTAGCACCAATAAATATTAATTTTCTTCTATCTAGTGCATTTTGAAGTCCAGTTTAGCACAAAAATTTGAACAATTGACCTATAGCTTAGCACATTTTAAAGTTTGAAGATTTCTGCTTAACACTGCATGGACAGTCAACCATCACGATTCGTGAGCATCTGGCTTTGTAAGGGGGGACCTTTCGATAGTTTGGAAATTTTGTCGTACTATTTTACAGTGTACATACGTAAATACACCTAGTTTAAGGTAAGTTTATATGTATTGTATCTCTGATACATTAAATACGAATACAAGCTGCTTACTTAATATTCAGTGCTTAGCATCGACCAATAATACTTTCTAGACACTGTTAAGGCATTGGGGTGACCAACAATGATTGCTAGAAACCTTTTGGCAGGTTTTTCCAGTCATTCGGCAGTTTTTCCTCTTTTGGCACCTGCTTGGTCCAGAAGATACCGAATAAGAGGACTTTTACCGTACTTGATTCATAATATGCTTTCTAGTATGTGCATGGATAGTAAATGCCAACACTTGAGAACATTATTTTTGTATTAACATTATTTAACCCCTACACCGCGGGCATGTTTGCCAATGTATTGCGTGTCCCGCGGGGTTATTCGGGCTCCAACAGACTCTCAAAAAATATTTGCCAAAAATCAGTTATTAGTCCTAGAATATTAAAATTAAATATGCTTATGGCACATACCTTCAGCTTTCTCCTGGAATGTTTATTGAGCCTTCGTCGGTTACCGTAGGACTTGTGGAGACCTCTGAATTAGGGTAACGAAGTCTCCACTTTACACTTCCCAACAACCCGTAATGTGATTACCACAGCCAGATATAAACACTATAAACACTACTCTATGATTTTCAAGTAGTTTGGGATCCATACTCCAAAAAAAAAACACTGTGAAAGCAATGGAAATTACGAGCGCGTCTGATTGTCGCACTTGCGCTAGTTCGCTCTTGGTACTCTGTCATTTATTATTCATAAAACCCCTCACACTTTATATTTCTAATACTATATCACACTTATATATATCTGGAGTCTTTCTCCATAAGTTTCCTTCAGTCGTATTAGTTTAGTGTCACTGAAGTAATTCAATTTTTCATTCAGTAAAATATGTAGAGAGCCACGGATTCACTTTCACTGTTATAACATAAATTATTTGTACTCATATTCTTATATTACTAATTACTTACATTACTATTTACATTTTCTATTCTATTTTCAATATTTACCCTTCTATTTTACTTACACTATGTTATTCACTGTCACTTTCAGTAAGATAAAACTATAATAAACTGTTCAATCATATGTACTGAACATCCATTGCTTTCACCTGCTATTTACACATTATTTCCAAATTATTCTGCTTTCACACTTGCACTGTTAGAACTGCTTCTGGCTGTGGTAATCGAAGAAGGTAACACAGAGGGGAACCTGGCACTCAGCGCACTGCCAAGAGGTGCGTTTGTGCTCAGGTGTGTGGCGGGTGGTATGTGCACATACCTGACACCTGCAAATCGCAGCCTTCCTTTTCCCTTGGCAGGCATAAGCTCAAGTCTGTGCCGATCAATATACGCCCTCTGCTCAAGTCGGTCGGGAAGTGTTACTGGATGACGCCTTGGAGTTGCTGCTGTCACCCTATCATATCATTCCAGCAGCTGCTGGACACAAGTCCTGGTGAACAACCTCAGGGAGAAGGACTTGGGTGGCTTGACCTTCATCTTGTACAGGATGAAGGCGTTCAGCATCGTCATATCTATGAGATGCAGAAAAACTTTCCTGTACCACCTAGTATTCTTCATGAGGCAGTCGATCTCACCAATCATCATGTCGGACTTGTCCATCAGCTGCATGTTGATATTATAGTCCAACACAGCATAAGGTTTCACCACAGGTTCGCCTGTCCTACGGTTGACCTTCCCACTGTCTGTCCTCTCCTCCTTATGTAAGGTGGTGAGCATGTGCACGACCCTCTTGTCATGCCACCGTATTGCCAGCATCTTCTCAGACTTGCGTAGGTGCACGTCTCCTCGCTGCGAGGTTCCTGCCTCTGGGAATTTGGGGAAGTGGGCACGATTACTTTTCACAGTGCCGCAGGAGCCAATGCCGTGCTCAGAAAAGGTATTTGGCAAGTTTCGGTGCTGTATGGTAGTTGTCTGTATACAGCACATGATTCCCACCAAAATACTTTTCTAGGAACACTTTCACTACACAGCCTGAGAAGCCAAGGGGGTGTGTTTTATCCAGATCGACAGTGCTGGCTGAATATATGACGAAGTCAAGGATGTACCCAGTCTTACAGTCGCACAGTACAAAGAACTTAATTCCAAAGCGATGGCGTTTGCTTGGAATGTACTGAACAAACTGAAGCCGTCCTCTGAACAAAACCAAGGATTCGTCAATGACAACCTTCTGAAAGGGGTGGAAGAATGACAAACTTATCCTTCATTCTGCTCAGAATCTCCCGGATCTTCCAGAGTGGCTTGGTTTGGGAAGGTACATCGTTGTCGGGAAAGTGCAGGTTTCCCATGATGTTCCGGAAGCGATCTCTGGCCATGTACTTATTGAAGGTGGGTGAGGGTAGTAAGGGGTCCATGGACCAGTATTCTTCCAACTCATGCTTCTTGGAGTGTGGCATGAGAAGCATAAGGGCAAAGAACACATACAGCTCCTGCACTCCCAGCATGGACCACTGTTGCATCTTGGCTGCACCTGTACCACTTGCAGCACGTTGTGATTCATACCTGTTGGTCTCATCACATATGTGCTGCATGACTTCGTCATCTAGGAAGGCCAAAAGGTAGTCCACACACTCAGCATTTTCGTCAATAGTGAAGGCAGGCTGAACTCCTGAGGAGCTCTCATCAAATAATAAATTTTCAGGCACAAAATCTGACCCTTCCATCCACGCGAAGGCGTCCAGGATTCCCTGTTGTGGCGGTGTAGGGCGGGTGGTGGTGGTGGTGGTGGAGGTTGGCTGTGAGGCAGATTTATCTCGGTCAAGGTCACTCGCACTGACTCTAGGTTGCTGTACAGCACTAGCAGCCCTTACCCTACTAGCTACACTACTTTTCACTCTCCTTGATTTACCTCTACCTCTATGGCCTGCCTTCACTGTTGATGCTGGTGGTGACTCCGACGACGAAGGCTCCTGAGATAACTCAGCCGACGATGATGAAGAAATGAGTGAAGTGGGGCTTGGGGAACGGGGAGGTGAATGCACTCGTGACTCATGGCGGGCTGGGTCACGTGGGAGCATTGTTCTGGGGCTAACACGCCACCTTTTCACTCTCTTCCCAAATTCCTGTCCTTGCTGCACTAAAGGCTCCCTTCCCTTGGAGCTAGACACTACTTCCGACACTGAAGCACTCGTTGTAGCAGTTTTTGGCATGATAACCTCACCCGGCTCATCACACGATTCACCCGAATCGCCAAAATCACTGTCCATCATCACCATGGACAATTCTGCCAGTTCACGTGCCACTGCAGAGTCACTAAGGCCTTTCCTGCTTCCCTCACTACTTTTCTTAGGGGTAGAGGTCACAGGGCCCTTTGCAATGGGCGCAGAAGCGGCAGAAATGGCGGGGCGCGAGTGCGACATTGTTTCACTACAGCGGAGGACAAGGAACTAAATGCCACAGCTTATCTGAGAAGGGAAGGGTTGACAATGACACTTAGGCTGACTGCTGCTAACTTACATGCTAATTTTTTATAGGTAGAAAATCTTGGCAATACATAAAGAAATAAGCAGTTCCAGGTGAATGTAAATGTCACTTAGGCTTCTCCCTTCCTTTCTGATATATATTTTTAATACAGACATCGATTACAAGGCATAATTCAAAGGGGAAATTACCGTGGTAACGTAGCGAATGAATGCACGTGAGGTGTTGTCAGGTGATAATTAGCCAATTCCTGGTGCATAACACCATCACTTACCTGTTTTTTTTTTTGGTATATATTATTTTGTATAAGTATAGGGCATAGGGCTTATTTCAATGGATGAAATCTGTGGAAAAATCCAGGGGAAACTTGCGTAGCGCAGCATGGCGTGGGAGGTGAGAGGACAGGGTAATGGAGGGCAGGTAGGGAGGGGAGTCATGAAGGGGATAAAATCGCTAAATTGTCAACAATGGATGGGAGTACAGATGAGCTTTGGAGTGCTGACTAGTGTTGGACATTGGCAGTACTGATAGATGACACAAGCCACCACTTGAGAGCCCGGGATAATTCAAAATAACACAGAATCACAAAAGTGACGCCCCGCAGTATGATCCATTGTGGCCGAGCATCACGAAAGTGACGCCCTGCAGTTAAGGGGTTAATAGTACTTTGATTGTTTACATTTGCGTTACTTGCATGTACCTCTGTGTAACAGTTTATTTTTTACATTTGCATTATTTGCATGTACCTCTGTGTAGCTATTTATTATTTACATTTGTGTTGCTTGCATGTACAGTCAGGGAAAGTTCCCCATTACCCACTGTTTGGTGCATTGGTGATCGATGAATAGTCAAGAAACAGCAGCCAGCCCCCACTTGTCTGGTAACTGTGAGTGGGAGAGAGGGTGGCCAGGGGCGGGAGGGTTTGAAAAGTTGCTCATATCACAGTATCAATAGACAACGATAATGCATCCGACGTAGTCTCAAAGTTCAAAAGCGATGCAGATGACTAGATGGCGGTGACCCAAGAATGAATTGTCAACAACGGCAAGTAGCTCTGAGGGGACGAATAGCCAGTCTGCTACAAACTGGGCACTCCATACTAGCAATTGCCCACGAGGTCGGGGTTTTGATGCCCACAATGTGGAAGTGGACCAGACGATGGGCCGTGACTTGTAACCTCCACAACATAGGTGTGTGTTAATGAATAGTACCTACTTGACACAATTCAGGAATCATATATATATATATATATATATATATATACAGTATATATTCAAAGAGGTGGATCCTGTTGTAGCAAAGAAGGCACTGGAAAAAGTCAAAAGCCACCTCTGGTACCTCAGTGAGGACCTGGCTTCAATAGCCATGTATTCTGACAAAGTCTGCTAAGAAATGCAGGAAATGCTGAAAAATATGACCACAGCACTGCCGAGGAAGAAGGGTCTGCGCATCTGAACATGAAAACAATTGATAAGGCATCAGATCTGAGAATCTCTAAGTTTGTCACCCAGAAGTCAAAAAACCTCTTCCAGTGTTTGAAGCTGGATACTCTGACAAGCATCAATGACTCTGTCCCACTCCTGATGTCATGGCCCACCTAAAAGTGGTCAGTAACACTGCTGAGCAGCAGTCAAACTGGTAGTGTACTACAACACTGGTCTGACAAAGAATGAAGAGGAGCGACAGCTGATCTCCCATGTTGTGCAGCACCACAGAGCCCTCTACGACTCGACCAAAAAATCCAACATGTAATAAATTGATCATGCTTGTTGTATAACTCAAAAATATTGATTCTTTATGTACAACATTGTTTATTCTTACCTTTCTTCACCATACCTTTCACGCACTCAGATCAGTTAGATTTACAGAATGCAGGAGTAGTGAGGCACGACTTTGCATTAATAAAAAGCATAAATTTTTGCTTGAATGCTTTGTAAAGTGGAATTGATTGCATACTTTGCATACCTAAATATCCATTTTTTTTCTCCCCCATAAGTGCTGAACACCCTAATATATATAAATATATATATATATATATATATATATATATATATATATATATATAGATAGATAGATAGATAGATAGATAGATATAGATAGATAGATATAGATAGATAGATATAGATAGATAGATTGATATATATAGATATATATATATATATATATATATATATATATATATATACATGTTCGACTCTGGGCAAAGGCTTCAGGGCCTATTCTCAAGTCCCAGTAGTCCTCCTTGGGGGCCGCTCCTACACCTCCACATGTCACCACTTCGGCCCTAATGTCACGACTCTAAAATATCTTAATACATAATAGCTGGCAACATACATATATAGTCTAGAGGTTAGGTCAATGGCAAACCTAGGGGCCAAAAGGAAATGACGTTAGCACCTCTCCAAAATGCCTCTCACCACCACAAAAGCCCACAAACAGCGCCTCGTGACCATACACACACATACACACACACAGGCTTATAGAACAGTTCAATAACGGTATAGCTCACTTGATACGGCCCCTGCTAAACGAGAATGTAGGAATCAGAGCTCAGAAAGGGACAGGCCATAGAACCGGCAGGTAGTGGAGAAAGCGAATAAGAAGAAGGTTCTAACTAGACTTAGTATATTAAGTCCCTTGTAATACATACGCTGCTCAACTTAGACTTTCTTTGAAGTTAATAAATCAAGATCAACTCCCTGTATTGATCTTTAACTCCTCCTGCTCTTCAATTACCAAAATAACTTTAACCAAAACTCAAGACTCACCTATTACAAGATTAAAGAGTTACATATATATATAAATGGTGGATACAAAGTTCCAACATTAAATGGTTGCAGTATCGATCGACTCTGTGTCTACGAAACATAATTTTTACAAAAGCAGGCAAGACTGTAACCAATATCAGGTTCAGTTCTACAGTTGATTGTACACTATCAAGAAACTACAATTCCATGATCAAGTAACAACAAGCGAATATACAACAACAAGAACGTGTTTACAAGTTTTTTTTTTTTTTTAAAGTGAGGAAGAAGGAACCAAAGGTAATGTGCCCACAAAACTGTTCCTTCCAAGAGAAAAACAAAATACAAGAGAGAGCAAAATTCAAGATCCATTCATTTCGAGATGCCTGGACACACTGCGTTTGAAAGACTGGAGATCATAGGCAGCAGGAAATACAGACAGATGGAGACAGTTTCAGAGTTGACCTGTTGCATAAATGAAGGACTGGGAGTAACGGTTAACTCTTGCATTAGAGAATTGGACAGAAAAAGGGTGAGAGTTTGCTGCTAGATGGATGCTACGCGCCCATCGTAGAGGTAGAGGAATGCATGCAGACAGTTCAGAGGAACAGTGACCATTGAAGTAGCGATAGAAAAGGGATAAAGATGCAACAGTGCAGCGAAGAGACAGAGGTTGAAGGGAGTCCGTAAGAGGGGGAGAGTTAATGAGCCGAAAAGCCTTTGACTCCACCCAATTGAGAAGAGCTGTATGGGGGGAGCCTCCCCACACATGAGAGCTGTACTCCATGCAGGGACAGATAAAACCCCTGTATAGAGTCAGCAGTTGTGCAGGGGTAAAGAAGGAATGGAGTCGGCTTAGCACAACTAATCTCTTGGAAGCAGATTTTACAAGAGATGTAATATGATCTTTCCAAGACAAGTCCCGAGCAAATGAAACCCCAAGCATGTTCAATGATGATGCAGGATTAAGCTGAATATTATTAAACATTAGTGGGTATACCTGTGCAAGGTTTTGTCAGGTTGATAGGTGCAAAAACTGAGTCTTTGATGCATTAAAAACAACCAGATTATTTTTACCCCACTCAGAGATACGATCCAAGTCAGGCATTAGGTGTGCCATAGCCTCATCCCTTGTCTGTTGAAGCAGCTGCTGAGATGGACGCTGTGGGAATCTAATGGAAAGGTGAAGAGTGGAGTCATCAGCGTATGAGTGGATAGGGTTAGATGTACAGCTTAGAAGGTCATTGATGAATAAAAGGAAGAGAGTTGGTGATAGGACAGAGCCCTGAGGAACACCACTGTTAACAGATCTAGGAGAAGAACGATGGCCGTCTACAACAGCGGCTACAGAACGACCAGAAAGGAAGGTAGAGATGAAGGCACAGATAGAAGGGCAGAAACCGTAAGAGGGAAATTTGGAAATTAGAGATTTATGCCAGACTCGATCGAAAGTCTTTGAGATGTCAAGTGCAATGGCAAAGCTTTCGCCAAAGTCCCAAAAGGAGGATGACCAGGAGTCTGAAAGGTAGGTGAGAATATCGCCTGTGGGGTGTCCCTGACAGAACCCATACTGATGATCAGAAAGAAGGTTGTGATAGGAAAGATGCTTTAAAATTTTTCTATTAAGAATAGACTCGAAAACTTTTGAGACACAGGATGTTAAAGCAATTGGACGATAGTTAGAGCGTTGGGAATGGTCACCCTTCTTTGGGACTGGCTGAATGAGAGCAAACTTCCAGCAAGAAGGAATGGTACAAGTTGATAGACAAAGGCGAAAGAGTGCCTAGGCAGGGTGTAAGCACAGACGCACAGTTCCTGAGAACAACAGGAGGGACTCCATCAGGCCCATATGCCTTATTAGTACTGAGGCCTGTGATGGCAGAAAATACATCAGCTGAAGAAATTTTAATGTTAGGAAGTCAGAGGGGGGAAGTGATGGAGGAACAGCACCGGAATCATCTAAGGTGGAATAGGAGAAAGTCTGAGTGAAGAGATCTGCTTTATCAGTAGAAGAAATAGCTACAGAGCCATCAGAGTAGAAAAGAGGAGGGAAGGATGATGAGGTAAAGTTGTTAGAAAGGTTTTTGGCAAGGTGACAGAAGGAGCGGGAAGAATTCGAGTTAGAGAGTTGAGAGCATTTTGTATGGATGAAATTATTTTTTGCAGAGCGAAGAACAGACTTAGCACGATTCTGGGCAGAAACGTATAAAAGATGTGATTCAAGGGTGGGTTGGCTCCGGTACCTTTTATAGGCCCTCTCCTTGTAGCGAACAGCATTAAAATAAGCGTGATTAAACCAAGGCTTTATTGCATTAGTCAAAGGATGTGAGAAAGGAATGTATGCTTCCATGCCCAAGAGAATAACTTACGTAATGGGCAAGGCACACCCAGATGGCTCCCGGCCATGGAAGCAATAATCATTCCAGGGAAAATCAAAGAGGTACTGCCTGAGGGCCTCCCAATCTGCAGCTCCAAAGTGCCACAGACGACATTTCTTTGGATGGTCCACAGGCAGTACCGGAGCGATAGGACAGGTTAAGGTGATAAGGTTGTGATCGGAGGAGCCCAATGGAGAGAAAAGATTAACAGTGTAAGCAGAAGGATTAGTTGTAAGGAAGAGGTCAAGTATGTTGGAGCTCTCTCCAAGGCGGTCAGGGATACGGCTAGGATGCTGTACAAGCTGCTCTAGGTCATTAAGGATAGAAAAGTTGTAGGTTTGTTCACCAGGTGGATCAGTGAAAGGACGGGGGAGCCAAAGGTGGTGGTGAACATTGAAATCTCCAAGAATGGAGAGTTCAGAGAAAGGAGAAATGGATAGAATGTGTTCCATCATAGAAGTAAGATAGTCAAAGAATTTTTGATAGTCAGTAGAATTAGGAGATAAGTAAACAGCACAGATATATTTAGTCAGAGAATGACAGGAAAGCCGAAGCCAGAGTGTAGAGAATTCAGAAGAATCAAGTTCATGAACACAAGAGCAAGATAAGTTGTTGCGTATGTATACACAACAGCCACCTTTGGCTTTGAAATGAGTACAGAGAAAGTAGGAGGATACAGAAAAGGGTCTGTTGTCAGTTGCCTCAGGCAGCTGAGTCTCAGTTAGAAAAAGAAAGTAAGGTTTAGAGAAGGAGAGGTGGTGTTGAACAGAGCGAAAGTTATAGGAAAGGTCATGAATGTTGCAGAAATGAAGAAGAAGAGAGTCAGACAGTGGCTCCAGGCATCTTGAGTCATCACCGGGAGAGGGGCAGATGGTGGGGGCATTTATGGTCCCCCCCCCCTGGGGACTCCGAGGCTATGTTATTCGATGCCATTATTTAAAATTTTGAAAAAGAAGTGTGGTGTGTACTGTGCATGTAGTTTGGTGTTGATAGTTAGAGAAACTTGTACTGGAGAGCATGCTGGCCTACTCTCTGTGTTACTGAGACACTGAAAAAGTTCAGCAAAGGGAGATGGTCGGAACCTAGTCCCAAGGGCTGATGAAACGGTAGCTCCAGCTCTCCGTCATCAGCTTTTCATCCATCTTGGGAGTACTGCCCTGCTCGACTGGTGCTACTCTACGAGTCTACAAGCCTACGAACCTACTAGCCTACGAGTCTACAAGCCTACGAGCCTACAAGTGTACGAGTCTACAAGCCTACGAGCCTACGAATCTACGAGTCTACAGGCCTACGAGTCTACGAGTCTACAAGCATACAGTAGCAACGACGAGTTACGAGTGAGGATCAACAAGCTCTACAATTAACTATAATAACAAATCTACAAGACAACTCTGTATTCTTCTTCACACAACTTCAAGTATCAGCAAGAAGAATGAAAAAAACAAAGCAAGTAAAGGAAAAGCAAGACCAAAGCAACAAGCACTAAAACCCCAACACTCTCTCTTACCGCCCCTCCAACCTGCACCGCTGACGCAGGAGTGCGAGAAGGTCAAAACGACGACAGCAAATACCAAGCCCATATTCACAACTCATCTTACTCACTCATCTTCATTCAAGTTACTCATCACTACTCATTTACTCACCACAGCTACCAGTGTGGGAAGTCGACGTCACCATACGTGTTTGCTGAGACGACGCCACGCCTATCAACGTGTGTCTGACACCCCACAACACGTCAATCAACCCGTGAAGGACAACGCTATCACCACGTGCACCACCACTCACACCATTCCCACCATGGTAAAAATTAGTGACTTACATAGTTACTTCAGTTATACAATACACAGTTATAGACACAGTGATAGACAACACATTTTGCACAAACATATAAAACGTGCTGTATAGTTACAACTTACACATACTTACTTCAGTTATCTGCATATTCCAATCACTAAATAATCACCAACAATAAATATTCCACACTGTATATATTCATTCATTTATTATAGCATTTATTTACTACCAACGAGTGTTACCATTTATACCTACATAAAAGACGTGTTTCATATATACAACTATACATCCACAAAGTAATAAAGAAAATATACTATCACAGTTACCCAGTGAGCGATTAAAAGAACTGTATTAAACATTTATTAATTAAAGTTACCTAGTGGAAACAGACAAATTAAGTTACGAGGTAAACTGAAGAAAAATGGCCAACACAAATGACGTTAGCAAGAATGAACATCTTCCACACAATCGTGAAGACAAAGATTTCCACACAGTGCTGACACATAATTGCCCACGATAGGTATATGTGAACAACAAGTCAGTGTATATAGTTGATACTGGATATAGTGCATATATATTTTTTGTATAAAATAACAAAATATGGGGCTATATAATATCATTTTCAGTAATATCTGTGCAATATAAACTAAACCTTAAAAAAAAGGGTCCCAAGGGAATTAGCCAACAATTATGCACACTTGGACAACACCGAAAAAGCGTAGACAAACGAAGAAAAACAAACTATAGAAAATCAATACATGCAAAAATAAAAGAAAAAGAAATGCAGTAAGATCACATAACAAACAAATGAAAATAAGCGTAACTGTTACTACATATGCCAAAATACCACATAAACTCCTTCTATAAGTGAAACAAAAAGCAAAATAGTGTTCTGCACTAGCCAGTGGCATGGCACATCATCACTATCATCGACCGCAGCATGATTGGATCGATGTCACGACTGCAATTGTTACAATTATGTAACGACAAACGATTGCATTATGCTACTCTTGCTACAATTATGTAACTACAAACGATATGTAACAATTACAGTACAATTAGGTAACAATTCATACACTGTTACAATTATGTATTACCACAATGTTACTATATTATTATGTAACAACTCATACAATGTTACAATAATGTATTACCACAAGGTTGCTACAGTATTAAGTAACAATTCATACAATGTTACAGTTATGTATTACCACAGTGTTACTACAATATTATGTAACAATTCATACAATGTTACATAATATTGTAGTAACATTGTGGTAATACATAATTGTACCATTGTATGAATTGTTACCTAATTGTACTGTAATTGTTACATATCGTTTGTAGTTACATAATTGTAACAAGTGTAACATAATGCAATCGTTTGTCGTTACATAATTGTAACCACTATCCATACTGAATACATCCTATGGCTGTCTCATAGAGGACTGGTGTATTAGTAATAGCGGGAGTACTTTCATGACATGTCGGCGGGTCATCTGTTAGATCAAAAAAGTCTGCTTTTTAAGAAATTCAAATAATTAAACTCTTCCCTGTTCCAGCCAGGATTCGAATCTGGGTCCATTAGGACTTCAGGCCACCTCTCCAGCTATTCTGCCACTGCCTTCCTTGTATATATATTTATTTATATATGATGGTGGTGGTGCTGATGTAGATATTATTATTATTGTTATTATTATTATTATTATTATTTTTATTATTATTATTTTCTCACAATAACTTTGTAGCTTCTTTGTAGTGATGTTTTGTAGATCAGTTATACATATATTAGACTCGTGGACGAGCGGTTGTTATACGTGAGTAGCTTTGTAAGTAGATAATCTTGGTTCCCTTTTGTCATGCAATGACAGGAGAGGTAAAGAATATTATAGGACTATTTTTATTTTGTCTTGGAAATATTAACAAAGTCTCTCACACAGAGTGAAGTATAAGGTCACGCGAGCTACCTCCCAGTCTCGCTCTCTCTCTCTCTCTTCCCTCTCGCCCATGTTGCTAGGCTCGTTCTCCCTCCTACCTGCCGGTTCTATGGCTAGCCTCCTTCTGAGCTCTGCTTCCTAAATTCTGGTGTAGCAGGGGTCGTGTCACGTGTGTTACACTGTGGTTGGAAAGTTCTAGAAACTTGTGTGTGAGTATGTGTGTATGTGTGTGTATGGTCACTAGGTGCTGTCGTGTGCCTATAAAGCATTCCTTGAGTTAGAGTGTGTAAGCATGTTTAGCATTGCTCGATTCTCGCAGACACAATACCTTCTCATCATCTGACTTGCTGCTTCTATCTGTCTGTCTATCTATCTATTTATCTATCTATTATGATTTGTAATTATAATATGGAGTCCTAACATTGCTCGGTCACGCTGCTGAAGGTCCTCCGACAGCAATCATCATGGACATATGCTAATCTATTACTACATAATATTGATTATAATATTGTATACATATAATGTTCATAGTAAATTGCAATGATCTAGTGATATTACATTTAAAACAAGTTGTATACATACTTGAATAAATGCAATGGTTGTTGTATGACATTTTGTAAGATGTGTGTATAACATACATATGCATATAACTGTGCAATGGTACTACTGCTAGGTTATTACATTACATATTGAGTTATCCCTTTAGTAATGTCTAAGATTTCACCTAACTTGTATGATGATTCTGGTAATACAGAATTGTGGTAAAATTGTATGATTTTACATAATATTGTAGTAACATTGTGGTAATACATAACTGTAACATTGTGAATTGTTACATAATTGTATGTAGTTACATTGTAGTACATTGTAGTAATACATAATTGTAATATTTTATGAATTGTTACATAATATTGTGGTAATGCATAATTGTGTTGGCCTTATAATTGTAGTTGCATTTTGTTAATGCAACTGTTACATAATTATGTCGGCCTTATAATTGTAAAGTTACATAAAAGTTACATCTTGTTAATGCAACTGTTACATAATTATTACATATTGTTTGTAGTTACATATCGTTTGTAGTTACATAATTGTAATAATTGCAGTCCTGACACTGAATCCGGTCATGCTGCGGTCGAAGATGTGCCATGCCACTACCTTGTGGAGACAACAATTTACTTTTTGTTTCACTTATAGAAGGAGTTTATGTGATGATGTGCCATGCCACTAGCTTGTGGAGACAACAATTTGCTTTTTGTTTAACTTATAGAAGGAGTTTATGTGGTATTTTGGCATTTGTAGGAACACTTACGCTTATTTTCATTTGTTTCTTATGTGATCTTACTCTATTTCTTTTTCTTTCTTTCTCTCTTTTTTTTTGTATGTATTGATTTTCTATAGTTTGTTTTTCTTCGCTTGTCTACGCTTTTTCTGTGTTGTTTGTGGTTGCATAATTGCTGGTTAATTCCCTTGGGACCCTTTTATAAGATTTAGTTTACATTGCACAGATATTACTGAAAATGATATTATATAGCCCCATATTTTGTTATTAATATATATATATATATATATATATATATATATATATATATATATATATATATATATATATATATATACACTATATACAGGATTAACTATATACACTGACTTGTTGTTCACTTACACCTATCGTGGGCAACGTATGTGTCAGCACTGTGTGGAAATCTTTGTCTTCACGATTGTGTGGAAGATGTTCATTCTTGCCAATGTCATTTGTGTTGGCCATTTTTTTTTCCTTGTAACGTAATTTGTCTGTTTCCACTTGATAACTTTAATTAATAAATGTTTAATACAGTTCTTTTAATCGCTCATTGAGTAACTGTGATGGTATATTTTCTTTATTACTTTGTAGATGTAATAATGTACAGCTGTATGTATGAAACACGTATTTTATGTAGGTATAAATGGTAACACTCGTTGGTAGTAAATAAATGCTATAATAAATGAATGAATATATACAGTGTAGAATATTTATTGTTGGTGCAAGTATTTAATGATTGAATTATGAAGATAGTTGAAGTAGGTATATGTATTTAAGTTGTAACTATACAGCACGTTTTATATGTTTGTGCAGAACTTTTTGGTCTATCACTGTGTATTGTATAAATGTAGTAACTATGTAACTCACTAATTTTTACCGTGGTGGAAATGGTGTGAGTGGTGTTGCACGTGGTGATAGCATTGTTCTTCACGGGTTGATTGACGTGTTGTGGGGTGTCAGACACACGTTGATAGGCGTGGCGTCCTGTCAGCAAACACGTATGGTAACTTCGACTTCCCACACTGGTAGCTGTGGTGAGTAAATGAGTAGCGATGAGTAACTACAGTGAAGATAAGTGAGTAAGATGAGTTGTGAATATGGGCTTGGTATTTGCTTCGTCGGCTTGACCTCGCACTCCTGCGTCAGTGGTGGGGGTTGGGTGGATGTAGCAGAGAGAGGAGGGTAAGGTCTGGTGGTTGTGAGTTGTGAGTCGTGTCTCATTCTTCGTTTGTTTGTTTTGTTTTTCTTTCTCGATGTATTCGCGGTCCTTTTTTCTTGTGATTTACTCGTTGTGGGATGAAAACTGCCACTACTTGTAGGTGCGTGTAGATTATACAGACGACTCGTAGAGTTGTTACTTGTAGTTGATCGTAGATTGTTGTAGTTCGTTGGGTCGTCGTAGAAATTACAAGATTGTTTGTATCAGTATTTTGTTTCACTACTGCTAAATCAGCGTGATGATCGTGGAGACGGAGGGGGGGTTGGAGAGAATACTGTCAAGAGCTGGTTGTGAGTTGTTGGTTGTGTGAGGTATGTTTTTGTTTTCACTCTTGATAATGCAGAATCAATTGTACACTCGTGGGCTTGTATTTTGTAGGAATTCACTGTTGATTCGTAGACGAGGTTCGTACGTTCGCTGCCGCCATATCTCACAATAACTTTGTATCTTCTTTGTAGTGATGTTTTGTAGATCAGTTATACATATATTAGACTCGTGGACGAGCGGTTGTTATACGTGAGTAGCTTTGTAAGCAGATGATCTTGGTTACCTTTTGTCATGCAATGACAGGAGAGGTAAAGAATATTATGGGACTATTTTTATTTTGTCTTGGAAATATTAACAAAGTCTCTCACACTCACACAGAGTGAAGTATAAGGTCCCGCGAGCTACCTCCCAGTCTCTCTCTCTCTCTCTCTCTCTCCCATGTTGCTAGGCTCGTTCTCCCTCCTACCTGCCGGTTCTATGGCTAGCCTCCTTCTGAGCTCTGCTTCCTAAATTCTGGTGTAGCAGGGGTCGTGTCACGTGTGTTACACTGTGGTTGGAAAGTTCTAGAAACCTGTGTGTGAGTATGTGTGTATGTGTGTGTATGGTCACTAGGCGCTGTCATGTGCCTATAAAGCATTCCTTGAGTTAGAGTGTGTAAGCATGTTTAGCATTGCTCGATTCTCGCAGACACAATACCTTCTCATCATCTGACTTGCTGCTTCTATCTGTCTATTTATCTATTTATCTATCTATCTGTTATGATTTGTAATTATAATATGGAGTCCTAACAATTTCACTCTCATCTTAAATGTCAGGACCAACTGCCTAGCCCCGGGCTCCTACGCTCCTCATGGGACAACGTAGGATTGGATGATGGATGGATGGATTATTATTATTATTATTATTATTATTACTATTATTATTTATTATTATTATTATTATTATTATTATTATTATTATTATTATTACTATTGTTATTATTACTATTATTGTTATTATTATATTATTATTATTATTATAATTATTATTAATTGTTGTTGTGGTTGTTGTTTGGTGCTAGTAGTAGCAGTAGTAGTAGTATAGCCAGTAGTAGTAGTACTAGCTGTGGTGGTGGTGGTAGTGGTAGTAGTAGAATTATCGTTATCGTTGTTACTGGTATATGTAATATTATCTGTTCATTTTAACAATATAATTATAGTATATATCCTACTGGTATTCGTGTTATGTCTGATATGGGATGTTTCGAAAAAATTCCATTAAATGTAGCATAATACTGTTGTGTTAACTTGCCCAAGGCTTCTATACTGTCCTTATTTTAAACAGCTCTTAACTAAAGGAAAACCCATAACTTTATGGCATTCTTCTTATGATGAGAGGGATCTAATATACCTTACATGGGTCACCCTCAACCAACTCCCACTCCTTTCCCCAGCTGCTATTGATATGAAACACAGGCGTACCACCTGTTAACGAGACTCTGGGAATCGTATCAGTCATTTCGTCTAGTGTTTCAGAACTGAGCGTTGGAAAAATTAACGATACTTTTTTGAATGAGTGTACATGATACAATGTGTGAGGAATATTACCGCCTACCTCTGCAGACATTCTTCTTAAAATATCATTTTGTTTGAATAACAAAATACACCAATCACCACCATCATGCTTTTGTCTGAATAGTTGTTTTTCTATGGAACAATCTATTTTCGATTTTTGGTAGAGCATATTTAGTAGCTATAAAAGAATATCGAACTAACTTCAGGTGAGGAATATCGATTGTCGAACTAAGGTTGCTACTGGTGTAGTAGTTTAGTATTTCACTTTGGTTAAATCACATCACACACACCACAAAGCCAGCCTGGAGACAGGACGTGTGTGCTGGGCAATCCCCAGGTCCTCTCCTCCCCCTTTATTGTTTTTTTAACCAGCCCATACCCCACTGACCGGGCTAAGGTATGCCCCGGCCTGCACTATAGGTGCAGGGAATCTTTAAACGAATGAACGAACGGTTAAATCAGATGAGAGTTGTTAGGAGAATCAAAGCCTCAATATTCCCGTGATGTTCATTTGTCTACAGCTACATGTCTTCCCGAACTACCTGTCTTCCAAAATAGTGCCAATCTATATCTGATAACTTGAAAATATGTATCTGGTATCAAGAATATATACATCTTGCCAGTCCATCTACCTATAACTTCTTATATCTTTTTTTTTTTTTTTTTCAGATTTTCTATTCATCAATTTATCTTGTTTGTAATATACGTGTTACTCGTATCTGTACCGATCTGCCGCAACTATCTAGGTTCATAAAACTCACGCAAAAACACATGTTTATAAATGTCCATGTCATGGTGGTAACGTGACAGATGAGAGCAATGCTATATATTCACACCGTTTCAACACAAGATGCTTCATCTTAGCTAATTAAAATAGTCTGTTGGTAGTCTAGATTTGAGAAAAAGGCATCATAAGAGAATCCAGTTAGTTCTGCTTCCTAACCCCCTCAGTCTGAGAATACTTTCCTATGCTGTATGATGACTCTGAAATGAGTGTAACATCATCACAGTGAGAGGGGAAGTTAATGGATGAACAGAAATTTGATCAATGAAAAACCGTAATTAAACATTTATACCGTACTAAATGACCTAAATTACAATGTCTAAAAACAAAACCTTGAGTTCGGTCTTATGTCACAGGTTTGTGCCAGGCCTTGGTATCATCTTCCCTTTCAATACGTGCTGTTAATTGCATGCCGTCTGAAATAACTTAGGATATCGGTCCCATGCAATGCTGTATTATTCTACCACACAGGCACGCATACCAGTCTGCCTAATAGCTCACGGGCTGGAGCTACTGAACATCACAGGAAACCATCTAATTCATCCACGCATCCTACACGACACACATTTTACCGAGTGCACCCACCTCTTCGTTGTGTGGCTAGGATGTCAACAGCTCAGTCAGTACCCAAGACCATCCCTATTGTGGACCTGGGACGCCTAGGTAAGTCAAGTTAAAATGATGTATCTAATTCTACAGCCTCACTTTCTGTCTGCTCTTGTGAATTTCATTTGCCACTGATTATATAATCTGGGTACTATATTATTATTCCCTAAACCGGTGATGAATTGTAACACTCCTAGATTCACGCATACCAGTATGGCATTTCAGTTTAACCAATTTTTTTCCTTTCATGCAGAGACTGGAAATCTCTCTCTCTCTCTCTCTCTCTCTCTCTCTCTCTCTCTCTCTCTCTCTCTCTCTCTCTCTCTCTTTATACATACATACATACATACATAGAGAGAGAGAGAGAGAGAGAGAGAGAGAGAGCCTCTGTGATAGAGTGTGCGTTTTCGTATATGGGAGAACAAGGGTTTGCTCCCCGCCAGGGTAATAAACTTTGGGAGTGTTCACTCGGCCATGTACTGCTTTGGCTGACAAAAGGGGTGCTGTGGTTGAACCAGTGTCGCGTCCTATACAATATGGTTGCACCCAGTCAGCGTGTGGGGGCCGAGTACGCTTAATTCATGGACTACACACACATCCAGAGTGACTCCAACATTACAGTCACACAAGCACTTCTCACCCTACATATAATCTCTACCAGCCAGCCTATGCCACCTGGTAGTGATACATAGGCTGTATCATCTCCACTTCGGTCGGGATAGGCCAGTCCTGCAGTGGATACTCAATGGTTGATGATTATATTATATTATATTATATTATATTATATTATATTATATATAGTGTATATATATATATATATATATATATATATATATATATATATATATATATACATATATATATATATATATATATATATATATATATATATATATATACATATATATATATATAAATACATATATATATATATATATACATACACACATATATATATATATATATATATATATATATATGCAGAGACTTCACTTCACCGTGAAGATATGTATGCAAACTAACCACAGGAGAAATGAAAGGAGCGACAGTGAGTACTTTCGTATATTACATCTTCAGACAGAGTGAGACAGAAACGTAAAGGGTAGAGGTCTTTTATGCACACCCGCAGCGGGTAGTGGCACACAGAAAAATGGATGACCTGAGTTTTTACCTGCAGCTTAACTTATGGCGCAGCAGGGAGTGGAACACAACAAAGGATGACCTGAATCTAAAAATGCATGTGACAAAGGAGAAGGGATTAGGAGGGGAGGAAAGGGGAGTGGGAGGGAGGGGGAAGGGGGAGGGAAGGAGGGGAAGGGGGAAGGGGAGAGGGGGGAGGGAGGAGGGGATAAATACTGCTGCTTAACTTAAGACCTAGAGGATAAACGCTTGGTGTGTCCCACACAGGTGTGACTACACCACCAGGAGATGACAGGGTACAATCACGTGTTAGTCTGGGGGATACTGCTTTAAAATTAATTCAGTTAACAATTTATCACACTTAAAATGACCATAGCTCATGTTTACATTCTTTTCATATGTGCCAGAAATTAGACAAGATTCTATTACATTTCTTTCATCTAAGCTTTTTGATCTTGCTAGAATCTTGGAGCCTGTCCAGTCAGTATGGTGATCACTGGATGCTTTGCGCTGAAATAAACCACTACTCTGTTGGGCTGTCCTTACGCTGTATTTATGTTGTGAGATTCTAGTTTCCAAATCTTTTCCAGATTGTCCTATGTAAAATTTGTTACAGCTTTTACACGTGATTTTGTAAACAACGCCTGAATTACTGAAAGGGCTGTTCTTGATGAGGGTTTTTTTGATGGTGTTCTCATATTTGAATACTACTTGTATATTGAGTTTCCTCAGTATGTGAACAACATCAAGAAAATTTTCATGGGAGGGGAGGACAAGGGTTCTTTGAATGATCTGGCGATCTGACTTATTAGTTTTTCCTTCAAAGAATCGTTTCTTGGCTGTATTGTGGCACTGAGTTAGTATGCTTTGTGGATATTTTAGCTTCTTTCTAATACTCTGAATCATTTTTAGTTCATCATCTAAAAATTCTGGGTCTGAAATTCTATATGCTCTTAAGTACATGGATATGAACACAGATCTTTTTACATTAATATGATGGTTTGAATAGTAATGAACATATGACATAATATTTGTAGGTTTTCTGTATACCTTAGTCTTCAAAACATTTTGGTCCCTGATAACTTTTACATCCAAAAAAGGCAATTCATTATCCATTTCCATCTCATGAGTAAACTTAATCGACGGAACTAAAGAATTTAATTGCAGGAGAAATTCATCAATGGGAAGACAGTTAGGCCAGAAGCACAGGATATCATCAACATATCGGAGCCAAACTATGTTTTGCTCCTTTATGGAGGTCAGTAAATGTTTCTCAAAGTATTCCATGTAAATATTTGCCAGAACTGGGGATCTCTAAAGGTCATGTACCCCTACAAATTAGTCAGCTTTGATGTTAAATCATTATTCACAAATGTCCCTGTTGATGATGTTTTAGCTTTCCTGTCAAGCATTCTGGGTAGTAACACTGATGGTATTCCCTCTGAAAACATCATCAAGCTAATAAATTGTGCATTGTGAACTCCTCTTTTACCTTTGAAGGTAAATTTTACACACAAAAATTTGGTATGGCCATGGGTAATCCCCTCTCCCCAGTTCTGGCAAATATTTACATGGAATACTTTGAGAAACATTTACTGACCTCCATAAAGGAGCAAAACATAGTTTGGCTCCGATATGTTGATGATATCCTGTGCTTCTGGCCTAACTGTCTTCCCATTGATGAATTTCTCCTGCAATTAAATTCTTTAATTCCGTCGATTAAGTTTACTCATGAGATGGAAATGGATAATGAATTGCCTTTT
Organism: Coenobita brevimanus; assembly: GCF_032717465.1. NCBI lineage: Eukaryota > Metazoa > Arthropoda > Malacostraca > Decapoda > Coenobitidae > Coenobita > Coenobita brevimanus. The sequence goes on along the minus strand of NC_136971.1, from coordinate 19,586,457 downwards.
TTGGATGTAAAAGTTATCAGGGACCAAAATGTTTTGAAGACTAAGGTATACAGAAAACCTACAAATATTATGTCATATGTTCATTACTATTCAAACCATCATATTAATGTAAAAAGATCTGTGTTCATATCCATGTACCTAAGAGCATATAGAATTTCAGACCCAGAATTTTTAGATGATGAACTAAAAATGATTCAGAGTATTGGAAAGAAGCTAAAATATCCACAAAGCATACTAACTCAGTGCCACAATACAGCCAAGAAACGATTCTTTGAAGGAAAAACTAATAAGTCAGATCGCCAGAACATTCAAAGAACCCTTGTCCTCCCCTCCCATGAAAATTTTCTTGAGGTTGTTCACATACTGAGGAAACTCAATGTACAAGTAGTATTCAAATATGAGAACACCATAAAAAAAAAACTCATCAAGAACAGCCCTTTCAGTAATTCAGGCGTTGTTTACAAAATCACTTGTAAAAGCTGTAACAAATTTTTCATAGGACAGTCTGGAAAAGATTTGGAAACTAGAATCTCACAACATAAATACAGCGTAAGGACAGCCCAACAGAGTAGTGGTTTATTTCAGCGCAAAGCATCCAGTGATCACCATACTGACTGGACAGGCTCCAAGATTCTAGCAAGATCAAAAAGCTTAGATGAAAGAAATGTAATAGAATCTTGTCTAATTTCTGGCACATATGAAAAGAATGTAAACATGAGCTATGGTCATTTTAAGTGTGATAAATTGTTAACTGAATTAATTTTAAAGCAGTATCCCCCAGACTAACACGTGATTGTACCCTGTCATCTCCTGGTGGTGTAGTCACACCTGTGTGGGACACACCAAGCGTTTATCCTCTAGGTCTTAAGTTAAGCAGCAGTATTTATCCCCTCCTCCCTCCCCCCTCTCCCCTTCCCCCTTCCCCTCCTCCCCTCCCCCTTCCCCCTCCCTCCCACTCCCCTTTCCTCCCCTCCTAATCCCTTCTCCTTTGTCACATGCATTTTTAGATTCAGGTCATCCTTTGTTGTGTTCCACTCCCTGCTGCGCCATAAGTTAAGCTGCAGGTAAAAACTCAGGTCATCCATTTTTCTGTGTGCCACTACCCGCTGCGGGTGTGCATAAAAGACCTCTACCCTTTACGTTTCTGTCTCACTCTGTCTGAAGATGTAATATACGAAAGTACTCACTGTCGCTCCTTTCATTTCTCCTGTGGTTAGTTTGCATATATATATATATATATATATATATATATATATATATATATATATATATATATATATATATATATATATATATATACATATATATATATATATATATATATATATATATATATATATATATATATATATATATATATATATATAAAGGCAGAAAAAATGGAGAAACATGGATCATAACATAGAAACCATCAGAAAGAAACAAAGCCTGAAACAGGACGGAAGTAAAATGACACTAGGAATGCAACATCTTATATCACTTACTTAGTAAAACGGTGAGGTTATTAAATGCAGAGATAAGATGGTGAGGAGAGTTGAAGAATATTACAACGACCTTTATGCATCAAAGACAACAGTACCAACAGCTAACTTTTCAGTGGACATAAGTGAAATACCAGAGCTAACACCAGACGGAGTAAAATTTTCTCTCAAAAGTATGAAAAGAGGGAAGGCCCCAGGAAAAGATGGACTATTAGCGGATTTACTGCTGGATGCAGGAGTACAAGTACAAAACAAGCTCGCCCACTTATTCATTCAGTGTATAAAACAGAAGAAAATTGTCAAAACATGGTGTAATGGAATAGCTAATTTTGCCTTGCAAAAAAGGTGACTTAAAAGATCTTAGTGACTATCGACCCATTAGCTTAGCATCACTTATTTACAAACTTATAACTAAAATCCTTACGAACAGAATAACAAATCTGGAAGAATACCAACCTCGTGAGCACACAGTGAATCAGCTGAGAAAACTTCTGAATATAATAATCACTGTGCCTTGGTTCTGTTGATTACGAAAAGACTTTCGACTCAGCAAATTATATAGCAAATATAAATTAATAGTGAGAACAAGGAATAAACGAGAACATTGTAAAACTGCTCGAAAACATACTGTATATAAAGAGGGATTGGATGAATGAATGACAATGTGACATTGCGGCGCAACAGCAGAGCTCATATGCCGCCGAACACAAGCATTAAAAGAAAGTCAAAATATATAAGAGAAAACGATAAAAATGCAAAGAGAAAAGCGATGCATAAAACAAACCAACAGTATAATAGAAACAACCAGAACTAAAAACTTGGTGGAAAGATAGAGGTTAAAACTATAACATTATCATTAAAACACAAACTAAAATATGGTAAAGCCCAACAGCTTGTGGATAAGGCCAGAACTCAACACAAAGGAGAAGGTTCCCCAAGCACCGAGGTGAGAAGGTACAATCCATTGCTGGCTTGGCACCCGGAAAGGTACCGCCGACGAAGGTCCCCAAGACTGGGGCATTCGACAGGGAGATGCCACACAGTCAAAGGAGCCAGACAGTCATCACAATAAGGAGGGGGCGCCCTCTCCATTAAACAACTATGAGTTAGCCTGTGGAGTCACGTGGAGAGACAGGCTGACGAATGAGGATATAAAGGAGCGTTGTGGTGTGGATGTGGATGTGATAGGAAGCGTTATGAGGAACACACTGAGGTGGTTTGGCCATGTGGAGAGGATGGAGGGTGAAAGACTGACGAAGAGAGTGTATGTAAGTGAGGTGGAGGGGAGAAGAGGGAGGGGGAGGCCGAGGATGAGATGGAGGGATGGGGTGGAGAGGTATATGGGAGAGGGGGGTGTGAGTTGGGAGCAGGGCAGTGAAATGGCGGGGGACAGGGCGACTTGGAGGTGATTTGTTTGTGGCCATCCCAAACGGAATTGAGGCGTCTGGCAATAGATAGACAGAGTCAGCCTAGTGTGGCCAATCCGGAGATGGGGCAAAGCTGTTTCCCACTGTCAGGACAGTCCCACATAACCCCCATCTCCCAGGTTCTAACGAATGCTGCAGAGTTTGTTTGCCCCTGCTGCATCCCACCTCCTCTGCCAGCAGAAATGGACAGCCTCCACAGTGGTTGCACATAAATCCTCGGATGTGACACGGTAATGAGGAGAGGAAGGGCGAGAGGCAGCAGCTCTGGCCAAAGAGTCAGCATGCTCATTGCCCAAGACCCCCACATGTGCAGAGACCCAACACAGTTGTACAAAGTATCCTTGCCTACATAATAAGAAGAGCCACTCCAAGACAGACAGGACTAGGGGATGTGATGGGAAACCATGAGACAAAGCTTTTAGGGCACTGGCTGAGTCACTAAAAATGGTAAAAGATGCTGGAGGAAAACTAAAAATCAATTCAACCGCAACTAAAATGGCGGTGAGTTCAGTAAAAACAGATGCAGGAGGGAGACTTCCACCACGGCTAGAATCACGAAAAATGACACCAAAGGCTGTCCCCATGCGGGATTTACAGCCATCAGTATATACTGGGATCGAGTCACTGTGAGCAGAGGCATGTTCTAAAAAATAAGACAAAGCTGCCTGTAAGGAAAGAAAGGCCATCCTCTCATGGAAGTAATCACAAGGTTGTACCTCTGGGAGAAGCCAGGGAGCCACTCGGGGGACATCCATAGGGCAAACAGGGGAGGACTGGACACTCAACTCCCCCATGGCAGCCCTGGCTCTGTACCCAAAAGGGTGTGGATAGCGAGGGTGGGTGTCATAAAAGGGGGGAAGAGCAACTTCAGAGACAGCCTTACAGCTCAGTAAGGCCGGAAGATGGTGAAGGCAGTGCCAACATTACACCATCAAGGACTGCCGGCGGAGATCCAGTAGTGGTTCACTTGCATCAACCAACAGACTTTCAATCGGGGAAGACTGCAAAGCCCCAGTTGACAGACGAATCCCAGCTTCAGTAGCAGTAGAGTATACCACACACCCATAGTCCATTTTGCTCCTTAAGGCATGGTAAGGGCGGAGCAGGATGGTTCTGACAGCACCCCAAGACAAGTGAGATAGGGTCCATTGGAGAGACAGGGCACGGAGGCATGATAATCGTAATGAACGGATATGAGGTACCCACGTCAGTCTCCTGTCAAAAACAAGTCCAAGAAACCTTGTCTCGTCCACACATCGCACCCTGTGGCCTTATTACTGGAGGTCTGGGTCAAGGTGAATTCCTCTCAAGTGGCAGAAATGCAAGGCCACCGTCTTTGTTAGGGAGAAACAGCAGCCGTGCATGGTGGCCCACCAAGAGACCCTGTCTACAGGGAGCTGCATGTGGTGTTCAGCCATGGACTTTCAGGAAGTAGCATACCATAGAGCCAAATCATCGACATACAGTGAGGCCAACATCCCTTCTGGAATAGAGGACACAATACCATCCAATGCTATTGCAAAAAGGGTCACACTGAGGACACTTCCTTGAGGCACCCCTTCCTTCTGAGGGTATGAAGGAGACAGGGTGACACCAACCCTAACCCTGAAATTTAATATAAATAGGGGTAGCCTGCCACATAAACCAATTGAATGGAGCTGTTGGAAGATACCAAATCGCCATTTAGTATCATATGCCTTTTCTAGGTCAAAGAAAATGCTCACCAGATGCTGCTGTCTAGCAAAAGCATCACATGCTGCAGCCTCAAGATGAACAAGTGCATCTGTTGTTGAGCAACATTTTCGAAAACCACGCTGACACTAAGAGAGACATATATTCCTTTCTACTAAATATGTTAGGCGCATGCTGACCATTTTCCCAAATAATTTGCACAAGCAGGATGTTTGTTGAGGCAACTGGCCGATACTCCAGGGGACTGTAACCTGCCTTCCCCAGCTTTTGGAATGGCAGGACAATAGCCTCACGCCAAGAGGTGGGAAGAGAAGATTCCCTCCAGATTCTGTTAAAAAGATTGAGGAGAAAAGACAATGCATCATCATCCAGGTGTCAAAGCATTGTGCAGGGAATATCATCCGGCCCTGGTGAGATGTCATGACAGAGGGAAAGGGAAGATTGGAGTTTGCGATATGAGAAAGGGGGGTTGTAGGACTCCACATTCCCTGAGCAGAAGTCCAGTACCCTTGCCTTTTCTATCTACCATTGTCTGGCAACAATCGGTGAGCTAGTATCTCTATGACTGACTCCCACAAAGGCAGGAGCAAAAATATCAGCCACAGCCGCAGGGTCACCAACAGACTCACCACTAGACATCAGCACGGGGGACCTGCCTTGAGTGAATTTTCCTGAGATCTTTTGCACCCTCTTCCACACCTGAGACACTGGCATCTTTGAGTTTACAGATGACACATAAGCCATCCAAGAGTCCATCCTAGTGTGTTTGACTACCTGACGAGCCTTAGCCCGCGCCCTTTTGAACTTGACAAGATAATGCTCCGTCCTGCATCTACGATAATGGAAGAATGCTAACTTCTTATTATGTACAGCAACATTGCAATCCTCATTCCACCATGGGACAGGTCAATAGCGATACGTGCCAGAGGTTTTAGGAACGGCATGAACGGCAGCAGAATGCAGAACGGAGGTAAAAAACGAAACAGCCTCATCAATATGTGGAAAGTCTTCAACTGAGACATTAACAGAAATCACAGAAGAGAAAAGGGACCAGTCTGCCTTATCCAATGTCCACCTTGTTAGATGGGAACAGGGACTAGAGACTTCTGCACTAAGGAGGATGGGAAAATGATCACTTCCATGGCAATCCTCCATAACCTCCCAGGTAAAGTCTAGGAGACAATCAGGAGAGCAGACAGAGAGGTCAAGTGCTGTAAATGAACCCGTTTGGGGTGAAAATGTGTAAACGCCCCAGTACTGAATAGGGCAAGGTCCTCATCCTCTAATAAGGATGCCAACAAACTACTACGTTGGTTAACAAGACAGTCATCCCACAATGGGTGGTGACCATTAGAGTCCCCCAAAAGAAGAAAAGGCATGGGTAACTAACCAAGAAGGTTCTTATGTTCCACCCTCCCTACTGCTGTGTTGGACGGTAAGTAAATGGAACAAACTGTATACCAGCGGCGGGCATACAACTGCACAGCAACACACTGGAGGTCAGACTGGAGGTGGACTGGCCAATGAGGGATGTCAGCTCTCACCAAAACAGCACTACCTCCAACAGGGCCCTGGGTTGGCACTGAGTAAAAAGCATTGTACCCAGGTGGTGCATGAGGAATGGCAAACTCTACAAGAGTTTCCTGGAAACACATGCACAAAGGGGAATAAGGTAGGAGGGTCTGCAGCTCCTCCCAGTTACCACGCAGCCCTCGACAATTCCACTGTAGTATACTGGCTGAGATAGCCATAGTACCCATAGCAAAGGATGAATTGATTTAAGGGACGAGACAACCTTGCCCCCGACAATCAACCAGATTTAGATTGCTGCTTATAACTGCCCTTAGAAAAGGACTGCCTGGCAGTGTTATGGTGGGCAGTGTGCCGCCCAGCTGAAGATAACCTGGAGGAAGAAGAAGAAGGCCGGACAATGGGCTTCTTCTATGGTGGAGCAAAAGATGGCTTGTCAGGGGGGCCAGAAGCTTCTCTAGCTGGAATAAAGCAGGCAGTGCTTCCACGAGGGCCAGACAATGGTCTTCCTCTGTGGTGGAGCAAGAGATGGCTTGGCAGGGGGACTGGAAGCTGCCCTAGCCAGAATAAAACAAGCAGTGCCTCCACGAGAAGAAGCATGATCAGTAGCGCATCCCACAGTACTGGAACCCTGAAAGGGCAAGGCTTCATGCCACTGAGCAATCACATCAACGACCTGGGTACCATCTTTGTCTGGTGGTGACTGGATAGTCAGTGAAACGCCATCCTCAGCCTGCACTCACCCCGACCCCTAAGCATCCTCAGTAGGAGTAGTAGTGGGCTCCACTGCAGAGATCTTTGGTAGTAGTGCCTCTATCTCTGAGCACTCTGAGGAGCCAAGGCGATGCTTACCATGCACAGGAGGGACATCAGGAGTTTTGGATGTCAAAGCAAGGCGTAGCATCGACACAGGTGTTTGCCAAGGGAGGAACCGGAGGAACCGGGATGGGGGAGACACTCCCAGATGCAGAAAACACCACCCCAGAGGGGACACCCCCAGAGACAGAAGGCACCTCCCCAGAGGAAGCACAGCTGCTTCCAGGCTGCACTCCCTCAGTGGAACCCTCCAGCCGAGAGGGCCGGGAACTAGAACCCCGAGAATTTGATGGGGCATTGTGTGATGGCAGGGGCACCTGCTGGGTAGCTTTAATGCAAGCCAAGGCAGCAACAAAGTAACCCAGGGCGAATGAACCTCTCCCTTACCCTGGCCTTTGCCTCAGAAAAAGAAATTTTCTCATTCGTTTGGACAGAAATACAGTAATCCCTCTACTTTCCAGACACCCACTTTCCGGACATCCCCACTTTCCGGACATAATCGTCCCGGGATCCAATTTTCCCAAAATGGTCCAAAAACCACAAAAAAATAGAAAAAAACGTTTTTTTCCAGCCCATAATTTGAACTTGGTGCGCGCAGTGTGTACAGCTTTGTTGTGGTGCGTCATTCCTCCGATGTCAGCTAGAGCGCCCCTGCATCCTCCCCACTTTCCGCCTGTCTCTTGTCGTGAGTGAACGCTCGTTGTCAAGGCTGCCCACGTGCTCGCTTTTGTGGTGGTGCCTTACCTGCTGCAGGCACTCCTGCTGCTCTCGTGCCTCTCCTTTCTGTGTGTGATGATGGCCCCGCCGCCTGAGAAGAGGAAGAGAGTGGTTCTGACTCTGGAGAAGAAGCGGGAGATATTGGAGAAAGTAGATGCAGTATGGTCTTCGTCACGCATCCTCCATGAGTTCAACCTGGCCTGATCTGCTTTGTTTGATATTAAAAGATCCCGAGACAAACTCATGCAGTACACGGCTGACTTCTTATCGAAAAGCAAACACAACATGGAGAGGAAGATTATGTTTACTCCCAAGTTTGCTGAAGTCAACCGCTTCACGTTGATTTGGTATCGACAGCAACGTGCTGCTGGTGTGATGGTACATGGTACGGACCTGAAGGCTGCTGCTGAGAAGTTCGCAAGGCTTCACGACGCCCTAGACTTCAAGGTATCCAAAGGTTGGCTCTTTGCGTTCAAGTTACGACATGGCCTTACCAACCATAAGTCTCATGGTGAAGCTTTGGACGCCAGCGAGGATGGAGTAGAGGAGTTTCGGCACAAGGTGAAGGGCTTGATCGATAGGGAGGGCCTCACTCTCGGTCAAGTCTACAATGCTGACGAAACTGGTTTATTCTATCACTCTTTGCCTACGAACACTCTAGCTGAGGAGACGGAGAAGCATGTACCTGGCCGCAAGCTCTCCAAGCAACGGATATCTGCTTTGTGTTGTGCCAGTGCTAACAGCATGCGCCGGCTTAAGCCCGTTACTGTTGGCCGTGGAAAGCAGCCTCGGTGTCTTCGTGGGGTGATGGATGTCCTCCCTGTCGTCTGGTACCATTCCTTGAAGGCATGGTTCACAGCCCACATCTTCAAAGACTGGTTCCACCACCATTTCGTCAAGGAGGTCATACATTACTGGACGGAGAAACTGGGAATCCCAAGCGACCAGGTAAAGGTGCTCCTTCTCCTCGACAATGCACCTGCCCACCTGTGCGACAAGGACTTGGTGGCTGAGAATGGGCGCATTAAGTGCATGTTTCTGCCACCTAATACTACTGCTCTCATCCAACCAATGGACCAAGGAGTGATCGTGGCAACAAAGCGCCTATACCGATGAAAGTTCCTGGACGAGGTGATGGTTGTTCTCGAGGACGAGGACGAGCGCAGGGAGGGACGGGACATGCGAGGCCAGCAGACTTTGGAAAACCTTCACCGCTACAACATCAAGTCTGCCATTTACAACTGGGCCAGTGCATGGAAGGAAATCCCTGTCAAGACTCTAGAAAATGGTTGGTCTCGTCTGCTTCTCGGAACAGCTGTGGAGTACGATTTCCTAGGTTTTGCCGTGGATGACTTCCATGCACGGCTACATCCGCACGGTGACAATTTTGATGTGGACGAAGTGCGTGGGTGGTTGGATGACGACGAGCGTGATCCTGGATATCAGACCCTGTCTGCTATCGAGATCGCATCTTCAGTTGCAGGTGACAGTACCCAGCTTGAAGATTCCGACAAGGACGGTGACGATGATGCGGACTCCTCTCAGCATGACACAACTCCAGCCATCCCCAAGCTGAGCGCACTCTGGGAACACCTACAGTAGAGTTCGTTCTGGACTACCTGGAACACCCGGACTGGGACAGGGAGATGGGGCCCTTGGGACTTGTGGAGGAAGTGCGTGCTTTCAGGCAGCGCATCATTAATCGTCAGAATCGTCGTTCCTTGCGTCAATCAACGATTGACAGCTTTTTCAGGCCCGTGACCCCCGCTGTGCCCAGCCCTTGCTCCACTCCGTTGCCTCCCCAAGACAGGCTCTCATGCTCCGAGCCACAGCCCAGTACATCAGCCACGGTTGAGTCACCGCTCGACGTGAGTTTGAGTCTATCTTCAGAGTCGTCTGCAGTGGGTACGCCATCACCATGACCCAGCGACGCACCCCTGGATCACCTGCCAGCGATACTCTCAGACTCTGACAGTGATTAAACAGCAAGAACTTTTCCACTAGACCACACGGGAATTTAGTGTTGTGCAGTGAAAGAAAAACAGTGCATACAGTATTGTTAAGAAATTAGAAATTTGAGTGAAAAGACAAACAATTTTTGGACAAAATTTAACGTAAATAAACTTATGATTTGTTTTGAAATTGGTTTTATGAGTGCAACACTTATTAAGTTACAATGAAGCATAAGTAAGACAAGAGTGCGCAGTGTGAAGAGATTGGACTTCTGAGTGTGAATGACTAAGTTCAGTGCAAGACTTCATGAACAGTGTACTGCAAGTGCTTCAGGAAATCCTTCTTACTGTCAGAGTCTGAGAGGAGGCGATTATTCATCGACATGGCCATGGACTTGCTGTATGTAGGCAGAATGTATCATACTGTACTGTACTGTATTTTCCATACTATACTTACCTCAAACGCCTCATTTCACTCTTTTATGTCCCTTATTGGTGTGAATATGTAGTGTCTTAGGTGCTATGCATGTAGAATAGGGAGGTGTTTTTCTGAGTTAGGCTAGGTTAGGGTCCATAACTACCAGTCCAGGAGCCAGGGACTTGCAAGTACCCAGAATGTTTAATATTGTATAAACCTCATTTTATGGTTCTTTTGCATTTATTTCAGTCTTTTATGTCCTTATTGGTGTGATTTAGGTCTTAAATAGCTGCTATGCATGTCCAGAGGGAGTTGTATAGGTGTTTTTCTGAGTTAGGGTCCATAAGTACAAGTCCAGGAGACTATTGCCCACTATCAGGACAGGACCACTTTCCGCACATGCCTTTGGCTCTATTACGTCGGATAGTGGAGGGATTGCTGTAATTTCATACTCAAACTTGTATACATTGCAATCCCTTGAGGAGGCCGCATGCACTCCTCCATAGTTCAAAAATTTAGAGGGCTGAGAACAATCAACCATACCATGGGAAACACCACCACAACTTCCACAGACCTGGGGAAGGCCAGACACTTCCTGCCAGCAAGAAAGGCAAACATGACCAAATTGCTGGCAATAATAGCACCTTCTAGGTCAGGGAACATAAGGTTCAACCTTAAGCTTCCACCACGCGACAGTGACAATCTCTGGCCAAGTAAGGCGATCAAATGTCAGGATAAGAGTGCGCGTGGGTGTTAAAACCCCATCAACTTTCTTCACAGTTCTCTGTACTGCTACAGCTCCCTAAGGAGCCAGCTCCTCCAGGAGGGAAGAACCAGAATAAGAGATCAAGTCACGAGAATACACAACCCCACGGGACTGATTTAGGACCAAGTGATGAGAGGCACATACTGGGTAACCGGCAACCATAGTAAGAGACTGGATGCATGAACTCTCCTCTTCCTTCCTGACCTCTAGCAACAGGGAACCATCGCCCTGCAAGGAGACCTTGAGGGTAAAAACACATGCTGTAACTTGACCACTGTGAATCTGAAAACAGTTCAGGTTCTGGAAGGAAGTACCGTCAGCCATTATGAGTACTATGTATTTTGTATAAGAGTGTTTCACAAAGACACCAGGTAACAACTCGATAGAAGGGACATCTGGATTCACAGTTTTGGCAGATGACCCACAGGGTACAGGGTCGTCGGCCAGAGAGTGACCAGGTGATGCTGCTTCATGAGGCTGGTTGCTGACCACACGAGTGGTTGAAGAAGTATTTAATGTACATTAGCGAGAGATAAAATGGCACCAGGAGCCAAAGGAAACCACCTATGAGGGTGTGAGGGGACCAAGTGTGGTCTGATGGGAGTGAGGTACCTCGTCCCCAGAGGGTGACCCAAAAAGGACACCCCGTGATGTGAAAGTTCGCTCCCACCAGTGCAAAGACCCCCTTCCCCAACACCCTACAACCCAGACACCCAACAAACCAACTCAGGACAGCACCTACCCGCATGGAAGACCCTGCCAGATGCCGTTACATCTTTGGGCAGGCTTGGGGGATCAAAGGGGCATGCAAGCCCCCTCACCATGAAAAGGTGGCTGCCCAAGGGGGGGATATAAAGAGAGAACTGCTACAGTTTAATTACATAAAGACTCGGAAAAAAATAAGACTGAGAAAGGCATGCCTTAGGGAGACAGATTTGGAAAAACTTAATATTGAGAAGGGCGTGCCTTAGGGAGATACAAATTTTGCCAAAATTATTTACAGCATGGCTACTGGGAAAACAAAGGAGTAAACTTAGGTGGAGAAAACCTAAACTGTTTAAGATTTGCAGATGACAGTTCTAATCTCGAAAACAACAGAGACATTCCAAGAAATATTAAATGACCTGAACAGAGAAAGTCTCAAAGTAGGGCTAAAGATGAACCGGAGTAAAACTAATATATAATCCAAATACACCAAAACGCGTTATCAGAATAAGCGAAGAAATTCCTGAAGAAGTCCAGGAGTACACTTACTTGAGGCAAATGCTAAAACTAATGAAGGACAATGACAGCGAAATGAAAAGAAGCATTTCAATTGGATGGAAAGCTTTCGGAAAACATGGAGACATCGTGAAAGTAGCTTGCCAGTATGTATGAAACGAAAAGTATATAACGAAAGTATAACTCCAGCTATGATGTTTGGTTGAGAGACCTGGAAAATGACAAAATCGATGGAAAATCAGCTAATCCGTTCTCAGAAAGCAATGAAAATTTCAGTGTTGGGAATACCTTTAAAAGACAGAAAGAAATCAGCTTGGGGGAGAGAGTAGACTACAGTCAAAGACATTGTAGAAGTTATAAAAGAACAGATATTGAGGTGGGCAGGTCAAGTAGCAAGAATAAGAGATAACTCATGGAGCAAGAGATTGACTGACTGGACTCCAGGAGACTGTAAGCGTTGCAGGAAAAGGCCAGGAAGGAGATGGAGAGAAGAGATAGAGAAGATTACAGGCAAAACATGGAAGAGATTGACTCAGTCATGGATTTCATGGAGAAGGTTGGGAAGGCCTTTGTTCAGCAGTGGATTTGCTATTCCTAAGTATATATATATATATATATACCAGTGCTGGGCAGGTGCGATAACGCTTGTGCACAGCTCAATTGCGCACCGTTGCGCTCTGGTGAATATCGTTTTCGCATTGCGCACCGCATGAGACCATGTGCAATATTGCGCTTGCGCACCTGTCCTGTGGACTGTGCACTGCGCAGTCCAAGAGACACCTGGTCTTGGCAGCTTCCCGTATGTCTGGACAAGTGTTGGGGGGGGGCTCGGGGGGGTCGCGAGGGTTCTGGGGAAGGTGGGAGGGACGGAGGGTAGTAGCATTTCTTAAAATGCTTCAACAGAGGTAATGTATTTTGATATTTTTTAAATTATTATTATTAGTTAATAATAATAAATTAAAAATATTTATTAAGAGTAGCATATGCAGTTCCTTACAAAAATCATGAAAACATTAAACCAAATATCCACAGCCTAATAATTTATTAGGCTATGCATATTTGATTTAAATAATAAGTTTTAATGATTTTTGCAAGGAACTACACATGCTATTGTATATCTATACTGATTTATTAAATAAAACGCCTTGCAAAAATGCAGATAAAAGTAAAACTGACAACATCACATTTCCCTGTCCCTCCGCTTCGCAGCCCGCTTATTCCTCTGAACTTGCATGAGTGAAAAAGTCACTACATAACGGTATTGTGATAGCAGCTCTAATGTATGGAAGTGAAGCTTTGACCTTGTTGGAGGGACAGAAGTGAAGAGTGAGACTGTGGAAATAAATAGGTTATTTGAGGGAAGCATTTTGAGTTACATGAAGAGACGCTGACAAGTGAGGAAGTGAAGGATCGTTGTGGTGTGGATGTGGATGTGATAGGAAGCATTAGGAGAACACACTGAGGTGGTTTGGTCATATGGAGAGGATGGAGAGTGAGAGACTAACGAGAAGAGTGTGTGAGTGAGGTGGAGGGGGGAAGAGGGAGGGTGAGGCCAAGGATGAGATGGAGGGATGGAGTGGAGAAGTATATGAGAGAGAGGGGTGTGAGCTGGGAGCAGGGCAGTGAAATGGCGGGGGATAGGGCGACATGAAGGCAATTTGTTGCTTGTTTGTGGCCAGTGGCCACCCCTTACGGGATTAAGCCGTCTGGTAATAGATAGACAGAATAATAATAAATAAAAGTATGTTTTTTTTTTTTTCATTCATTGCCAGACGCCACATATCTCAAAGAGGGTGGCCAAGGGCTTAGAGTTAATTGTTTTACAGGGAGGGGCACTAATCCTCCACCAACCCCACTTGACACGTGTATGTTAACTTATTTAAATATCTCAGTATTTTACAGTATTTCCCACAAATATATGCAAATGGTTTGCAGTAGCGCTTAGCGACAATGTGCAAGCTAAATATTTGTCAGATTGCACACTTGCCCTTGCATAAGGTAGTGAACTGTGGATTGCACATTGCGCTTGAGCAAGGTCCTTCTTCGTTTGCGCTGCTCACCACTTATATATATATATATATATATATATATATATATATATATATATATATATATATATATATATATATATATATATATATATATATATATATATAGTATACACGGTAGTGATGATCTGAATGTATGTTTTTCAACATTCATGAATGCGAATAAGAATTTTCAGTATTAGCGAATTCGAATGAGAATGCAAATATCTCTTGATGACAGAAAGATGAGTTATTCATACTTTTTGTACGAATTAATTTCGCTGTAAGTGTGTCAGCCACAAACTTAATGAAAAAATTTATTTAAATTTTCTATGTTACCAGGATGTGGGACGAGGACCCAACTCTTACACACTGTACATCCTACCGACCTCTTCCAAACCTCCACCCATTGAAAGAGAATTTTATGTATTACTATGCAATTAAGACTGTAGTTTATATTTATACTTTGTAGCTGTTTTACATTGCAAGGATATCATGAACAAGTGAAAAATTTGTTGACATAAGGCCTTACTGTTAGTAGCTGACTTTGATTACTGGGCGGTTATATTTAAGAATTAAGGCACCTCAGCTCTCTCAGCAGAAAGCCTGTTCCTCTTTTCATCATGTATTAGACCTGCACCATTGAAAAGTCGCTCACTGGCAACTTTTAACGGAGGGCAAGGCACGAACGTTCGGGCTAACTGAGAGAGAACTGGATACGTTTCTTTATGTATTCTCCACCAAGTCACGGTATCTTCAGCCGTTCAGTAAAAGCTTTGCTTGTAGATGGTTGAGAAACTTGAGATGCATCTTTTATTTTTCCATTTCTTTAGCACTCGACCAAAGTTCTTCAGACAAACGGGCGATGCTATTCTTCACACACTGTGACAAATTGAGATGAAAAAAAAAATTGGCCTTACATCATGGATCCAAAAATGTCGCCACAGCGTACGTGTCACTACTTTCTAGTTCTACTGAGTCCTACCTTTTCTATAATTCTTCCATACGTGTCACTGCTTTCTAGTTTTACTGAGTCGTACCTTTTCTATAATTCTTCCATTATTTTTTCTCTCAAGTTCTATTTGCTAGGGCTTTCATCGGTGAGTGACTTGATCACCATTTTGAGTGTGGTTACAAGAGGTATTACCGCAGATATCGATGAGGTGCTGATGATTTTCTTGGTAATGTCTTCAAACGGCTGGAAAACAGTGATGCAGGTTGTCAGAAGGGACGATCTTCAGCAGTAAATGACCTGATTTTAGAGTTTTCTCTCGCATACAAGCAAAGTGGCTCCATAAATTCTTTCATTCTAATCATCATCTGCAGCGTGCTGTTCCATCGAGTGGAAACATGCATCAGATAACTGTGGAGCATTTAGTCTGAGCTGAGTTTTCTTTAATTCTGGTTAAGTGACCGAAGTGAGTTGCTGTAGACCTGCATTTAGAGAGATCTGTAATTGATCTCTGTAAAGATACGCAGTGCTTGACGGCGAGATGCAGTTGATGAGAAGTACAGTTTGTGCTGTTGATGATAGGAAAGAACTGTGGCCTTCTAATATTAGCACCGGCATCCCTCATGACAGTGAACATTGTCTGAGGAAATGCTCCATTTCCAAGCACCGAGCTGAATACTTTACTCAAAATATGCTCTGGTGTGGAGTTCAGAGAGCGTCTGTACACATAAAATGTAATTTTGACAGCTTGAACTCCTTGTCAGTTCAATGACTTGTCAATAAGAAAAGAGAAACACCAGATTCAGTATCTGACCTATCATTTGTGAATGTTAAGTTGGTAAACTCTTTCAATGTCTTCATGGAATCAGGAACTTTATTTTCAACAAGATTATATATATCATCATATATTAGGTCTCTGTAGTACTTGCGCTCTCTCAATGGATACAGTGGCGCTGCCTCTTGCATTAAACCTAAGAAACCGATGTCTTCTACATGTGAAAATGGCAAATCATCCATGACTACCATCTCGGCAGTACGATGATCTAGACCTTGTGTCCGTTCTCCCCTTTGGAGCTAAGATGCGAATGAATGTGTTTGAATGGATGAGTAAATGGAGAGTGAGTCGTCCTGTCTCGGCTACCTCCCTTTTCTTGGGGGAAGCAGCCTAGGTATATAGATAGATAGATAGACAATCCCATACTTTTTTCATCTCAAAGCAGCTTCCGAAAGTTTGCTCTTTTGTAATCGCCAACGACGTCGGAGATGTTTTTCTCTTCTTGCTTTCCTTGATCTCGTCCTCTTTATTTAGCACAGCTTCATAAGCTTTTGGATAGTTACTACACTGATGATTTCTGAGACCTGATGTTCTTCCCTTTCTGGAATAGTTTTGCTTACAGAGTTTGCACTTTGCAACTTCTTGGACACATTTTCAAAATATGCCACGTCTCGCTTGACATCGTTAAGCTACTCTTGCTGACATCCAAACTTCTCAGTCAGACTCTGTAAGGCCTGCTCTGTAACTGTATCATGCTATCAACAACCGGGACAGTGCGAGACACTGACACTGGACACGCACACGTGCGCAACACAAACGTTAGAGACTTGGCGCAGTCGGGTAAATCAGTTACTGAACTCGCTCACTGAAGTAGCGGCGGTGGTCCCAGGTAGGTCAGACGCGTCCTGGACGAACTTCAAACGGACCGAGAACAGATCACGCCAGACAGGCTTCTCTCTCTCTCTCTCTCTCTCTCTCAGAAATTTTTTAGTTTTAGTGCTAAAAATCTGGAGATTACCCACTTTTTAATGAGAAATTCTGAAAATTTGTCATTAGACAAAAAATCTGGAGAAATCCAGACTGTTACGTCCTCACCCCACACTGCCACAAGCTCCAACAGCAGTAGTACAGTACAGGAAGGACGTTGCCCAGAGGTTGTTCTTCCTATGGTCAGTGGTGTACAGAACACAAGATCAGCTGAGGTGTTGTACATAAACACTGGTTTCTTAAAGTTCACTGTTTTATTTTCCAAATAATTCCACTTAATGCTTTCGAACTTCACTGTTCTCACTGTTCTCACATTTAATGCTTAACAACACTTCATTGTTAGTACGCTTAATGCTTGCCAACACTTCACTTATTACACAAGTACCGACAATAATCTTCACTGACAGTAATTACACTTAATGCTTGCCAGCAACTCTACACAAACTTCACTAACAGCACTACACTCAAACCGAACCAAAACCGACTGAACTTCACTCAGACTGACCTGAAACCCGATTGAACTTGAAGTAGTCTCCACACCATCTCATATAAGTTTGCATTACTCTCGAAACTTCTACAGTTTTCCACATTTTTGGTGTATTTTCTAGAGAAAGAGCACAATTACCAACTCAGACACCAAAACATGCCAGCGTTGTCTCACATTACATAACACTCTAAATCATTAACCATACGAACTTAAACTACATAATTTAACAAGCAATCAATTAAATAAAACATTATAAAGAAAATGAGCCAAAAAAAAAAATGCATAATTTACGAAACTGCTAAGCTCACAAACAACAGGCAAACTGGCAACTCTGACTCGTACCGAAACACTGTAAACACCAGGGAACGTCGAGAAAGATCTCGGCACCTAACTGACAAGTCTGGCTTCTTGACAACACTTT
Source organism: Coenobita brevimanus (assembly GCF_032717465.1). Taxonomy (NCBI): domain Eukaryota; kingdom Metazoa; phylum Arthropoda; class Malacostraca; order Decapoda; family Coenobitidae; genus Coenobita; species Coenobita brevimanus. The sequence continues at coordinate 19,568,788 of NC_136971.1, read as the reverse complement.
TCTGGGAATATGACAACATTGCATGGTGTAGCAGGCAACCTTAGCTAGCTTGGTACAGCTGCTTGGTTGGCAACACTAGACCAGAACACCCGTTAAATTCATGCTTTTAACTATTTGAGTTTTTATCAACTTTATATAGTTACATTATTAATTTTCGCAAATTACTCGTATGACAACATGCGAATGCAGATGCGAATGCGAATATCGAGAAATATGCGAACATTTGCGGATGCAGATAGATAGATAGATAGACAGATATACACAGGCAAACAGGCTTACTGGTAGAGAGATCTTCAAAAAAAAAAAAAAAAAAAATAGGCTCATTTATCTCAGATTCTGACGCCACCTTTAACTGAACGGTAGCTGTAAATCAAGGCTTGTTGGCACCTCATTAAGGTCCAGACTTCCAAAACATTATTGGTCCTTTTCCTCGATTCAGTGTGACACAAAGGACGAAGCCTACTGAACAGTTTATAAGGTAACTGTATAAACCTGGATTATGTTGGTAGACCTGCCATCCTACAACGTTTTCAGTTATCAGTAAGTCACTTGATGTAATTATTGTCATTGTGTTCATCTTTTATAGAGTAATACAATAACGAAGAAATATATCAGCAGACTTAGGCTATTGTTGTGATAGGCGATGGTAATGCCTAGTGATTTTTGCGATGTAATTTTACTGACTGTAAAACCCATGACTTCATCTGGCATTGTATCGACTTATTCCTCAGCCTCTAATGGACTTAATCATATGAAAATAATTATCTTAATAATTCATAATGTCATGATGTTCTGATGTAGCATTTTCATTCACCTTTTAAGTGCTTGCAAATGAACATATTAGATCATTTTTACTGATTACCCGTCCCCGCCCCGGAGGGGCCTAGCAAATTATGGAGTTATCATATCCAGTTTTTCTTCTCTTGTGCACAAGTATACCTTCCCCCCCTGTCCTCAGCATCTCTTGCTCTCTCTCTCTCTCATATATATAAATATATAAATAAATATATATATATATAAATATCTATAAATATATATATATATAAATATATTAGACCAATTTATATAGATGACATACAGGTATATTGATCGCTATATGTATTTCACTGAATCCCGTCAAATGTAGCTGTAGCCTAGGGTTACCGTCAACCCAGGGCCTAAGTCATTCCGCGCTCAGATTTTGATGACGTCAGTCCGTGGACGAGTCGTGGCTCCACCTCTTTCCCTCCATCTCTCCCCCTCCCTCACAAGAGGGAGAGTAAGTGAGGTGTAGCTGTCATCCTCCGCTCTCACCCTTCCTTCCTTACCTCCCATAACCAGAATCAAAGATATTTTTCCGAACTAACTTGATCAAGTGAGGCGCATCAGCAAAAACAAAACTCTCTCTCTCTCAGAAGCTACTGGATTGACAAATGAGCAGTTATCAATACCTATATTTAGAGGTTTACATTGCCGTACATTTGTTGGACATAGATCATTCACTATTGACACAACTGGGTATCCAGCAGATTCTGCCCACACAATTAGGTCAAACAGTATTTCTGCTCAAGCAGAGACAGTCTCTCCGTCTCCCAGGCTCTCTTTTCATCAAAAAGAGCGTCTGTCTCCTTTGTTACATCACAGAGCTGACGTTGCGGTTCCTCAGTGTTTAGAGCTGGTATCACCTTTTCCCTATTTGGTTCCCCTTCATGTGCATCAGAAAGATCTTGTATCAGTCCTTCTTGTCCCCTTCTCTCCGCTCGCATCTCCCTGACAACAGCAGAATTAGCTTAAAAAAAAAAAAAAAAAAGTGCATGCACGTCATCTACTCTAAAAAGTGAAGGAGAGAGAGAGGGTCATGTGTATTAACCGGAAGCAGAAGGGGATGGAGGTATGGGGGGGTGTCACGGGGTTTTTAAAATATCACGGTAATTTTGAAATAAATGGTTAAGTATTTTTTTTTTTTGATAATAATATTCAATAATATTGAAGAGCAGAGACAATGATTGTCTTGCTACATCAAGCAACGATTACTTTACGCTGGCTTAGCACGATTCTCAGAGAACGAGAATTTATAAACTTTCTCAACAGTACACAGCAGAGACTAATTACTCACAAATGCTGAATTAGTACTGTTAGCCTCTGGAGAAAGTTACTTCACCCCTGACAATAAATAACTAATACTAATAATAATAATCAGGTCCTTGCTGATGCATTAACTCCTATCTGGCACAACGGATTCTAAGTTAATACAACAAGACTGGTCTAAGTACCAGTTATGAATAGTAAAACGTGTATGCAAGCTAGGAGCTATGTGGGAAATAAGGTTAATTATGGAGAAATGAAACAAGATTTTACTTTACATGAAGCTCAAGAAAAGGAACTGTTAAATTTATTGATTACAAAAATAAATTTAACGTTACATTTCAAATCAAATCAATGAGACGCACTCACTCACTCACACAAAAGCTAAATACTTACGCCTAGGAAAAAAAACACCTTAACTAAACTCTTAAGACTACAAAATACACAAAGGAAATACCGGTCGATGAATGCTATGTATCACCCGGGGGGTGGGTGGGAGTACTGGGATTAACTGTACTAGTGGAGCTTGGGGTGCTAGCTGACCTCTCCAACTTCTTGAGCACAGAACCTTTCTCCATCACAGCAAACACTAGACTGAATTCAAAATACATTGTATGGGCAGGACGCACAAGCCACCAGAAGAAGGCGTGGCTAACTGTTAAGGCAAGCAGAGGCGAACGATAAAGAAATAATTGTATCGCTCAGTAGAGCACTTAGTGACGTGCATTAAATCGGTCACTTTTGAAAGTGACGAATGTTTTGAAAAGTATACTCCGAAATGGAGGGAGAAACGGTTAGCTGAGCGATACACAGTGAGTTTTCCACTAATAGTTCGTGGCTTCTCACAAAAGGGAAATATCGCGAATTGATTCGTGACATTACGCCCTTACAAAGTTAAATTTTTTCCTTATGGGAAAAAATTTGTGGATATATATATATATGTACACATCCTAACTCAGTCACACAAGATTCACACTGTGGTGTGTGTGCTATCCTGCTACAGGAGAAAGTCGCAGTCGCCAGTGAGCGAAAAAAACCTCGTATTTACGTTAATAGAAGCAAGCTTGAGGGAAAAACTCCGTGACGACGGTGAAAATCCTGTACTCAGGTCAAACTGAGCGAAAAGTCGCTACATTTACACTGACAACTAATTGTTGTGTAGCGTGATGTATGTAATACACGGTGTAGGTGTGACAGTTGTAGTGTAACTGTACCTACGTGTAAAATGACATAGTAAATAATAACATGGCGACGACGAAGGCAAAGGAGAAGAGGCGGCAGCGTGCGGCAGACGATCAGCTGGACCGCACAGCAAAACTGCTACACCCATTGCTGAACCTGCAAAACCAATTGAGGTGGAGCATCAACAGTGTCAATGAGACAAAATTTTATTATGTTACAATTACTCTCTCTGCCCAGCAGTCAGTGCTACGACGTACATTCGAGGTCGCCATTAATTATGCACACGATTATGGTCGGCAAATTGAGAATCCCTGTGCAAACTCGGGTCTTCCATAGCCTCGAACTGCACACGGGTCCTCAACCCGTGCCTTAACCTACAGTTCTTATATTAATATCGGGGAGCTGAGAATCCTTGTGCAAACTTGGGTCTTCCATAGCCTCAAGTCACCTCTGCGGAATTCTCACCTTCCCCTTAACCTACAATACTTATATTAGTATCGGGGAGCTGAGAATCCTTGTGCAAACTCGGGTCTTCCATAGCCTCAAGTCGCCTCTGCGGAGTTCTCACTTCCCCCTTAACCTACAATACTTATATTAGTATTGGGAAGCTGAGACTCCTTGTGCAAACTTGGGTCTTCCATAGCCTCAAGTCGCCTCTGCGGAGTTCTCTCTCGAACTTCCCCCTTAACGTACAGTACTTATATTAGTATCGGGAAGCTGAGAATCCTTGTGCAAACTTGGGTCTTTCATAGCCTCAAGTCGCCTCTGCGGAGTTCTCTCTCGAACATCCCCCTTAACCTACAGTACTTATATTAGTATCGGGGAGCTGAGAATCCTTGTGCAAACTTGGGTCTTCCATAGCCTCAAGTCGCCTTTGCGGAGTTCTCACTTCCCCCTTAACCTACGGTACATAATATGTATGTACAGGCCCTGGACATAATGTGTCCTGTGGGGCCAATGGGCGAGACGTCAGGTCTGCACCCACTTCACCACTACCCTGTCTCTCAACTGACTCAGAGATTACAGGTGTGGTTATGAACGGCACAGGAAGGACATGTCCCTGATCAGTGGTGATACTTTGGCACACACTGCAGGAACGGACAAAACTATCTATGTCTCGTCCCATCCCTGGCCAGAAAAAGTCAGCTCGGATACGGCCCTGGGTCTTCCTTTTGCCCAGGTGACCTCCTGAGACTGGACAATGACCCCATTGTAACACTGCTGGGCGGTACTTGGCGGGAACGACAAACTGCAGTCGAACCTCACCCTGGGGTGTCTGTGACTCACGGTACAGCCGTCCTCGCTTACGAAGGAACCTGGCTTGACCTCCCCGTGAATACTTGATCACATTACCCTCCAGCTTCTTGCGCACTGAGGCAAGTGTCGAGTCAGTCTGTTGCTCTTGGACAACATCTTGACTACGAATCAGATCTTGCGGCGTTGCGACGGTCAACGGAGTGACGCGATTTGGAGCCTTGGCCATGGCTCGTGTTATCGCAGCAGCCGAAGTCTGAGTAGCAACATCTACGGCACAACTATTTTTGATCCCAGCGATGTTGCCTAATATGAGGTCAAGTAGGGGTTCTGGCATGACAACTGCAAATGTCGTACCAGTATAAAATGGAGATGCCACCTGGATACGTGCCTCAGGGAACAATCTCACTGATCCATCAATAAGTCTAACTTGGATCTGTCGACCTGTATACTCATCAGGCCGAACTAAACTGCTTAACAGAGCAGCCTGAGGAACCATTGTCCCTCAGGACATTTACAGAAACACCTCCTACAGACCCTGGCTGAACAAGAAAGGCAGTGTTGTTGGTGGAAGGGTCTGAGGAGGTAGCAGCCAGTCATTCACGAGACTGCAGAACAACTGATGCAGCAAACGTGGCGCCCTGGGAACTAGGTGTCTGAGGAGAGTTCATGGTCGGAGGGGGACTTGTGAACTGTTGGGAAGTACCTGTACTGGTAGAGATGACACCACCGGGTACTTGTGGAATGAAGGCTGCATTTGCCTCCTGCCTCCGATACACTAATTGACCTGACTGAGGGTTACGTGGCTTGTCCTTGTATTGCTGCTGCTGCTGCTTGGGGAACTGCTACTGGTTGGGGTGCTTGTTGTACCGCTTCCAAGCAGGCTGCTGTGTATTTTGCCCCTGGTCCTTCTGTGGTTTTGGACCTTGGCCATTACTCTGAGAACGGCCTTGGTGCTGGGATTCAGTCTGAGACGGCTTCCCAGACTTGGCAGTATCTTTTCTGCTCCAGGTGTTTTGCTTACGAGCTTGATACCCGTATGCAGTAAAGAATGAGTCAGCCTTTTCAGCCATTTGGCTGGCATCTTTCACCTGGCAGATCTTAAGCTGTGCTATGAGCTCAGCAGGCCACGACCTCTCTAGCTGTGTACGCAGCATAAGGTCAATTATCCCCTCACGCGTGGAAGGAGTTTCATCTTTCTCCATCCACTCATTTAAGTAAGCTGTGAGACGATCAAGGAACTGAACAGCTGTCTCCTTGTCTTGGAGACGAGCTCGCATGAACTGAACTTTGGCGTCGTCAACTGTGAGACCATACGCCTTAATGAGTGCAGCTTTCATCATCTCATATGTGAGATTGTCTCCACGAATTCTGTGGAGAATATCGAGGGCAGGGCCCTCAAATAGGCTAAGAAACTGAAGCCGCTTAGCTGCCTCATCCAGTTGATACATGTCTGCCATGTCCTCAAAACGAGCTATGTACGGCTCAATTCGCTCGCTTTCCTTGTATGAAGGAAGCTTGATGCTTGGGGTCGCCAGGACATGTGCAGGGAGAACGCTCGTGGAGCTTGGACCAACTGCACCAGACGTGTCTGAAGCCAAGGAATCTCGCTTGAGCTTCATCATTTCATATTCATGTTTTTCACGTGCTTCTCGCTCGGCACGTTCATGCTCTCGTTCTCTGTCTCGTTGTTCACGCTCGTATTCGCGCTGTTCACGCTCGTATTCGCGCTCTTTCTCACGCTGCTCTTGTTCATATGCACGCTCTCTTTCACGTTGTTCGCGCTGTTCTCGCTCGTATTCGCGCTGAATCTTACGCTCTTCACGGGCATCATTCTCACGCTGCTGTTCCTGATTATGCCGTGAGAGTATATACTCTTTAATTTCGGTTGGGTCCGAAAGACCCATTTCTTTGGCTTCCTGTAAAAATACAGTAGTAGCCATGGCGCTAATTTATTAAGCAAACCGAAAATGAGTACTGACTGCTTCGGAAACGAATACTAATAAACACAAGTAAAGAGTACAGACACAAGTTAGTGGTGACCAGTCTTATCTAGTTAACTGGCAAAGAATAAATCAAAAATGTAAATGACTGGGAAGACTCAATAATAAACACAATAGGTACGGTGACTTCCCAGGAGCGAATAAAATCGTCTGGCGTTATCAAGAATAAACTAGAGTTAAGTACTCTATTGATTAATAAAGCAAAAATTCACTTGCTAAATCAACGGTAACCACCAGTAAACTTGTGCCTATAAACTTTAATGATAAATACCTAAATATGAATGAGTGAGCACTATCTCGTGAATAGCTTTAGAGCTAGGAGTTAATATCCTGGAATGAGGTCGCCAATTGTCACGGGGTTTTTAAAATATCACGGTAATTTTGAAATAAATGGTTAAGTATTTTTTTTTTTTTTTTTGATAATAATATTCAATAATATTGAAGAGCAGAGACAATGATTGTCTTGCTACATCAAGCAACGATTACTTTACGCTGACTTAGCACGATTCTCAGAGAACGAGAATTTATAAACTTTCTCAACAGTACACAGCAGAGACTAATTACTCACAAATTCTGAATTAGTACTGTTAGCCTCTGGAGAAAGTTACTTCACCCCTGACAATAAATAACTAATACTAATAATAATAATCAGGTCCTTGCTGATGCATTAACTCCTATCTGGCACAACGGATTCTAAGTTAATACAACAAGACTGGTCTAAGTACCAGTTATGAATAGTAAAACATGTATGCAAGCTAGGAGCTATGTGGGAAATAAGGTTAATTATGGAGAAATGAAACAAGATTTTACTTTACATGAAGCTCAAGAAAAGGAACTCTTAAATTTATTGATTACAAAAATAAATTTAACGTTACATTTCAAATCAAATCAATGAGACGCACTCACTCCCTCACACAAAAGTTAAATACTTACGCCTAGGAAAAAAACACCTTAACTAAACTCTTAAGACTACAAAATACACAAAGGAAATACCGGTCGATGAATGCTATGTATCACCCGGGGGGTGGGTGGGAGTACTGGGATTAACTGTACTAGTGGAGCTTGGGGTGCTAGCTGACCTCTCCAACTTCTTGAGCACAGAACCTTTCTCCGTCACAGCAAACACTAGACTGAATTCAAAATACATTGTATGGGCAGGACGCACAAGCCACCGGAAAAAGGCGTGGCTAACGGTTAAGGCAAGCAGAGGCGAACGATGAAGAAATAATTGTATCGCTCAGTAGAGCACTTAGTGACGTGCATTAAATCGGTCACTTTTGAAAGTGACGAATGTTTTGAAAAGTATACTCCGAAATGGAGGGAGAAACGGTTAGCTGAGCGATACACAGTGAGTTTTCCACTAATAGTTCGTGGCTTCTCACAAAAGGGAAATGTCGCGAATTGATTCGTGACAGGGGGATAACAACAGACTTCTTGCCAAACACTTCCAGACTACCTTTCGTATCTCCATTAGTCCTGACGTATCCCATGCCCTTATTATTTCTTACTGATTTCAATAACACTGATTTATTGTAGAGATATTTTATGTTACCAGCCCTGGAAAAGCCTAGGTAGAAATAAATAAAAATGGTGGGATAATGTGAGCGCTAGACACTGGACACCTACTCGGGACCCAGTTAGTCTGTTTTTAGGCTGTTTGTATTAGTGATGTATCGGATATCCGCCTCCGCGAAGCCTCCGCAGTAAATATAATGTCGCATTACTATCCGTGTCCGCGTCTTCAAACAACATAAGCTCCTCATCATTATCCGCCACCGCGTTTTCAGATAATAAAAGCTCCGCATAATAATCCGCCTCCGCGTCAAAGAACAGCAGAGGTTGCTGATCTCCACCAACCCAATATTTCTCCTTTCTCTTTTTGTCATAATTCTTTTTCTCTCTCCTTTTCATCCACAACTCTCCTGTCTGTTCCTCTCACCAACCAGTCCGTCTTCCTCTTTCTGTTTTCTTTTCTATTAGCTATCTTCCTCCCTCCGTCTCTCATTGTTCCTCCTCTCTCTCTCTCTCTCTCCAAATCAGCATATATCAAACTATAATTTACCGGTGACTCTCAGTGTACAGTCGGCAGCAGTTTCACGGTGTACAGACAGGCATCAAATTTCGGACAAGGTGGCAGTGATCTATTTATCTATGGTGCATGACGAGTTGGGTCCCCGTCCCGCATCCTGGTAATACACTTAAGTGTACGCTTAAGTGTGGCTGAAACTCGTCACTTTATGCTGCATAAATGTACTGTAATATGTGTGAAAATAAAAAAATCCGCGTCCATGTCCGCAACCGCAGACATGGAGGTAAAAATTATCCGCAGTTGTGTCCGCGACCACAAAAATTAATATCTTAACCTCCGCAGTTTTATCCGTAACCGCATTTTATAAGAAGAAGATATCCGGCTCCGCCTCTGCCTCCGCGGAGCTCTAAAATTTGGTATTCCATACATCACTATAGTCCTCCTCGCGCACGTTTGCGGATGTGGTGTGGCCCGCACCTGTGTACAGTGTTGCCACGTTTTCTATACCGTTATCTCTCTCTCTCTCTCTCTCTCTCTCTCTCTCTCTCTCTCTCTCCTGGCGGGAAATGTGAGCCATCCTGAGTACTTTTGATTCTTTTATAAGTTATTTATAATTGTGCTTTCATTTGTTAATTTGGTTTTGTTATATTTAGTGATGCCGACAATGCATTCAATGCATGCCTCTCTCTCTCTCTCTCTCTCTCTCTCTCTCTTTTATTGCAAGAGATATTTTTGATATTTTCTTTTACATAATATTGTATATATTGTAAATTTGAAGACAATTTCTTTAGCCTGGCTGTGTAGAGGCGAGGAATGGGCTGATTGAGCTGCCATGCTGTCTGTGCAGAGGACATAAAGGAAGTGACACGAGGTCACCTCCAGGAGGCTGTCTGTCAAGGCCACCGACTGGGTGTGGAAGTGTTGCCGCTCGCGAGTGAATATATATATTTTTTTTTTACTTGGGTATTGGCATATGCCTACTATTTTGTCCTACATATTAGCTTATGATTATAAATGTGATTATTCCTCGCCCTTAAAATTATGGTAAAAGCCAGTAAATGTGAGCATTTTTCCCTAGCAACACCTGTACAAGCTATGGTTGGGTATACGGTGGGGTACGTACTTTATTTTAGGCCAGATGGGTGTGTAAGTATTGCCACTCACAAGAATTACATGAATTATTTCTTTTACTTTGGATATTGGCATATTTCTTCTTTTTTCAGGCTCATTATCTTATATCCATAACTGTGATATTATTACCCACCCTGAAACTACGCTAAAAACTATTAACCCGTCACGTCCCGAGGTTTTCCGCACCTCCGACATCCCCCAGTCCCGAGGTATTTTCGAATTTTTTTTTTTTGGCTAAAACCTTCGCTTTTGGTGAGAAACATCGAAAATTCATAGAGAAATAGCTCACCTGAGGTTTAAAGTGCCCAATCCAGGTAGGAGTTCCTCCTTACCTGACTGGGTTTTCTAACATGCTGGCACCAAAGAAAACGAGTTCTATGGGAGGGTAACTATTTTATCCACTCATAAACGGTATTTATTTATTTACTTGGTACGAATGTACAGTATATGTAGTATGACAGTATATTGGTTTTCAAGCAGTAATAAAGGCATTATAAGCACTGTTTCACTCACTAACTAATCACCATACCTGACCTATTTTTGCCACACTACCTGATCATTATTTCTGGTTGTTTCTTCTTCTAATGCTATGTAAACATTGTCCTCCACATTGTCATCGATTGGGGAATCACTCTGGCCCTGAATAACTTTACTAGCCAGGTCACTGGTAACAGGTCCTTTGCCAAGACAATGGCGTGAGGGGGGGAGGGGGGAGGTTATGCAGTGTAAGGCATTGTCCCTGCTTGGTATCTTGTACAGGAATAGAGGAAGGTGTCCCGTGTATACATACGAAAAATCACATGCGAAAATTGAAAATTGTGCAAATTAGCGACCTTGCAATTGCACGACGTACTGGTACGTCGCCGGGACTGGCAAATGCAAATCGTTGCAAAGTACCCATACGTCGTCGGGACGGGGCGGGTTAAAAGTGACTACAATATCTTTTAGCAACACTGTACAATATGTATGCCATGTTTCTGTGTTACTGTATAAATATTTTATGCATAATAAGATTACTGTTGATTTATCCATCAAAGTACACAAGTGTAAGATTTATTCATCTGAATTTATCGAATTTGTGATGCCTTGTACATAAATAGCTTCCGTTTCACATCGCAAGTTGGGGAAACGTGGCACCATTGTACACAGGTGCGGGCCACACCTCAGCCGCAAACGGGCGGGAGTCCGACTATAGTTTGTAAACTTTGTGCCCATAACACTGCAGATCTAATACTTATTATTAATTAAGCTGACTGGCTGATATAAAAAAGGGTTTATCAACTGCAAGCCTTATTGGAGAGAGAGAGAGAGAGAGAGAGAGACTATTTGTTGTATAAATTCACATGCGGAGAGAGAGAGGTGAACCCACTTATGCTAAAGCTCTTCATCTTTGGGGAAGGTATGGAATAGTATATTCTTATCTCTTTTGTGTACAGAGTTACAACCAAACACTGGACAGTCAGCAGGCACTACCAGTCTCTTTGGAGGACGGAGAGGTACCCTGAGTTGTGACCTGTGTGGTGACCTCTCGACAACTGACAATGTAAGGCAATATCTGGCAACCCGTCAAGATACCTGTCCACTTGATGACGTCATGCGCGACCAGGACGCAAATTGGCCTGGGTACGGAAGGACTTTGTCTGGTTGGGCTATGGTCTGCTGTGTCGTATCGTAACAACGTGTAATATTACGTCATGCATAGCAGTACACCATTCTTACGGAAATGTGCATATTTTGGTTATATACTCACTGTATAGCCGCGCCCTGTCGGAGGTCATATGACAGCTGCAGACACACATTTTTCCCACAGCTGTGTTCTTATCTCATGTTGCATTCCTCTTATTATGTCGTATCATGAGGCAGGAGTACAGCATTGTGAATGTCCTTGTATATAACTACCTGATGACATGGGCTACTTTTAGAACAGTCGGAAATTTGCATGTTCGTAGATAGGGTTCTACCATCAGGTGTTGCCACATCCAGTGCTGCCTAATTTTAACCAACAACATGCTTGCTTAAACAGCACTCGACCTTAATCGTAACCTAGGATCAGCTTATTGTATGCTTTTTTGTCCTGTTGTATCAGCCTGTATAATGCATGAACCACTCCTCAGTTTACAGACTTGAAGAGAGGTTGGACAGTGAGAAGGGGTATAAGAAGAGGAAGGGAATGTGGCAGGAAGAGAGGAGGGGGGGGAGGGGGCTTGACCACCCTGTTCGGTGACAAGGTGTGTGGAACCGGACTTTGCAGAGCAGGAGCGAGTGAGGAGGTAGGCAGGTGGGAGTAGGGTCATCACTGACGTATGTGATGTTTGTTGTTGTTATTATGGGAAATGTTCCCTCTGGATGAGCAGTGTGAGTGTAGACATACGAGAAAATAATATACTACATCTGGAACTAAAGAGGGCATGAATGTGTAATACTTGTATGAAAACTAATATATGAATGTTATAAAGAGAAATGATAAACGATGAAGTACATTTGTGGATGTTGTGTTTTGTTACGTTTTATTTATTTACTTGGGTTTGTGCATGATGAGTTGGATGACAGTATTTTAATGGTATTAATTGGGGGTGCGGGGCTAATTGCAACCATCCAAACTAATGACAGTAACTAACCGCAGTAAGCGACATCATTTGTGGACTGGACACCCGTAACACTTATTTCAGTGATTATATTACCATATGTGCATTCATTATGAAAATACTACCTCATTACCTCTGCATGACCCATCAGTATATGACCGCAGAACATTTTCGCACAGCTAGCCACTAGCTGTCCAACACTCAAAGTAGCTATAATCCTATGCAACTGGACATCTGCCTATACCATGGTTTGCGAATATGATATCCTTTCCTTGATTTATTTTCCTCACAATGAAACAGACTGGATGATGTACAACACAGCGTGACCGTTTTATTACATCTATAATCATGATTCATTTTTGGCCACCCTGGTTCAGCCACAAAAATGCTACAGCACTTGTCTCACACTCTAGTACTAGACTCAGATGAACCACGTTTCGAGACACCGAACATCTCACCTTCTAACACATTTATTCTCAATTACAGTTGTTCAGCACATTTTATGGTGAACTGTAAGCCTCGAACCAATATCCATGCCTCGAACGATCATCCAATACACGTTACGGAGTTACAGATCACCTCAGAATATCTGTATATTCTCAACCTGCATATTTCTTAACGAAACACAGCAAAGTTTCGAAACATGTGCCCCTGCCATTCTCCAAACACTCCTCCCTTCCCTCTCCCTACTATTTCCCTTACCTCCTGCCCCTCCTCCCCTCCGTTCCATTTCGCCTTACAGTCAGCTCCTATCAGAGAACAAATGGGAGCCTATGGCATAACTATTTTTTTCCTCTCTGCCTTCCACTATACCTATGCGGCAAACACTTTTGCAGATAGAATATGACGATATAACATTGTTTTTGTGGGTATTAGATACTATAGCGCAGGGGAAGCTCTGCCGGTGTCGTATGCACGGAGTGACTTTATGCAGGAAGTTACCACTGAGCGGAACGGTAACTTCCAGCGTGTCACTCCGTGCATACGACACCCGGTAACTCGTGATTATGCTTACTGAGTGGGTCACGTGGATCCCTCCCAGGTTGCTGGAGGTATTGCACCAGTCAATATCATTCTGCCACTGACCACCATCGAGTGAGAACAGTGCCCCGCTTCTCTAAAATACCCCCTTCCACCACTGCCCAACCAGATGGGAAGCAAGCCGAATCACCTAAGGGCACTAGCGAATGACAACGCTGACAGCACCGCCAAAGGAAAGGAGGTGGAAGCGAGGAGAAAACTGCCACAATTGACGCACATGTCCCTGCCTTTCCATACCCTGCCTTGCTTTTCCCTGCCTGACCATGCCTTTCCCTGCCATGCCTTGTCTTCGCCTACCTAACCCTTTCTCTTCTAACCCTACCCTGCATCTCCCTGCTCTGCCTCTCCCTACCCTACAGCACGCTGTATCTCCCTACTCTACCCTGATTTTCTTTATCCCGCTCTGCCTGTCCCTGCCATGTTTTTACTTCTCCTGCCCAGCCCTGCATCTCTTTACCCAACCCTGCATCTCCTTACCCTGCCCTGCATCTCCCTACTCTAATCTGACTTTCCCTACCCTACCCTGCCTTTCCCTGCCATGCATTGCCTTTCCCTGTGTTCATCTCCATACCCAACCTCTTCATCTTCTTATTGTACCCTGCCTTTTTCTACCCTATGTCACGATTTTTATGTAAATATGCAATATTAAAGAATATTATTCAATAATCTTGAGAGCAGGACAATGAATTGTCTTGTGAAAATCAAGCAATGATTACCTTATGCTAGCTTACTTCGCCGATTCTCTAAGGACGAGAATTTATAAGCTTTCTCAACAGTACACAGCAGAGACTAATTATTCACACGTGCTGTTTAGTAGTACTGTTGGCCTCTGGAGAAAGTGACTCCACCCCTGACAATCAATAACTAATGCTATTAATGATAAACAAATTCTTGCTGATGCAATTAACTCCTAGATGGCACAACAGATTTGAGTTAATACAAAAGGACTGCCCTAAGTACCAGTTATGAATAGCAAAGCATTTATGCAAACTAGGAGCTGCAACTAGAATAAGCTTATGGAGAAATAAAACACGAGTTTACATTACATTAAGCTCAAGAAAAAGAACTGTTAAATTTATTGATTACAAAGAAATAAATTTTCGTTGCACAAAGACAATCACATATGAAATAGTGAAAAATGTCCTGAAAAACACTCCCGATCGGGTGAATACGTGGCGGTTAAACTGAGCGATAAATACTGGGATTCCACTAGAATTCGCGGTTTCCCACCAAAGTTAATGTCACAAGTTTATTCAAATAATCACGCCAACTCGTGACATTACACCCCATCAAAAATGAAACTTTTTTTTTTTTCAGGAAAAAAATTTCAATATACATACATATAAATCCTAACTCAGTCACACAAGATTCACACTGTGGTGTGAGTGTGCTATCCTGCTACAGGAGAAAGTCACAGTCACCAGTGAGCGAAAAAAAACTCGTATTTACGTTAATAGAAGCAAGCTTGAGGGAAAAACTCTGTGACGACGGTGAAGAATCCTGTACTCAGGTCAAACTGAGCAAAAAGTTCACTACATTTACATTAACAAATAATTGTTATGTAGCGTGATGTACGTAATACACTGTGTAGGTGTGACAGTTGTGGTGTAACTGTACCTAAGTGTAAAATTACATACAGTAATGTAAATCAATAATAACTGATGACGACGAGGCAAAATTGAAGAGGTGGCAGCATGCGTCAGGGACGATCAGCTGTTCTGCATGGCAATGCTGCACCCGCCAGCTGCACCTGCGAAAGGAATCAAGATGGAGCATCAAAAATGTCATTTCTCTCTCTCTGCCTAGCAATCAGTACTTATGTCATTATTAAACAGGAAAACGTAGTCTTAGGATTCACAAATCTCTCAGGACCCTTATAGTTTATTGGTTAACGCTTATTAACTAGGAAGCTTGCCAGTTCTTGAATTGCTCAAATCTCTTAGAATGGGCAGTTTACTAGTTAACCTAACATTATTAACCAGGAAACGTGCCAGTTCTTGAATTGCTCAAATCTCTTAGAACGGGCAGTTTACTGGTTAACCTAACTCTACACTTACGATTAATGACAGGAAGCTGAGAATCCCTACGCAATCTCGGGCAGGTCACGTTTTAACACTCATCGTAGGTGTGAACACTTATGTGGATAATGTGCATTCTCCGGGAATCCTCTGTGAGGCCCACAGCTCGAGACGTTCCACAAGGTAATTCATACACAGGCTCGGACTGTCTCTGTGGGGTTCTCAAACTTTCCCCTTAACGTATGGTATACATGTATGTACAGGCCCTGGACATAATGTGTCCTGTGGGGCCAACGGGCGAGAGGTCAGGTCTACACTTTTAACTGGGAACCAGGCTGGTCCTTGGATTACTCAAATCTCTGAACGCCTATCTTACGGAACCTGGTGTACAACAGTTGCCCGTGTTAGTCATCACTTAGTAGGCGAGACATCAGGTCTGCACTTACTTCACCACTGCCCTCTCTTTAAACTGCTTCAGAGATTATGGGTGTGGGTTCAAACGGCACAGGAAGGACATGTCCCTGATTAGTAGTACGTGGACACACATTGCAGGAACGCACAAAACTATCTATTTCTCGTCCCATCCCTGGGCAGAAAGTCAGCTCAGATACGGCCCTGGATCTTCCTTTTGCCCATGTGACCTCCTGAGGCTGAACAATGACCCCATTCTAACACTGCTAGGGGGTACTTGGCGGGAACGACAAACTGCAGTCGAACTTCACCCTGGGGTGTTCGTGATTCACGGTACAGCCGTTCTTGTTTATGAAGGAACTTGGCTTGACCTCCCTGTGAATACTTTATCACTCTACCCTTTTGTTTCTTCCATACGGCAGCAAGTCTCGGGTCAGAATGTTGTTCTTGAACAACAACTTGGCTACACATCAGATCTTGCGGCGATTCAATGGTCACCGGGGTGACATTGTTTGGAGCCTCAGCCATGGCTCGTGTTACTGCAGCCGAAGTTTGAGTAGTGTCATTTATGGTGCAACTATGCTTGGCACCTGGAATATTGCCTATGATCAGGTCAAATAAAGGTTCTGGCATGACAACTGCTACTGTCGTACCAGTGTAAAATGGAGATGCCACCTGGATACGTGTCTCAGGGAACAATCTCACTGATCCATCAATAAGGTTAGCTTGGATCTGTTGACCTGTATACTCCTCAGGCCGAACTAGACTCTGCCTGACAGAGCAACCTGAGGAACCATTGTCTCTCAGGACCTTCACAGGAATGTCTCCCACAAACCCTGGCTGAACAAGGAAGGCACTGTCACCTGTGGGAGGGCCTGTGGAGGAAGCAGCTAGCCACTGATTAGGCTGCTGAATACATGATGCGGCAAACATGGTGCCCTGTGAACTAGATACTTGAGGGGTCATACTCACTGCCTGGGGAGATGGAGCATTGGCCATCTGTGGAGGGGGGTTCACTGTCGTCATGGGACTAGTGAACTGTGGGGAAGTTCCCATACTGCTAGGGACGACACCACCGTGCTGCTGCTGAGGAATGAAGGCTGCGTTCGCCTCCTGCCTCCTATACACTGGGGCTGGTGCTGAAAAGGACAGTCCCGACGGTTGGTTGCATGGCTGATAGTGTTGCTGGTTAGGGTATCTGTTGTATCCCTTCCACTCAGGTTTCTGGGTGTTTTGCCCCTGGTCCTTCTTCCGCAGTTTTGGACCTTGGCCATTATTCTGAAAACGGCCTTGTTGCTGGGGTTCAGTCAGGGACGGTTTCCCAGATTTATCAGGTTTCATGTTCCAGGTATGCTGCTTGCGAGTTTGATACCCGTATGCAGTAAAGAATGCGTCAGCCTTCTTCACCATTTGGCTGGGATCCTTTACCTGGCAGATCTTAAGCTGAGCCATAAGTTCAGTAGGCCACGACTTTTCTAGCTGCGTGCGCAGCATAAGGTCAATTATCCCCTCACGCGTGGAAGGAGTTTCATCTTTCTCAATCCACTCATCTAAGTAAGCAGTAAGCCGGTCAAGAAACTGAACGACAGTCTCTTTATCCTGTAAACGCGGCCTCATGAACTGACTCTTGGCATCGTCAACTGTGAGACCATACGCTTTGACGAGTGCAGCCTTCATCATCTCATACGTGAGATTGTCTCCACGAATTCTGTGGAGAATATCGAGTGCAGGGCCCTCAAACAGGCTAAGAAACTGAAGCCGCTTAGCTGCATCATCCAGCTGGTACAGTTGAGCCATAATCTTCAAAACGAGCTATGTATGGCTCGATTCGCTCGCCTTCCTTGTATGGGGGAAGCTTGATGTGTATGGTCGCCATAATATGTGCAGGGATAGCGCTCGTGGAGCTTGGGCCAGCTGCACCAGATGTGTCTGAAGCCAAGGAATCTCGCTTGAACTTCAGCATTTCAATTTCATGTTTTTCGCGTGCTTCTCGCTCGGCACGTTCGTGTTCTCGTTGTTCTCGCTCGTATTCACGTTCTCTCTCTCGTTGTTCTAACTCGAGTTCACGTTCTTTCTCACGTTGTTCTCGCTCGTATTCGCGTCATTCTCACTCTTGTTCTAACTCGAGTTCGCGTTGCTTTCGCTCGTGTTCACGTTCTCTCTCACTTTCCTCGCATTGTTTTCGCTCGTGTTCACGTTCTCTTTCGCATTCTTCACGAGCATCTTTCTCACATTGTTGCTCGTAATTAAACTGTGAGAGGACATAACTTTGGATTTTTTCTGGGTCAGTAAGGCCCATATCTTTAGCTTCCTGTACATAGACGTTGGCAGCCATGATGCTAACTCAATCTAAGTAAATTAGAGACTCAGTATTGACTGCAGTTTTCAGAGAAAGATGCCAATAATCGAGAATAAAGAATATAGGCACAGGTTAATGGTGACCAGTTTTATCTCGTTAAACTGGAAAAGAAAGAAAATTAAACAAACAACTGACTGTGAAAACTATTACGTAAATCAATAGAACTGAATCAATAATCACCAGTAAGATAGTGCCTGTAGACGTTAATGATAAATACCTAAGTATGAGTGCGTGAGTATTATCTCGTGAATAGCTTTAAAGCTAGGAGTTAATATCCTGGAATGAGGTCGCCAAATGTCACGGGGTTTTTATGTAAATATGCAGTATTAAAGAATATTATTCAATAATCTTGAGAGCAGGACAATGAATTGTCTTGTGAAAATCAAGCAATAATTACTTTATGCCAGCTTACTTTGCCGATTCTCTAAGGACGAGAATTTATAAACTTTCTCAACAGTACACAGCAGACTAATTATTCACACGTGCTGTTTAGTAGTACTGTTGGCCTCTGGAGAAAGTGACTCCACCCCTGACAATCAATAACTAATACTATTAATGATAAACAAATTCTTGCTGATGCAATTAACTCCTAGATGGCACAACGGATTTGAGTTAATACAAAAGGACTGGCCTAAGTACCAGTTATGAATAGCAAAGCGTTTATGCAAACTAGGAGCTGCAACTAGAATAAGCTTATGGAGAAATAAAACACGAGTTTACATTACATTAAGCTCAAGAAAAAGAACTGTTAAATTTATTGATTACAAAGAAATAAATTTTCGTTACATTTCAAAATGAATTCAAAATAAGGAGATCGCACTCACTCGCTTACTCAAAAGCTAACTCTTAAACCTAGGAAAACGAAAAGAAATACTGGCCAGAAAAATGAACAAAGCGGATGACTGGGCGTCATCCCGGCGGCGGAAACTAGGCGTCGTTACTGAGGAAGGACGCTGCCACACACACTACCTGCTTCCATGGCGCGCAAATCTTGACTGATTCAAATTGTGGGAGAGAGGCGAGTGTCGTGGCCGCACTTGCTAACGGCCAACGAGTGTGAACAATACACACCCGCAATATCACTCAGGCGGAGGTTAATGTCGCGCACAAAGATGATCACTTATGAAATAGTGAAAAATGTCCTGAAAAACACTCCCGATCGGGTGAATACGTGGCGGTTAAACTGAGCGATAAATACTGGGATTCCACTAGAATTCGCGGTTTCCCACCAAAGTTAATGTCACGAGTTTATTCAAATATTTAATTGCACCGACTCGTGACACCCTACCCTGCATCCCCCTACTCTATCCTCTCTTTCCCTTCCTATCCCTACCATGGTTTGACTTTTCCTATCCAACCCTTCATATCCGTACCCTACTATGTATATCCCAATTCTACCCTGCAACTCCCTACTCTACCCTAACTTTCCCTACCCTTTCTTGCCTTTCCTTCCTTTACCTTGCCTTTCTCTCCCCTACTGTACCTTTTCCTCCTCTACCCTGCCTTTCCCTGCCGTGCTTTTGCGTTTCCCTACTTGCATCTCCTTACCCAACCCTCCATATCCCTATGCTGCCCAGTCTTTCCCTCCTGTACGCTGCATCTCCCTACTCTACCCTGCCTTTCCCAACCCTACCCTGCCTTCCCCTGACATGCTTTGTCATTCCTCAGCCTACCATGCCCTTCCCTGCCATGCCTTGAATATCCCCACCCAACTCTGTCTTTCCCAACACAGACAATACGAGAACGCTTTGGAAGATTATGTAAAACGTGTAAAGACCCAGCTGGAGACAATGACATGTGATACAGCAGTGCGCTACACGCTAGTGAAAGTGAAAGGACGCTCGCTACGAACCTAGTCTGGCATGCTATTGTTAAACGACCAAAGGTACGTACTATCGTGAACAAAAGTCCGCCGACGTCCCCTACCAGGACTGCGCTTCAGACCCCAACACACAGATGTCTCTACGTCAGGCTGGGGAAGAGAATGAGCAGGGGGGGGGGGAGGATGGTAGTGAAAAGGGACGGCTCCACGTGAAAATGATATAATAGACGGGGAAAATATTAATAAACAGCTAAAAGAACTTTACACATAGAGACGACAAAATCCAGTGTTATACGTGAGAAATATGGCAAAAACAATAATAAGCGTTAATTATTAGGAGGGAGAGAGAGAGAGAGAGAGAGAGAGAGAGAGAGAGAGAGGAGAGACTTAGTAGGTAGTCTGACGATTGGTGCTAAAATTATGGTTGGAGGAAAGGTAGGAAGAGAAGACACAGTAACCGTGAGAAAAGGAAAAAAAAAAATCACATAGACTATCTATCTATTGCCAGACGCCTTAATCCCTTATACGAGGTGGCCACAAGTAAACTGCCTCCACGGCACCCTGTCCCCCGCCATTTCACTGCCCTGCTCCCAATTCACATCCCCTTCTCTCATATACTTTTCCACTCCATCCCTCCATCTCATCCTTGGCCTTCCCCTCCCGCTCTCCCCCTCCATCTCACTCACATACACTCTCCTAATCAATCTCTCACTCTCCATCCTCTCCACATGGCTGAACCACCTCAATGTGTTTCTCCTAACGCTTCCTATCACATCCACATCCACACCACAACGCTCTTTCGCATCCTCATTTGTCGGTCTGTCACTCCATGTGACTCCACAGGCTCCTCTTAAATAATTAATTTCCACTGCTCTCACTCTTGACTTGCGTCCCTTCAGTAACGTCCAAGCTTCACTTCCATTAGTTGGTATCACAACACTGTCATGTAATAAGTTTTTCACTTCCATGCTCACTTCCCTGTTTCTTATCACTGGCTTCAAGGAACCAGCAACCTTTCTTCCTTGTTGTACCCTTTCAAGCATGTCACCCTCCAAACTTCCATCCTTACTCATCACACTACCCAAGTACTTTAACGTACTCACATTTTCAATTTCCTCATCATCCAGCCTCACTGTACATTCACTGACTTCAACTTTCTCAAAGACCATAACTTTACTCTTCCCTACATTCACCTATTGATTCCATTTCTTACACACTCTCCCAAACTCATCCACCGGGCCTTGCAGCTCCCCTTCGTCCTCACTTAACAACACAGTATCATCTCCAAGCAACAATACAAGGAGTTTCCAAACACTGCCCTCTCTCACGAGGGCCACTCCAACATCCACTGCCCTACCTTGTATCTCTTTTGTAACCCCACCCATATACAGGATCTTATTAACTCATGTAATAGATCTTCATTTAAAAGGAAAATTAAAGATTATTTATTTACAATGTTTGTAATTTTGGAGTAATGTTATTTATGTATGTATATACAGTATGTGTGTATGTGTGGGCATGTGTATGTATATGTGTATATCTATATATGAGTATATCTGTGCATGCATATATAATGTGTAATATCTAACATGTGTGTATGTATATATAATATAGGATTTTAGATTTGTGTATTTGCCTGTACTAAATCTAAGAAACAATATAACCACTATCATGTCTGCCAAGGAGCTCCGGCTCGGCAGACCGTGCCGCTTCTTACTTCATATTGTATTGATATTTGTATTATGTTCTATTATTGGCAATAAAAATATTTTTACTAAAAAAAAAAAGAAAAAAAAATATTGAACAACCATGGAGACATGACACATCCCTGTTTCAATCCAACCTTCAAACAGAAAAATTCATTCAGTTCACTATCCACAAGCACTGCAGCCTTAGCACCCTCATATTGTACATACTCTTCACAGCATTCAACAACTTCCCATCTACTTCATATATTCTTAATACTTTCCGCAATCTTTGTCTATCCACCCTGTCATATGCTTTCTCTAAATCCATGAAGGCCGCATACAACTTCTTTCCCTTCTCTAGAAACTTTTCCACTAAAGATCTAAGAATGAATATCTGATCTACACAACCTCTTCCTTTCCTAAAGCCTCCCTGTTCGACTAATTCCTCTGTTATTTCCCTAATTCTGTCAATAAGTATCCTAAAGTAGACTTTTCCTATTACACTAAGAAGATAAATGCCCATATGATTACCACACACTTCTTTTTCCCCTTTTCCATTGTACGAGGGAATAATTATACCTGACTTCCAATCCTCCGGGACTCTTCCTTCCTCCCAGGCCAATCTGCACATCTTCCACAACCATTCTACTACTATCTCTCCCCCATGCTTCAGCATTTCACCACACACTCCACCAATTCCTGGGGCTTTCCCCATTTTGACTTTCTTCATTGCTTTCACAACTTCCATCCCACTGATTTCTTCCTCTCTTCTTACCTCCCTCCTTCTCCCAGCCACTACCCAGCCACTTATACTCGCATTACTTTCATTCTCTGTGTCCATCACTTCATTAAAGTGTTCTCTCCATCTGCTCACTTTTTCTCCCTTCTCAACTAGTAATCTACTATTTTTATCTTTCACTCTCCTACCAACTTCATTGCCACCCTGTCTGACTCTCTTCATCTCTTTCCAGAACATTTTCTTACTTTCCCTCCACCTGACACTCAAATTCCTTCCAAATTCCTCATCCACTCTCTTCTTACTCTCTCTTACTAATCTTGTCACCTCTCTCTTCCTTTCTACATATAACTCTCTCTTCCTTTCATCATATAACTCTCTCTTCCGTCTCTCAACTTCTTCCACGCCCCAATTTCTCATCCATTCATCATATGCCTTTTTCTTTTATGCCACAGCCTGTTTCACCTCTTCATTCCACCATGCTGTTCCTTGCACCCCTTTTCATCTTCTCTTCACCTCACACACCACCTCACCTGCTGCACATATTCCTTCTGTGAATATCTTGCACACACCTTCCACGTCTCCCATCTGCTCCAATTCATATTTACCCAATCTTTCCTCCACATCTCTCTTATAATCTGCCTTTTTCTCATCCTCTTGCAACCTTTCCACTCTCCTTGCATCTACTCCTTCCTCCTATCCTTCCCATCTCCCATTTCTCCATTTTACTTGGACCTTGATTCTGACCACCACCAAGTGATGGTCAGAAAGTCCACTCCCTCATCCTATGCTCTTGCATCCATTACACATCTTCACATCCTTTCATCCACACACACATAATCAATCATTGGTTTCCTTTCATTCAGTTCACCGTCCACCCTTCTCATCACTCGCCATGCATACCTGTGGATCATTTTGTGCCTGATGAGGTATTGGCAATCACCAACCCTCTCCCGGCACAAATGTCCACTACAGCACTGCCATACTATCTCAGCAGGCACACCCCACTCACCAACTGCTCCATCCACCTTCACATTCCCTACTTTGCCATTCATATCACCAGTCAAAAACACTCTCATTTCTTTCAAACTTTTCCATGCCACACTTCCACATTTGTCCAGAACCCTTCTCTCACTCTGCCTGCACGATCTTGCATTGGCGCATACATGTACACAGTCACCCGCATTTGTAGTCCAACTTTCAGTCTTACCCACACAGTCCTTGAGCCAACTGATCCATACTCTCCTATACGCTCCTTTCATCTGTTACTCACAACAATACACACTCCTTCTTTTGCCCTCTCATTCATACCTACTCCTGCACATATACCCCATCCATTCTCCCACTCTCTCACACTCTCACCTCTCCATTTAGTTTCAGTTAATCCACATACATCCACTTTCGCACGCTCTAGCAACTGAACAATCTCTCTCTCTTTCGCCTCATCATTTGCACCCCTTACATTCCATGTCGCCATCCGTATCATGTCCTTTGTTCAGTCCTTAGTCGTCATCTTTTGGTCAGTCCTGGTCCAAAGCTTCTTGTTCGTATTTTTTGTTAGTTGTTTTCCGGGGAGGGGCACTAACCCTCTGCCAACCCACTTGCTGTCGCGTAGGGAACACGTGTCGGTTGATTATAAGGTTACCACCCAGCGTTGTAAATGATTTCCTGGTTTACAGGAAATCATTTGGCTTGCCACTCGATGTAGAGCTACCCTAAAAACAGGGTACCACTACACTAATTGGGTGGACGATGGGCGCCCCCTCTTACCACATACACTATCTATCTATCTATCTATAGCCCGACGCCCTAATCCCGCAAAGGGTGGCCGCAGACAAAACGCCTCCAAGTCACTCTGTCACCCACCATTTGACTCCCCTCCCCCAACTCACCCCCCTCCCTCATATACCTCTCAACTCCATCCCTCCACCTCATCCTCGGTCTACCCCTCCCTCTCCCTCCCTCCACCTCACCTACATACACCCTCTTAGTCAGTCTTTCATTCTCCATCCTCTCCACATGTCCGAACCACCTCAGTGTATTTCTCCTAATCTTTTCAACCACATCCACATCTACCCCACAACGTTCCTTCACTTCTTCATTCGTCAACCTGTCCCTCCATGTCACTCCACATGCTCCTCTCAAGTAACTCATTTCCACTGCTCTCACTCTTGACTTGTTCCCCTCTTGCAAGGTCCACGCCTCGCTTCCATACGTCAGGGTAGGGATCACAATACCATCATGCAGTGACTTCTTAACTTCCATACTCACCTCCCTATTTCTCATCACTGCTTTCAGTGTGCCAACAACCTTCCTTCCCTGCTGTACCCTTTCACGTACTTCATCCCCCAAAGTTCCATCCTTACTCATCACACTACCCAAGTACTTGAATGCACTCACATTCTCCATATCCTCACCATCCAACCTCACTGCACACTCTGTGACTTCATTCCTCTCAAACACCATAACTTTACTTTTGTTTACATTAACTTTCAGCTTCCTCCTCCTACACACTGTCCCAAATTCATTCACCAAACCTTGCAAC
The DNA here is from genome assembly GCF_032717465.1 of Coenobita brevimanus. NCBI lineage: Eukaryota > Metazoa > Arthropoda > Malacostraca > Decapoda > Coenobitidae > Coenobita > Coenobita brevimanus. The sequence continues at coordinate 19,543,920 of NC_136971.1, read as the reverse complement.
TCCCATTCATCTTCACTCAACAATACTGTATCATCAGCAAACAACAACACCGGAAGCTTCCAAATCTCACCTCATTCATTAGGGCCACCCCCACATCCACTGCCCTACCTTGTACCTCCTTTACGACCCCATCCATATATATATTAAACAGCCATGGAGACATTACACACCCCTGTTTCAGTCCCACATTGAGATCAAAGAACTCACTCAACTCACCATCCACTCGCACCGTAGCCCTAGCTCCCTCGTACATACTCTTCACAGCACTCAACAATTTCCCCTCCACTCCATATATTCTTAGTACCTTCCACATACCTTTCCTATCTATTCTGTCATAAGCTTTCTCCAAGTCCATGAAGGCAGCGTACACTTTCCTTCCCTTCTCTAGATACTTCTCCACTAAACATCTTAGAACAAATATCTGATCTACACACCCTTTTCCCTTCCTAAATCCCCCTTGTTCTTCTCCAACTAGCTCCTCTGTCATATGCCTAACCCTATCAATGAGTATTCTACCATATATTTTACCAGTCACACTAAGAAGGCAAATACCCCTATGGTTACCACATACTTCTCTCTCCCCTTTTCCTTTGTACAGAGGAACAATTATACCTGATTTCCAGTCCTCTGGAACCCTTCCCTCTTCCCAAGCCAATCTACACAACTTCCATATCCACTCCACAACAATCTCACCCCCATACCTAAGCATTTCACCACACACTCCATCAATTCCTGGGGCCTTTCCCAGCTTAATCTTCTTCATCGCTTCCACTACTTCCTGACCTACTGATCTCTTCCTCCCTCCTCTCATCTCTTCTTCTCCCAGCCATTCCCCAACCACTTATACTCACACTGCTCTCACTCTCTACATTCAACAAATCCTCAAAGTGCTCCTTCCATCTCCTCAATTTCTCTCTCTTCTCCACCAACAATCTGTTATTCCTATCTTTCACTCCCCTACTATTTCCCCTTTCACACTGCCTTACTTTCTTTTACCTCCTTCCAAAATAATTTCTTACTCTCCCTCCATTTCACACTCAGATTCCTCCCAAACTCTTCATCCACTTTCTTCTTACTCTCCTTCACCAGTCTCTTAACGTCCCTTCTCCTGCTCACATATACCTCTCTCTTCTCTCTCTCATCTTCTCCCCTACCTCTACTCGCCAACCATTCACCATATGCCTTCTTCTTTTGTTCCACAGCTCGTTTCACCTCATCATTCCACCATGCTGTCCCTTGCACACCCTTGCATCTCCTCCTCACTCCACAAACCGCCTCACACGCTGCGCTTATCTCTTCCGTGAATATCTTACATACGTCTTCCACCCCTTCCATCTGCTCTAGCTCATACCTTCCCAATCTTTCTTCCACTATGCTCTTATACTCTGTCCTCTTCTCACTATCTTGCAATTTCTCCACTCTTCTCACAGGAGCTGCTTTCTCCTGTTTTCCCTTCGCCTCCTCAACCACTTTCTTTGCAGCTCTACCTTGGCCATCACTAAGTGATGGTCCGAGACTCCATTCCCCCACCCTCTCCACACCCTTGCATCCAACACTTGTCTTCTCATTCGCTCATCCACACACACGTAGTCTATCATTGCCTTTCGTTCAACAAGTTCACCATCCATCCTCCTCATTACTCTCCATGTATACCGGTGGATCATCTTATGACGAAAGTAGGTGTTGGCTATTGCCAACCCCTTACCAGCACAGATGTCCACCAAAGCACTACCATTCCCATCTACTTCCGCTGGCACACCCCACTGACCAACCACTCCATCCACTCGTACATTCCCGACTTTGCCATTCATGTCTCCAATCAACAGCACTCTCTCGCTCCTCTCAAACTTGTCCATACATGCTTCTACTCTCGCCCAAAACTCATCTTTCACCACATACACACAGTGAATAAATCAGTTGATGGTTGTAAGTATATGGATACATGTGATCAGTTGTGGCCAGCAGAAACTAACTGTAGTCTTTACATTAACTTAGATATATTCAGCATCTGACTACCGGAAAAGTATTTCGTGGGTTACTTATTATATCATGAGGGGTTTCTTCTGGAGAAGCGGCAGCTCTTCTGGAATGTGGTAACAAAGCACACATACGCACAATCTCAAGTGATGAAACGATTACTGAACCAGGTCGTTCACCGCTTCACAAGCCTCACTAAAACCGAGGTCATGTCCTAGAGAGTGAAGTTTTGCTCTTCAGGGGACTTTTGATGGATGGTCGTGGAGAGGGCAGACGTGTATTCGTTGATCTCTCCTCAAGCATTCTAGGGCTGCCTCACCGGCATTAGTTTTGTACATAGGGTTAATAAAAGTTAGGTTAGCTAGTCCTAATTTTCCTCCCTGTCCTTAATAGAGATATAGTAGGTGTCTATATCTGTTTACTGAGCTAACCTTTGCTTACTCGCCTCTGGAGTGTACCCCCCACTGATCGCTCTGGGGTGTGAGATATACACAGGTGTGTCCTCCCGAGAGTGGTTTGAGAGGGTAATCTCAGAGTAGGTGTGAAATCCCCGGGTGATTTGTCCCTTGCTTGTTTTTCTCCCACTTCCCACTTCCTCCATTAGGGGGGAGTGGTTACTATGGCAGATGCCCCTGCCACCTCTCCTCCCTTCAGGAGGGGAGGTGGTCCTGACGAATGTAGGATTGACCGGACTGACCACCCCCAGACTGACGAACGCCAGACTCGAGCCTCACTTGAAGTTCCTGTAGGGAATGCGACCTTCGTAACGATTCATGCGCTAGGTTCCACTCCCCTGTCCAGTCTCAATCCCTTCCTTATCAAGAAGGTGATTAACCACTGTGTGGGAGAAGCTGAACAATTGAAAAAACTTGCTAATGGAAATCTCCTGGTCAAACTGTAAACTCGGCATGGGTAAAAGATTTGTTGAAAATGCGTGAATTCCACTGTTACGATGTCAAAGCCAAAATCCCAGTCTCCATGAATTTTTGCAAGGGTGTTGTCACTTGCAGGGATCTCATGGTGAGGAGCGAGGACGAGATCGTAAGTGTATTGGCGCACCAAGACGTAATTGAGGCTAGATTTATTACTCGTTACTCGGAAGGTATACAGACGAAGACGGCAACTATTGTCTTGACGTCTGCCAAAGTGTCTCTTCCTAGTTCTGTCAAAGTTGGATACGAAATTGTTCACGTTCGGCCTTACATCCCTAACCCTTTGCGTTGCTTGAAATGCCAGCTGTATGAGCATGGTGCCAAGACTTGTCGTGCTTCCCAGCCAGTGTGTGGCAAGTGTGTGAGCCAGGGTCATGATGCTGAACATTGCACATCTGAGACAGTGTGTTGCTTTCACTGCAAGGGCACTCACTCCACTTCCTCTAGGGACTGTCCCAAGTGGAAGGAGGAGAAGGAAGTCTGTATGGTGAAAGCGACAGAGGGCATTTCCTTCTATGATGCTAGGAAGAAGGTGAAGGAGTTGCATGCAACTCCCAAGCCTAATATCTCCTACGCATCAGCGGCGGTGTCCCCTCACATGATGTGCAACGTGGTGACACAGACTGACCTTATCTTCGCTCCTCCTGCCACTCGCCCCACCTCTCAGTCTAGACCCCCTGTACGTTCCAACTCTCTTACAGACATCCCTGTCGCTGCTTCCTACTCTCAGGCTGCTGCTGTTCCTTTGCAGTCGGTGTGGCCAAAATCCAAGACCGACAAGTCTGATAAGATTAATCTGACCACCCTTACCAAGCTGGCACGTCTTCATGTCCTTCCCACTCCTGATCCAGCGAGGGAGAGAAAGAATAGCTCTTCCTCAGTGGAGTCTGGGAGCCTTGTCATTGACAAAATATGGAGGTTTCCGTCAACAAGCACCGGGATAGGTCCCCCGGTAGTTGCTCGCCCGCTGGCGGGCGACAAAAAAAGACTAAGCATACTGGCCCCCAAGTAAATCTTAAACTGCCGCATTCACTGTATTACAGTGGAATTGTAGAGGTGTTGGAAATAAGTTACAAAATCTTGCAATATTGCTTTCTATACGCAGGCCAGACATTGTTTGTTTACAGGAGATGCACCTGGAGGATCCTCCTGATCCTCCACAGTTCTAACACTACCACTCGTATAGAAGATATGAAGGTCACGGAGTGGCCATATACACACACAAATCACACCCACAAACGGAAGTGATTCTAAGTTCTACTCTGGAAGCTGTCGCGTGCAGAGTTAAATTTAATAACACGTATCTGTCTATTTGCTCTCTGTACTGTCCCCCACATGGCCCCATTGATAGTGATGCTTTAAATTCACTATTCGAACATCTTCCTGACAATAAGTTAGTGTTGGGCGATTTTAACGCCCATCACTATCAATGGAGTAGCTTGAGTATTGATGGTCGTGGGGAGCAAGTAGCCGACCTAATACTACAGTCCAACCTCTGTCTTCTGAACGATGGTAGAGGAACTCGTGTAGATGATCGTACTGGTAACTTTTCGGCCATTGACTTATCTTTGGCCTCCCCTGGTATACATCAAGATTTCTCATGGGACCTTTATGACGACTCCTTGGGAAGTTATCATTTACCGATCTGTCTTTCTTATACACGCGACATCGTTTCGGACCCTCCACCTCCAAAATTTAACTATAAGAAAGCAGACTGGGGATCCTTCTCAAGGATCGCCAATTTAGATATATCTGGGGAGACCATAGATGTTAAGGTCGAAAATGTAACTACTTCCATATTACACGCAGCTGAGGCTGCTATTACCAAGACTTCTACGGTTCATGCGAAGCATAGAGCACATTGGTGGACGCCGGATTGCCGACAAGCATTAAGAAAATGCAATAGGAGATACAGGATTTTTGATAGTCAGCCCACTGAGGAAAATTTTATTGCATGCAAACAGGCACGGGCTGAGGCAAGGAGAATAATAAGAAGGGCCAAACGTGACTCCTGGCGGTCCTTTGTGTCCACGGTGATTCGTACAACACCATTAAGTAAAGTCTGGTCCACTATAAGAATATTAAATAATAAAGGCCCAAAAATCCCTGTGACCACACTGCAGGTAAATAATAACACCTATGATGAGCCGGTGGAAGTTGCTAACATCCTCGCCAGGAGTTTTTCTCATGTAAGTATCTCAGCCAATTATGATCCGCGTTTCCAACATCATAAACGCACGGCTGAGCTACAGATCATTGACTTTGCCACAGAAGATGTAGACTCCCCGTACAACCAAGAGTTTATGCTAGATGAAATGCTCCTTGCCCTTAAATCCTTTAAAGACACCAGCCCTGGACTAGACACCATCACGTACGGTATGATCCAGCATCTTAATCAGGACAACCTGATTAAGATGTTAGCACTGTACAATGAGATTTGGGCATCTCAAACGTTCCCAAACTCATGGCACTTTGCGCACGTCATACCGATACCCAAAAAGGCTGGTCGTCTTATGAATCCCACTTCATTTCGTCCTATTGTGTTGACTTCTTGTCTACGTAAGGTCATGGAATGAATGGTTAATAATAGGCTTCTTTTTGTTTTAGAGTCAAAGAATTTGTTAAATGATCAACAATGTGGCTTCCGTAAATACAGAAGTTCACTAGATCATTTAATGTATTTGGAGCATTGTATTGCAGAGGCATTTGCCAATAAAGAATTCATGATAGGAGTGTTTTTGGACATCCATAAAGCCTAGGACATGACATGGCGACACGGTATACAAATGAAGCTCTATGCTTATGGTTTAAGAGGAAATTTGCCTATTTTTATTTCAAATTTCTTAAGGGACAGGACTTTCTCTGTCAAATTGCCCCATAACGTAACATCAGATATATTTATCCAGGAAAACGGGGTGCTGCAGGGAAGTGTGCTCCATTTAGCATTATGATCAATGATATTCTGTCATCAGCTCCCATCCCGAGGAATCTTAAATACTCGTTCTGCGCTGACGATTGTGCAATATGGCACTCTTCCCATAATGCATAATTTTCGGCTGGGCGGATTCAAGCAGCCCTTGACTCCGTCCACCAATGGGCCTTGCAGTGGGGATTTAAGTTTTCCGTCCCTAAGTGTGCCGCTGTAGTTTTTACGACTCGTAACGTATCTAATTTGTGTTTAACTTTGGATAATCAGGCGGTACCTTTTCAAAATTCTGTAAAGTTTTTGGGAATACATTTTGATCGTCAGATGAACTTCAAAATTCATGTTATTAATTTGCTTGCTCGTTGTGATAAATCAGTAAATTTCAAGTACCTACCGAGTACTACATGGGGTGCCGACAGAAAATCTTTATTAATGGTGTATAACTCCCTTATTCGATCAAAGCTAGACTATGGTGCACAGGTGTATGGCTCAGCATCCAATGCCACACTGAAAGGATTGGATGTGTCGCAGAATAAATGTTTCTGAATGTGTCTTGGAGCCATCCGGTGTACCCGTGTAGCTCGTATGGAAGTGGAGGCGAATGTGCCTCCCCTCCGTATTCGTCGTGACCACCTGGCCTTGTTCTATGGACTAAGAACATTTAGGAAAAGCAATATCGGCAATGTGGCCTGTACCCCCCTGCGTCAATACCACCACCTTCTGCAGGGGGTGCGTCGGCCACTTGCCGTTCACCTCCACTTACTGACTCAGGAGCTTGGTGTGGACCTCAATGACTGTGACAAGTTGGTGTTAAAAAATATAACACCTTGGGAGCCACCCAGCTTTACCGTTGAAGTATCATGGCTCCCAGCACCAAAGGCCAAGGCGCCGGAGGTGGAGGTCCACCACTTGTTTCGTAACATCATCGTGGGTCACTTGGGGTCCCACCAATTGTATACCGATGGTTCCAAGTCGAGTGAATGTGGGTGCAAGTGTATGGTCGACCGAATGTGCTCTCAGGTATCGGTTGCCGACGCATACATCTGTGTTTACCTCCGAACTTATTGCTATTGACAAAGCCATAGACTATGCTCTCAATTCTAGGCATGACTCATTTGTCATATTTTCAGATTCAAAATCAGCCATTCATGCAATTGCATCTTGTACTACGGACTCTCACGAGATCCAGGGCCGCATCGTTAATAAGTTGCATTCATGCAACAAGTCATTCACGCTGATCTGGGTGCCTGGTCATTGTCGTATCTACGGCAATGAGCAGGGTGACTTACTTGCAAAGTCGGCTGTAGAGCTCGAGGAAACTTGGGACGTTCCTCGTGATCTACGGTCGAGTCTCTCTCTCGGAAAGCAATCAATAAATCTTCTGTGGCAAGTTCAGTGGACCAGACTAAATATTCCAACTTGTAAGCCGTACCTGGGCGACTAGGACACTGCCAACCTTCCCAGTCGCCTGGAAGAAAAAGTGTTGGCTCGTCTATGACTTAATGCCACCATGTTAACACATATGAAACCTTATATGAAAAGACGCTTCCCACCGCACTGTGACATCTGTGATGCGGTGTTATCTATCAGTCATATCATCCTGCGCTGTCGGCGATTTATTCGTGAACGCGCTTCACTTATAAATTACTGCGGCGCAGCAGATGTCCCTTTCACCCTTTCCACCATCTTGGGTGATGGGGACATTGTTATGACTGATAAATTGATGGCTTTCTTGAAAGAGACCGGACTGATCAGAGTTATGTGACTTTTTTACTATATGGTTTTGGTTTTTATCAACTGTAAATAAGTAAATATTGTACTATAAATTAGGGTTGACAGTTGACATATTTGAAATAGTTCCTCCTCCCACTGATCTATTTCAAATATTGATGTCCCCTACATTAAACCCCGTTCCTCGCCTGACAGTCACCAGTTGATGAATGCAAGTGTACAATATAGAAAGGCATTGGGCACTTGCAGTCGATGGTGGTCTGTTGGGCAAGGTTCTTCACTTTCTGTACATATTAGGTAAATATAATATACCATCTTGATTAAGGTGTCCTAATTAGGGCCGACAGCTGACGTATATGGAAATGATCCTGACTCGTCTGGTTCCCTTTCATATATTGATGTCCCCTATATTAGGTTGTGCTTCGACTGACAGTCACCAGGTGATGAGTGCAGGTATGAAATGTAGAAAGGCATTACATATCTGGAGTCAATGGTGTTCTGTTAGTCGAAGTATTTTTTCCATTAGTGTAGGTCTAACTATTTGTCTCTGTAGGATTTAGTATAGGTTAGCAATTAGTCTGTTAGGTGATTAGTTTTAGGGTCTTTAGATTAGGTATTTATGTTTATGAATAATGTAAGGTCAAAAAATATTAAAAAATAATAATAATTAAAAAAAAAATACAAAAATAAAATAAAATAAAAATTATTACATATATATGTACACCCGCGAACCAAAGTTTCGGTACCCCCCTCGATGAAAGGAAGTGGAAGTCAGGGTTAGAGAGAGAGCAGGTGAATGGACAACCGTGAGTGGTACTTTGGAACTGAGCTACGAGGCGAATAGTGAGAAACCTAATGACACTGGATTCGAAACATTTCCATGCTATTCACCTGCAAAATATTATGCGTTGGTAACATACATACTGTAACATATAACATAGACTACTGTGTTATCATGGTGTCCTGTGATACTGACCTATCTGTTTCGGATCCTCATCACACAAATAAAGCACCGAGCCAGTTGTATATAAGTTGCAACTTGTCATTATCACTGCAGTTATAATTTTTGTGAATGTTATCCCTGGATTGTCTATAGCTATAATATAGAATGATTGTGAATTTAATGTTGATTTTCACAGTAGTTCTACGGATGGTTATATATGTGGCAATTATTTTATGTGGACGACTAAACCACATTGTGATGGACAGGGAGAGATTCTCCAAAAATTTACTATAACCAGATGAAATTAGACGCAAACAACACAAAATATTATGAGACAACGAAGACACAGCTGTGGTATCCTGCTCCGCCTTGTTATCAAGGCCTTAACTGGGGCTTCACCTCATACGTGCATTATTTTCCTTCAGTCTCTGCCTCTTTTATTACTCTTACTTCCCGATATCCTCTTACTGAGAGTTGTCATATTTCTTAGAGGGTTTCTTGTCGTCCGGTCCCATAACCCGTACTGTATTACATTATTCCTTGCATCATCACTCCCAGATAAACAGCGTTAGCCCAAGACTGCTGAATCTGTTAATACCATTATTGCCACTGCCGCTACTACTGTAATCTTCCTTTTCCTATTGTGTCTAATTTCCCTCACAGTACTACTACTGCTGCTCCTATTACTACTCCACTATAAATCTGTATAATAATAAATATGATTGTCCTTATGTCTGTGTATCTGTTAATCATAATTATTGTCCCTGTCCCACCGTCGACAACTCGTCACTGACCCGGCACAGCTACTCCAGTTCCCACCCACCATGGATTCTACTCCTCCTCCATTCCGACACCACATTATCCCTCACCTCACCCTTGGGCCAGAAGGCCTGTTGTTCACCCTTTACCGGTGAATATACGTGGCATGCATTAATAATAAAAAAGAAGGCATTTGAGAGCTAAACGGTAATCGCCCTCTAAAGTATTCTGTTTGCCAAGACCAAACTTTAGGCCATATTTTGATACCATGGTTTTATGTTGATAGCTCAAGCCATTCATGAGATTTATGGTGCTAAAGGCAGGCAATAAAAACTAGTTGACCATTAGCAGTTAGTTTGGTGACCTTGACTCTGACCCCGAGTTGCAATTTTCGAACTCCTCCAAGATTTTGGCCATATCTTGATACGCTGAAGGCTTCATGTTGATAGCTCAAGCCGTTCATGAGATATAATAGGAACACACACACACACACACACACACACACACACACAGATGCAGTTAAAAACATGATCGCTCAACTTTCTAAAGGTATGACGATAATAATATAATAATAACAACAACATCGTAGATGTGTACTGTAGTGTTCCTAACATTACGCTTAATAACTGCAGACCCAAACGTGCTTATATTACGGAGCACTGATATATTAACCACAAAACCGACCACAGACGGTTCTTATTATTACCATTGCACCTTTCCTATAGCACTTCACCATGGTAATACAACCCACTGTAGTCCTCTGTGAGATCGCTACACGTGTTTGGGAAAAACAACAGTGCACAACATGCCTACAAACCACTAAAATAAGCATATGATGCTTCACTGACATCCATCAAATAGCCTAGAAGTTGGTGGACAAACAAACAAAAGACTGGACACAGACGGACAGAAGCAGAATGTCTCGCATCGGTATGTAACGACCTGAAAAAACTCTTGTGATCCTGCATTGCAGGTGTCATCACAGTAATAATAATAATAATAATAATAATAATAACAATAATTAATCACATGTTATTAGGCACGATACTGAGAAGGACACACACTGGAATAGCATGTGTCGACGCAATGCAGAATCTGTTTGCCACGACAGAAAGTTGGGTTGCGGTCAAATATTAATTTAGTATTACTATAACCCTACCACTACAGCATATTATGGCACTGGTTGGTTTTATATGTCACAGCTGTTTTCACTTGTTTTATCAGGGAGATTATGGTGTTTGTCCTCCTCTGTATCATGCATATTAACATGTGATTACTACTACTAATACTACTACTACTACTACTACTACTACTACTACTACTATTACTACTACTGGTACTACTACTATTACTACTACTGCAACTACTACTACTACGATTATTATTATTATTATTATTATTATTATTATTATTATAACTATGATGACACCTACAAAGCAGGATCGTAATAGTTTTGTCAGGTTGTCATATACCGATGCGAGACATTCGGCCTCAGTCTATGTCCAGCCATGTGTTTGTTTGTCCGCTAACTTCTAAGCAATTTAATGGATGTCAGTGAAACGTCACAGGTGTATTTTAATGGGTTGTAGGCATGTTGTGCGCTGTTATTTTTCCCAAACATGTGTAGTGATCCCACAAAGGACTTCAGTGGGTTGTATTACCATGGGGAAGTGCTGCAGGTAAGGTCCAGTGGCAATGATAGGAACGGTCTGTGGTCGATTCTGTGGTTAATATATCAGAGCTCCGTCATATAGTCACGTTTGGGTTTGCGACTTTTATAATTATGTAATGTTCGGAATACTGCAGATGTATGTTGTTGCTGTCAATTTTATAATTATTCTTATTAATGCATGCCACGTATATTCACGGGTAAAAGGTGAACAACAGGCCTGGTGGCCCAAGAAGAAGGTGAGGGGTAAAATGGTTCGGAGTGGGGGAGGAATAGAGCTTATGGCGGGTGGGAGAGAGGGGGGTGGGGTGCAACTGGGGTAGCGGTGCAGGGTAAGTGACGAGTTGTCGACGGTGGGACAGGGACAATATGATTAACGGATACACAGACATAAGGACAATCATATATATTATTTTACAGATTTATAGTGGAGTAGTAATAGGACTAGCAGTTGTAGTACTGTGAGGGGAATTGCAGTAGACACAATGGGGAAAGAGGGCATAGTAGTGGCAGTGGCAATAATGGTATTAACAGATTCAGCAGTCTTGGGCTAACGTTGTTTGTCTGGGAGTGATGATGCAAGGAATAATGTAATACAGTACGGGTTATAGGACAGGACGACAAGAAACCCTCTAAGGAATATGACGACTCGCAGTAAGAGGATACCGGGAAGTAAGAGTAATAAAAGAGGCAGAGACTGAAGGAAAATAATGCACGTATGAGGTGAAGCCCCAGTTAAGGCCTTGATAACAAGGCGGAGCAGGATACCACAGCTGTGTCTTGTTGTCTCATAATATTTTGTGTTGTTTGCATCTAATTTCATCTGGTTATAGTAAATTTTTGGAGAATCTCTCCCTGTCCATCACAATGTGGTTTAGTCGTCCACATAAAATAATTGCCACATATATAACCATCCGTAGAACTACTGTGAAAATCAACATTAAATTCACAATCATTCTATATTATAGCTATAGACAATCCAGGGATAACATTCACAAAAATTATAACTGCAGTGATAATGACAAGTTGCAACTTATATACAACTGGCTCGGTGCTTTATTTGTGTGATGAGGATCCGAAACAGATAGGTCAGTATCACAGGACACCATGATAACACAGTAGTCTATGTTATATGTTACAGTATGTATGTTACCAACGCATAATGTTTTGCAGGCGAATAGCATGGAAATGTTTCGAATCCAGTGTCATTAGGTTTCTCACTATTCGCCTCGTAGCTCAGTTCCAAAGTACCACTCACGGTTGTCCGTTCACCTGCCCTCTCTCTAACCCTGACTTCCACTTCCTTCCATCGAGGGGGGTACCGAAACTTTGGTTCGCGGGTGTACGTGTGCATGAAAGTGTGTTTATATATGGATGGAAGTGTGTGTGTGTGTGTGTATATATATATAGATATATATATATATATTTATATATATATATATATATATTTACGGCCTTAATGACCAGGGGCTTTGGCCCAATGGTCGATAGGCCAGAAAAAAAAAAATGCTCTTCAGCCTATCTTCGTCATGTTATCCGGTAAGTTTGTTCCCGCTTTGTGATCAAAGCTTTGGTAATTATCTAATATAACATTTTGTCCTTTAATAATCTGCAATGATTTGCCTTACGTAATTTCACACCAGAACATATGTACAATGGTTGTTTTTTACATTATTGTCATAGTAAAACTGCATCCATATCGTTTACGTCCAACCTAATACCGATATCGTCCCCTTATCACATAACATGGCTGACCACCGTCAGAATTCTCCCACTGTAATAGCAGACCATGGACGGATTATTGGAATGTGAGAGGCCGGTATGAATGCACGGGAAGTTTCGCGTGAAACTGGTCTACATGGTCCACCGTTTACAAGTGGATCACACTTTGGTAACAGATCACATGTTGGCAACAGGAAGAGTCATTAAGGACAAGACCTCGTAATGGACGACTAAGGGTAACAAAACGAGAATAGGACGAGGGTGTCACAGAGACAGCATGACAACGCCCGCTGACACCAGCAGCATAGTTTAGTAGAAAGCATTGATTTTTGGGGAAAACTTGATCTTCAGAGATGAGAAGTGTTTTTCGTCTGTGAAGGCAGGGTGTGCTGAAGGCCAAAAAAATACTCGATATATGGAACAGCATATAGTGCAGAAAGCACATAATGGCCGTGTAATCACAGCCCTATGGGGGTGGACAAGTGCATCTGGTCCAGATGTGTTGATACAGATAGAAGGCAGACTAACTGGTGAGGAGTATGTCCGTATACCAGAGGAGGTTCTGCTGTCCACCGTGCGAGTGACGACCATTCCTGCTCCTCAGACAATCACTGTTGTCCATGATATTAAGTCCAGTCCATATGGGTCAGAATGTGAAAGTGTGGGTCCAAGCACATCCGGAGATTGACTTCCTGGACTGGCTTCCAAAGGGATGCGATTAAAATCCCACTGAGCATATATGGGCTATTATGGTGAGGAACTGGAATGTTGGACATGAGCACACTACTTCTGCTATTGTGCACCATGCACAGGAAGTGTGGGAGAGCATCTGCCACCCCCCAGATATTTGTTCCAACATTATAAAATCCATGAGGAAGAGGTCAGATGATGTCACTGATGCTGAAGAAGAGTGGGCATCTTGCTGAGCCTGTATATAATGATATGGTATACTTTTACACACAATTTGTTTTCCTTACTAATGCATACTGTTCACTTAACAATGCCCTCAGCTGGACCTCTCATGTTAGATCACTTGCTAAAACAGCCTCAAAGAAACTTGGATTATCTATAGCACAGAGTTGGTAACTTCTTCACTGACGAGCAATTGGCTATAGTTTATTAGAGTCATGTGCTCTCTCAGCTGGAATATTGTTCACCCTTGTGGATTGGATGTCGAGAATTTACAGTAAAACAACTAGACAAAATTCAGAACAAAGCTATTGGAAGTATTAATAACCCTGCTGTTACAAATAAACTACCTCCCCTACAGGTAGGAAGGAATGTTGCCTCATTTTTTTTAAATACATAATGAATGGAGGAAGGAAAAACAAAGGGAACAAAAATAAGTCCATGTGCCTAAAGGCATCCTCCATTCATAAAATATTTATAACAACTGCATATGAATTGATGTAACTTAAATGTTTGTGGGAAACAACTCCCAGGAAATGAATTCCAGAGAGTAGTAGTTCTGGGTAAGGGGGTTTTTCAAGAATACTCCCCCAGTATCCCTGCTTGTCGTAAAAGGCGACTAAAAGGGTTGGCGGAGGGTTAGTGCCCCTCCCTGGAAAACAACTAACTAAAAAAACAAACAATAAGCCTCGGACAAGGACTGACCAAACGATGACGACCAAGGACCGGACAAAGGACATGGTTATCGGAACGTGGAATGTAAGGGGAGCGAATGATGAGGTGAAAGAGAGAGAGATTGTCCAGGTGCTTCAGGGTGCGAAAGTGGATGTATGTGGAGTAACTGAAACAAAATGGGGAGGAGAAAGTGTGAGAGAATGGGAGTATGGATGGGGTATATGTGCAGGAGTAGGTGAGAATGAGAGGGCAAAGGAAGGAGTATGTATAGTTGTGAGTAAAAGATGGAAGAAGAGCATAAGACAGTATGGATCAGTTGGGTCAAGGATTGTGTAGGTAAAGTTAAAAGTTGGAATACAAATGTGGGCGATTGTGTGTGTGTATGCGCCAACGCAAGATCGTGCTAGAAGAGTGAGAGAAGAGTTCTGGACAAATGTAGAAGCGTGCGTGGAAAAGTTTGGAAGGAATGAGAGAGTGTTTTTGATTGGTGATATGAATGGTAAAGTTGGGAATGTGAAGGTGGATGGAATAGTTGGTGAGTGGGGTGTGCCTGCTGAGATAGATGAGAATGGGAGTGCGTTAGTGGACATTTGTGCTGGGAGGGGGTTGGTGATGCCAATACCCTCTTCAGGCATAAAATGATCCACAGGTATACATGGCGAGTGATGAGAAGGGTGGGTGGTGAACTGAATGAGAGGAAGGCAATGATTGATTATGTGTGTGTGGATGAAAGGATGCGAAGATGTGTAATGGATGCAAGAGCTTATAGAGGTCGGGGGAGTGGACTTTCTGACCACTACTTGGTGGTGGCCAGAATTAGGATTCAAGTAAGATGGAGGAATAGAAGAAGGGAAAGACGAGAGGAAGGAGTAGTTGCAAGGAAAGTGGAAAGGTTACAAGAGGATGAGAAAAAGGCAGAGTATCAGAGTCAAGTGGAGGAACGATTGGGCAAATATGAATTGGAGCAGATGGGAGACGTGGAAGGTGTGTGTAGGATATTTACAAAAGAAGTATGTGCAGCATGTGATTTGGTGTGTGGAAGGAAGAGAAGACGGAGGGGGGTGCAAGGAACAGCGTGGTGGACTGAAGAGGTGAGACAGGCTGTGGCACAAAAGAAAGCATACAATGAATGGATGAGAAATAGGGGCGTGGCAGAAGTTGAGAGGCGGAAGAAAGAGTTATATGTAGAAAGAAAGAGAGAGGTGAAAAGATTAGTAAGAGAGAGTAAGAGGAGAGTGGATGAGGAATTTGAAAGGAATTTGAGCGTAAAGTGGAGGGACTATAAGAAAATGTTCTGGAAAGAGGTGAAAAGAGTAAGACATGGTTGAAGTGAAGTTAGCAGGGGAGTGAAAGATAGAAATGGTAGATTACTAGTGGAGAAGGGAGAAAAAGTGAGCAGATGGAGAGAACACTTTAAGGAATTGTTGATCATAGAGGATGGAAGTAATGCGAGTATAAGTGGCTGGGGAATGGCTGGGAGAAGGAGGGAGGTGAGAATACAGGAAGAAATCAGTAGGATGGAAGTTGTGGAAGCAATGAAGAAAGATAAATCGGGGAAAGCCCCAGGAATTGATGGAGTGTGTGGTGAAATGCTGAAGCATGGGGGAGAGATAGTAGTAGAATGGATGTGGAAGATGTGCAGATTGGCTTGGGAGGAAGGTAGAGTCCCGGAGGATTGGAAGTCAGGTATAATTATTCCCTTGTACAAAGGAAAAGGGGAAAAAGAAGTGTGTGGTAATCATAGGGGCATTTGCCTTCTTAGTATAATAGGAAAAGTGTATGGTAGGATACTTATTGACAGAGTTAGAGAAAGAACAGGGAAATTAGTTGGAGAAGAACAGGGAGGCTATAGGAAGGGAAGAGGTTGTGTAGCTCAGATATTCATTCTTAGATCTTTAGTGGAAAAGTTTCTAGAGAAGGGAAAGAAGTTGTATGCGGCTTTCATGGATTTGGAGAAAGCATATGACAGGGTGGATAGACAAGGATTGTGGAAAGTGTTAAGAATATATGGAGTAGATGGGAAGTTGTTGAATGCTGTGCAGAGTATGTACGATGGTGCGAAGGCTGCAGTGCGTGTGGATGGTGAACTAAGTGAATTTTTCTCTTTGAAAGTTGGGTTGAAACAGGGATGTGTCATGTCTCCATAGTTGTTCAATCTGTACATGGATGGGGTAATAAAAGAGGTACAACGTAGGGTAGTGGATGTTGGAGTGGTCCTGGTGAGAGAGGATAGTGTTTGGAAACTCCCTGTACTGTTGTTTGCAGATGATACTGTTTTGTTGAGTGAAGACGAAGGGGAGCTGCAAGGCTTGGTGGATGAGTTTGGGAAAGTGTGTAAGAAACGGAATCTAAAGGTGAATGTAGGGAAGAGTAAAGTGATGGTCTTTGAGAGGAGTGAAGTCAGTGAATGTACAGCGAGGTTGGATGGTGAGGAACTGGAAAATGTGAGTGTGTTTAAGTATTTGGATAGTGTGATGAGTAAGGATGGAGGTTTGGAGGGTGGAGTGCTTGAAAGGGTACAGCAGGGAAGAAAGGTTGCTGGTTCTTTGAAAGCAGTGATAAGAAGCAGGGAAATAAGCATGGAAGTGAAAAAGTTACTACATGACAGTATTGTGAAACCAACTCTAACGTATGGAAGTGAAGCTTGGACGTTGTTGGAAGGACACAAGTCAAGAGTGAAAGCAGTGGAAATGAGTTATTTAAGAGGAGCCTGTGGAGTCACATGGAGAGACAGGCTGACGAATGAGGATATAAAGGAGCGTTGTGGTGTGGATGGGGATGTGATAGGAAGCGTTATGAGTAACACACTGAGGTGGTTTGCCCATGTGGAGAGAATGGAGGGTGAAAGACTGACGAAGAGAGTGTATGTGAGTGATGTGGATGGGGGAAGAGGGAGGGGGAGGCCGAGGATGAGATGGAGGGATGGGGTGGAGAGGTATATGAGAGAGGGGGGTGTGAGTTGGGAGCAGGGCAGTGA
Organism: Coenobita brevimanus; assembly: GCF_032717465.1. Classification (NCBI taxonomy): domain Eukaryota; kingdom Metazoa; phylum Arthropoda; class Malacostraca; order Decapoda; family Coenobitidae; genus Coenobita; species Coenobita brevimanus. The sequence goes on along the minus strand of NC_136971.1, from coordinate 19,526,700 downwards.
AATGGCGGGGGACAGGGCGACTTGGAGGCGATTTGTTTGTGGCCACCCCAAACGGGATTGAGTCGTCTGGCAATAGATAGATAGATAGATAGACAAGCAGAGGTTCTGCATTGCGGGCGGAAGAGAGTGTGAATTCATGGGCGCCCCCAGCTGCCCGAGTATTTCAGGAGAAAATGTGAGGGGGAGGAACAACTGAAGCCAGTTCGTCTGAACACTTACGGTAAAATATCAATAAAATAATGCTAAAGAAGCAACATCTCTACGTACTGATAATGGAGGAAGGTCTTGCGTGATGGCAGGATTTTTGATTAATCTAATGGCTTTATTTTGAATTTTGTGCAACCGCTCCACATCCACTTCACAGTGGTGAACAGTATTCAATCTGAGAACGCACATGACTCTTGTATATTGCGGCCATCTGCTCGTCAGTGAAGAACTCACAAACGCTGTACATAAGTCCCAATATTTTGGAAGTTTTTTTTAGCAAGGGATTTAACATAAGCTGCCCAGCTTAGGTTGGGGTTTAGAGTAACACCTAAGGTATCAATTGTAGTGGATATGGGAATATTGACATCATTTAAAATTATGTGAGAGTCTGAGGGATTCTTTCTGTTCGAGAAATTAATGTATTTAGTTTTCTGAGAATTAAATGAGACCAGATTTGTTTGTCCCCATTGATTAATTTTAGAAAGGTCCTGGTTCAGAGAAATTGCTGTGTTTATTTGGGAATTTATAATATCAAATTGTGTAAAGGAGGTACTAAATGTGAAAGAACTATGAAAGGTAGAGTCATCAGCATAAGAGTGTATTGGGTTGTGAGTGACAGACAGGAGGTCATTTATATGAATGAGAAAGAGGGTTGGTGCCAAAACTGATCCCCGACGTACGCCAGCATTTATGGAATGAAACTGAAAATAAATACCATCTACCATGACCCGCATTTTTCTGTTATGAAGGTAAAAAGAAATTAGAGGAACCAGTGATGCAAGGCCATAGTGTGACATCTTACACAATAAGGCCTGGTGCCATACTCTGTCAAATGCTTTTGATATATCTAGTGCTATTGTCTGTGTTTCACCGTGTTGGTCTATTGTTTTGTTAATCTGATGGGTAAGAAGGCAAAGAATGTTTACAGGTGAATGTTCTTGTCTAAATCCATACTGCCGATCATTGATTAATTTATTGATATCTAGATGCTTGATTGTGTTTGTTAATTAGTGTCTCAAAAAACTTTACCGAGTTATTGAAATTGGTCTATAGTTTGATGGATCAGAAGTTGCCCCCATTTTAGGAACAGGATGGATATTTGCTCCTTTCCAAGAGGCTGGGAAAACTTGAGGTGCGGATGCATAAGCGGAAAAATTTTGCCAATACAGGAGCCAACACTGAGGAGCAATTTTTAAGTACTATTGAAGGAATTTCATCTGGACCAGGAACTTTGTCTGCTGAGAGATTTTGTAATACAGCTTGTACGTATCTGATGTGAATCATGAAAGCAGGTATTTGAGAGGAATCAAAATCAAGTACAGGAATATTGTAATTTTCTGTATTAAGGGTTGAGTTTGTTGAAAAAATGTCAACAAGAAGTTTGGCTTTTCCACATGGGTCACTTACTAGATTTCCACTGGGGGACTGTAAAGGTGGAAGGGAAGAGGAGGTAGTGAAGTTAGTTTTGAATGAATTAAGGGTTGACCAGAATATTTTGTTATCATTTGGGTTTTTTAGTAGTTTGTTAGCCTGTCTTTGCAGAAAGTTTGATTAGAAAGATTGATAATTGTTTTGGCATGGTCTCTGATACTTCTATAATAGTTAAAGGCTTCTTTGGTCTTGGTCCTTGTATTAGTGTTATAGGCTATTGTTTTATGTTCTGTTACTCTAGCACAATTATTGTCAAACCATTTAGGAGAATTACATCTTTTTATGTAACTATGATGGGGAATGAATGTTTCCATGCCAACTTTAATGAAATCCTGTATGTGGCCCAATGTGGAATTTACATCTTGGGAGAAAAAGGAGGTCCAAGGAACATTCGTGAAAAAATTATGGAGTCCCTCCCAGTCTGCCCTGTCGTAGTGCCATTTAGTCACCACGACCTGATCAGAGCAGGAGGGTGTGGTAGGTGTTAAACTGGTGGCTTGTATCAGACAATGACCCGAGGATCCGAGGGGGGACTTCACTTCGACACTATAATTATCTGAATTGGTTGTTAGAAACAAGTCCAACAGGTGGGGATTTTGATCGGGGTTGTCTGGTACACGGGTGGGTTGACTGACTAACTGGGTGAGATTAAATGAGTCTGCAAATAGCTCACATTCAAGACCAGAGTCATCAGTTCTGGCTGAATAAGTGAGCCATTCAACATTATGGACATTAAAATCACCCAGAATAGTAATTTCTGATGTAGTATTAATGTTGAAGACAGTTGTGAAGATAGAGAGTCAAATAAACTCGGCTCTGGAGGGGCATTAGGAGAACGATAAACACAAGAGAGATACTTAATTTTACCAAAAGATTTTAATTTGTATATGGAACAGTCGAAATAAGGACAATTAAATTTAGTAATCTCCTCCAGGGAAATTTCTGCTTTACCAAGGCAACATACGCCTCCTTTCGGTATGAAACTTTGAATCAAGATATAACCAGGAAAATTAAATCTAGCTAAATCAGAGGTGGAGCTTACTTGTGTCTCTGTCGAAAATGGCAGATCAGGGGATTCAAACTGGAGAAAATTTTGAACAGAGTTGATGTTTGAGTGAAGTCCCCTAATAATGCAAAAGAAAATTTTACTGCACTGATGAGCAGATTTAGGGCACCGCAACACTGGAGGTGGCACAGTCGCTTGATGACGACTGGAAGGGCCCTGTGCAAACGACCCAGCCCAGCAGATAGTGGTCACCCCAGAAACCACCGCACTAATTCCCAGTATAGCAACAGCCATGGTTCTTTTTATAGGGGGGAGAGCAGGGATGTGTTGTGAAATGTATATGTAATGACTAGATTGGTGTTTTATGGAGAGAGGATAGCTGGTTTAAGGCAATGTGATATAATGTGGATGTGTGTCTTGTGTAAAGAGGGCAGCCTGATCCCCTCTGATGTTTGAGGCAGAAAGATGTGTAACCAGCTACCAAGGCCTAGGAGAGAAAATGGAATCCAGGCTATTCCCTGAGTCTCCCTTTACCTTGGCGGTAGTAGTTCCCTGGGCGGGGCTGCCTACCCCTACTTGCATTATTTTACAGATACTTTTATGGCAAATGCTCAGACGAAGTTGCATCTATTGTGCCACCTCTCCACGCCTTCCCCTGTGCTACACGGGCATCTTTTAGTGCTCATGACTGGAATGTCACACTGCCATATTGCAAAACTTCCGCCTATCAGAATTCTTTTATTCCCCGAACTGCATCTCTTTGGAACTCGCTTCTCCAAAGTTGTTTCCCCCCAAACTTCAACCTACAGCTGTTCACGTCCAACTGTTACAGATTTTTAATGAATGGAGGACACCAGTAATCTGGTGTATGGATTAATTTTGTATTCGTTTGTTTTTCCTTCCTCTGTTCTGTTATTTAAAAAGAAATAATTGGTGCTGTCACGTGTTGTTATAACACCCATAATATAAACTTCATGAGAATTAAGAAAGGAGAATAAAAAATGGTATATGAACAGATTAATATTTCATATACTCTGATCCTAATTAGTCCTATATGTAATCCATAAGTAAAATTACTTACAGTATAACTGAATGAATGCTAACCTGCAAAATGCCATTGGTGTAGCTGTCAAACATATTAATACGTTACATACCACATTACAGTAAAAGAAAGAAAAGAAGGTGCAGATATCAAAGTGGATTTAGTATAGGTGTCCATATTATACAACACTTAAACCCCTTCCATGTAAGCGTCCATTATATGGTAACTAACCCACGAAATACGTTTCCAACAGTTGTATGCTTAATATCTAGGCTATATAGGTTAACATACAGACTACAGTCAGTGTCTGCTGGCCATATGTGATCACAAGTATCCATATTTTAACAACCATTTACTGGTTTATTCACTGTATATACACGTAGTTACCGGACCTAGTAAGCCTCTCTCTCTCTCTCTCTCTCTCTCTCTCTCTCTCTCTCTCTCTCTCTCTCTCTCTCCTAATAATTAACGCTTATTATTGTCTTTGCCATATTTCTCACGTATAACACTCAATATTGTCGTCCTTATCTGTAAGGTTCTGTTAGCTGTTTATTAATACTTTCCCCGTCAATTTCACCATTTTCGCATGATGCTATCCCTTTCCTCTACCACTCCCTCCCCCCCCCTCACTCCATGCTCTCCCTTTTCCCCAGCCTGACGTAGAGAGAGACATCTGTGTTGGGGCCTGAAACACACTGCTGGCAGGGAACTGCCGGCGAACTTTTGCTGACGATAGTAATTACAAAGAAAGACAATGACCTACCTATAACTGGTGGTAGAAGAAATAAACTAATAAATTACTATTCTGGAGTTGTCAAGTGTTACATTTTCCTTTCGCATGGCATCTCTGCATAATCATGCTACTTCAGTACGTTATAAGTGACACTGTAGTAGAAAGCGATAACAATAATAAATGTATTAGTGAAGAAAAATACAAAAAAAATGTAAAGAAATCGATGTTTTCACCTCGGTTACAATTACGTTCGAGGCATGTTTAATGGTAAACCATAAATGCAGCATGTCATGCATTGCCTTTCCTTACCCTACCCTGCCTTTCCCTGTCCTCCTCTGCCAATAATAACTTTAGGGATGCCGAAATAGTAATACATGCTAGAAAAATAAGCATTTGCATTGTGTTGCCACCTTGATAATTACGTTCATGTGGCATATTTAGCAGGCTATTGCGCAGTCTGGGATTGCCTTTCCTTACCCTCCCCTGCCCCCCTTGCCATGCTTTGCCTTTTCCTGCCCTACCATCCCGATAATAACCTTGAGGGTGCTGAATTAGTATTACGTGGTAGAGTAATAACGACATGGGCTGTATTTTCACCTTAGTTATAACTACGCTTCTGCGGCATATTTAGCAGTAAGTGTAGCGCTTGTGATTTTATTCTTGTAGGTTACATCAACAGCCACAATGCACTGCATAAAATGCCTTCATCACTGAAAATTAGTGAATAACTTGATTTTTTGTTTAACCAGCGCAGAAAACACCTCACCAACTTATTTCCTCACGTGGCATGGTGGCCATTTGCAACAGTGTCCCGCGCCACTGTGCGCCTAGCACTCACTGACTGCAAACAAGATTATTTTTATAGACCTAAGGCGAAACTGTGCATCAGCTGATGCAACAGGTGACGTCAGATCAACTGAAAATTTCAAGCTGAGCAACTTTGTATTTCATAAGAGTCGCTAAAATGCCTCCTTATAAGCCGAAATTGAAAATCGCCTCATAGTCAGTTGATGCACCAGTTGATGCAACAGCTGATATGTAAAATCAGTACAGATTTTCGGGCTGAGTCACTTATTTTAGATAAGAAATTCGCTCGAGTTCTCCAAGAGCAGATATTTGAACTTTCCTTGAAGGAGAAAAAAAATAATTCCCCAGGTGCACCACTAACAGACCTATCAGCTTTGCCATTGGTAAAAACACCTTATTTTCGACTGTCCCTCCTTCTCTCCCTGGACCACCTATGGACCTCCAGTTTGTCTCAAAGGTTAATGGAAAAATTATGTTTTATTTGATCAATATCTAAACGTGTTTGGTTAGGTATAAGTGGATGAGAACAGTAAGCGAAAACTGAAAACACCCTATGTTTTCTTTATTTGCCGCACCACAGACGTGGGTTACATCTCCACGGCCTAAGGGTTAATCCGTATATTGGGCTTCGCAAACATTTTGGTGTACGCACTTCTACCCCTTATGTATGAGACGTCACTTAAACCTGCCTCATCCCTGCACAGTAATTGCTACAGCAATTACTAGTAATGACCTAGGCAGGTCAAGCTTGTGTCAGATGGAGGGAGAAATTTTGTGTGAGAAATTTACAAGAATTACAAACAAGTTTATAAAAGTCAGAATATGTTGCTTTGTTTAGCAGTTGCTTCTGTTATTACTTTATTTATTTATTGATTTACTGAAAATGGTTTTTAACCCCTAAGCACTCGCTGACGTGTATAGCTGTCATGATTCAGGGTGCGGAGTACCGGGAGCTGATGGGATATGCCACAAGCACCTTCCTGCCACCCTTTGAACTTGCAACCTTTTTCTATGACACCCATAGAGTAGATAGGCCCCCCAGGTGTCCCACAGATGTGCAGCTCAGTTTGTACACGGCACTGGTAGAGTGAAGAGCCATGTCTTCATCGTTGTCATCATCCGATTCCATACCACAGTGCACAGGGCTGATAGCATCATCGACCCCCACGAAAGTTTTGTCCTTAGTGTTGGGGAAAGGTCTCAGTGATAGTGCCATCAGTCATGCCTTGGATGACACCATGTCCTCATGGACACTTAGTGAGAGCACATCCTCTGAGAAGAGAAGGAGTTACGAGTACCATGTAGAAAGCGACCTCTCTCGCCCTCCGACCCCTCCCTGCTCTCAGACGCCAGAGAAGGCTCTCAAACTCTTGAAAGAGGAGAGCAGGGCCTTCAACAGTGGCAAATTCACTGAGGAGAAGGAGGCAGATGACCCAGTACACTAGGCAGGTGAGCGTGGAGTTGGCTGTCATCTGTGAAATAAACACCGACGAGCCATTTCACACTCACGCTCGCAGCTTGCTCACCAACATGTCTCCCTCGAACGTCCACCTTCACCTTAGCCAAGCACTTCAAGGGCGGAATCAACATAACCAGGCCCTTCAGGAGTGGAATTTTCCACACGGGCCCCATGTGGCGTTACTCAGCAGCGAGCATATCCCCAGGGAAAGCCCACGTCAGGTGAGTCATCATGCTCTTACTTCCCCACCTCCCACACCCCTCCCTCTCCTTCCCCCTCACCCCTTGTCCATGGGCGTGCACATATGCATGTAAGTGGGCGTGCACGCAAGCAGAAAAACGTGCTCCACGTGGCAAATGGCCCACTTTACCAGGTGCGGTTAGAGTGGATACCTTTGTCTGGGAGGATGGAGCAGGATTAGAGCCGTCTGTGCTGGTGTTTGACGGGGAAGGAGCAGGTGTTCACCAGGATGAGCTTCCCATCAGGCCCTGGACTATTAGCAGTATATTCAGGGCGATATTCACGACTACAATAATGCAATACCTGGTGGAAGAAATAAATTTCCACCAGGGTGTGTGCAGTGGATGGACGTGGCTACCAGTGAAAGCACGCACATGAGGGACTGGCAACCTGCGGAGGTGGGGGAATTGTTTGTGTGGCTAGCCCTTAGCATGTTGATGGTGCATGTATGAAAACATGCTCCCTGACTATTGGTAGGTAACTTGTGGGGACACCTGTCTTTGGTAAGTATATGGCCCATGACAGGTACCTGGCCATCCTAAGGTACCTCCATTTCAACAGAAATTATGGGCCTGCACCGAATGCCAGGTTGTGGAAAATTAGACCCATCCTAACAATACTCAAGGAGTCATTTTCAAGGGTTTTTCGTCCATTTCAGAAAGAGGTAATTGATGAGTCATTGCTGTTATCCAGGGGCGGGTTGACATTTATTCAATATGTGCCATCCAAGGGTCACCACTGTGGGCTGAAATTCTTTGTCCTATGCGACTGCAAAACTGGACATTGCTTTATGTGATAGTTCATTCGGCAACAGATGTTGATATACCTAGTGACAATCCTCACAGTTTCTCGGCATTAGTCGTGAAAGTGCTGATAGAAAGGTATTTCAACAGGCACCAAATTCAGTACACCGATAATTATTACACTGCCCCTCTGTCTACCAAGTACTTGCTTGAACATGGTACTGGGTCCCGTCGAACTGTTCGGGCAAACAGAAAGAATTTCCCTGTATTCCCAGCAAATGCTGAGAAAGGAGCCCTTCATATCTAGAAATGTGGCAACGTATTAGCCCTTCTTTGGCATGACAAGAGTCTGATTAACATGTTGTCAACAGTACATAAGGGTGTGTTTGAGGAAACGGGAAAAACAAACTACAGGACCAGGGAACTCTTGTTGAAGCCAGATGCTGTCAGTAATTATAATATCAACATGCGGCTTGTTGATAAACGGGACATGCAAACTGGTGAGGTTGATTGCTTATGTAAGTCTTCCAGGTGGTATAAGAAGGCGTTTTTACACCTTCTTGATATTGCCATCCTGAACAGATTCATACTGTTCAAGGTGCTCATCAGGAAACCTCTCTCTCTGCGAGAGGTTTAGAGAGAGCTTGACCACGAACTCCTTGAAGAATGTTCAACTGCACAGGTGCCAGGTGCTAGGCGGGGGACAAGCTACAGCGGACAGGCTAAGCTGTGCCGAGTATTTCCGGCAGCACAGGCTGGTAGAGATTGGCTGTACCACAGCAGGTCGTCAGGCATACTGGCGGTGCCACGTCTGTAACATGACCAAACGCCATCCCTCAGCTCGAAAAGAGACAGCCTATGAATTTGCAGAGTGCAAGGTCCCCCTGTGCGCTAAATGTTTTTGCGAGTATTATTCCGAGCGTGATTACTGAGCAGGTGTGTGGGAATGTGTAAATAGTATATAGGCATGCACAAGTGTGTGTGTGTTTTTTTATAAATAAGTGAAATACTGCATATTGTAAGTGATTTCTAGTAACTGCTATGATATAAGTGTTTTATAATAAGTTCTACAAGTGCAGTGCAATAAGTGTGACTGTTTAATGGTTATTGGTGAAAAAATTATTGGAAATACCTTGAGTTAGCCTACCTGTTACGTGAAAGAAAATCACTTGTAAGCGGGCCAGAAAGAAAATTACCTTGTTGGCTATAACTAAATTTTTTTTCACTCGATGCTCAGGAAAATAGTGCTAAATATGTTAGTATAAGCACATTTGTGATGTGAAATACAAATAATGTACGTTGTGTATAATATTTGTAAGATTTTCACAGTGCCCCTGAATAGTACAAATCAGTCTGAATTATGGTACAAGAAATTACCTCGTACTCAACCATACTGCATGAAACAGCCACAGCATTTACTTGTCAAAGTGTAGTTACCCATAATCGTGATGTCAAGTACAATTATAAGCATCATAGTAAAGGGAAATTATTATAACTGATGCAAGAAGTGAGTACAGAAAAACAAAGAGCTGTTTTCTTTTCCACACACCAATGGGGCATAGTGGCACTATGAAACGGGCAGAAAACCTTTTGGGGAGCCATATGGACAGGGTGATGACTCATCCTTACGACGGTGAGTATGGAAAAGTCGAGGATCGAATGGAATTTGCCACATTCCTTCCAAGGATGCCCGGCAGTGTTACAATCACCACTCCAGTCAATGTTGCCAATGCTAGCCAGCAAGTCCAAAGTCACTGCCAGTGGCGCACGCTCTGAACCAGCCTGCCAAACGTGTAAAACAAGTCATCTTCAACTTATCCTTACTCATCGACAGAACCACCTGGAGACCTCGGGATAGCTTCATTTGGAAAAGAAAGAGTTGGTGAGTCTTAAGTATTTTTATTTTTTTCTCTAGCTACTATAGGCTGGCAGATATCAGGGTTTGAAGTAAGGGCATTTTTCCTCAAATCTTGGAAATCCCCCATAAGGAGGGGTGGGCGGCGGCAAGAAACCCCCGGCGGATAAGGGTTAATGGATAACAGTAGTTTTTAAGTCAACCACACCTAATTCAATGGAACTTCCCTGACAGTTGAGCAATATTCCTTGGGGAAAACCATAGCTGCAACTGCTTGCCTTGACACCACACATGCACTGAAATCTAACTGGAGGGCACTGAAACATGAGTGAAGGGACTTCATCCTCCCAAATCCTTCGACATTAATTATCATTCACACATTCTAACTGCGGCCACAAAAGCTTAACTGAAGGTGTTTCTCCTCTAGATCTCTCCAAAATTTATAGCTCACCTCACACCATGCACATCCAGTCATGACTGGAGAAACTGAGTTTGAAGTTCAAACCGTTTCAAAGTGTAGCTGGTGAAACATTTGTAGTACAGAGGTCAGACTGTTATTCACTCTCATATTATTTATGTGTATAGTACCAACATTGTTTGACTCAGTAACTTAAAAAGGAAGAAAACGAAGGGGCATTCAGAGGGTGCAACAGCCGCAACCACCAGCTGATCTAAGGGCTGAACACAAGACTGTGCCCTGTGAGTTTGATTTTCAATGGATTACTCTCAAAATCGAATTATTTCATTCTTGTACAACACCATGGAGGATTCATATAAAAACAGAATGTTTTGAGCTGAATTTGCCTAGTGACCTTGACCTTTGAACTTTCCATGTGACTTTGACCTTTGCCTGATTGTTGATTGTTCTCAAAATCAGATATCTTTATCCTTGTTTTAACCTAAACATGTCCACAAAGGTTGATCAAAATCAGACAAGAACGTTTAAGTTGACTTTGCCATGTAACCTTGGCCTTTGACTTATTGTTCTCAAAAGGCAGTAGACCATCCTCTTGAGCGATGTCCACCGAGTTTGATCCAGATCACATCAAAACAGTTTTTGTTATTTTGTTAACTAGCACACATATGGGCTGAACTTTGGCTTTAACCTATGAAATTGACCATTGACTGTCCTCAGAATTGAATCCTTCCATTCTTGCTTGACCTTTAACATTTCCATGAAATCTGGTTCAAATTAAATCGAAGTTGTGTGGGTTGACCTTCCCCTGTGATGTTGGCCTTAGATCTTTTCCTGTGACCTTAACCTTTGACTGATTGTTCTCAAAATTGAAACCTTTTATTTTTGCTTTATTCTCAGCGTTTCCGTAAAGGTTGGTCTGAACCAGATAAGTGCTCCAGTTGATCATGCCATGTGACCTTCACCCATAATACATGCTTTGAAAAACAATAAGCTTACTCCTTGTCTGATCCTCAGCCCTTCTGACAATTTTGGTTATAACTGGATCAAAAATAGTTATTTTGTTAGGAAGCACACCCACGGGTTGAACTTTGTCCTTCACCTTTGAATTATTGTTCTCAAAATTGAATCACTACATTCTTGCCTTACTCTCAACCGTTTCTCCAAGTATAGTATAAAATGCAATAAAACTGTGTAAGTTGATTTTGCTGGATTAGCGTTTGCTCTAGCCCTAGGACCTTGACCCTTATCTACTATTTTCATATAGTATGTTTCCTTACTGAATTAGCTTCTACCCTTCCTCCAAATCTGGTTAAAATTGGATTAAGACTGTTTCAGTTATTTTGGTCACATCTACAAACACACACACACACACACACACACACACACACACACACACACACACACACACACACACACACACAAGGGTGCGCGCAAGCTTTGCTCGAAGCATAACACCCTCTCTCATTCCACACCCGTGAGGGTGGTAAAAAAAAAAAAAAATGGAAATTGCTTAGGAAGACATGCTTTGAAGTCTCCTGTGAGCCAAGTAGCCACCAATTACATTACTAGTGTAATCTCAGAAACTGTTTATCCTTTAAGATTCTTTGATGGATGTGGAATCAGTCAGATGCCAGCGTGACGACACGGGACGACCCTCAAAACAGGCATACATCCAAGAGGATGTTGCCTATTACGGGTGAAAGAGAAAAATATACACAATTGGATCATACTGAAAGTATGAGTCTCGTATATAGGTAAGAGTTTTTATTTATGGTTAATTCATATCTTCATATTCAAACACAGCCTTGGTGTTGCTGTGTATAACAATGAGAGGATGGGAAAATGTCATTTTGCATTCTGACGGTTTGCACAGGTTGATGTCTTGTCGGATGCATCGGAACTCGGTTAAATAGATCTTGTCTGGAAGTGCTTTGAAGCGCACCATACAGGAGATTAACGAGTATACTAAGTGGTAAAATCTGGCCACGGGTTGATGGTGGATGAATCGTTAGAGAGGTGGCTTGCAGTCCTAACAGACCCAGGTCTGAATCCCAGCTGGGGCAGGGAACAGTTTCAGGACCTGAATTTTGAAAAGCAGACGTTACTGATCTACCAGAAGACCCGCCGACATTTTATAAAAATACCCACGCTAATACCAGTGCTATACACCAGCTCTGTATGAAATAGTCCTAGCATGTATTCAATATGGACTGTGGGTGTTAGCGCCGAAGTGGTGACATGTGGATGTGTATGGTATGTACAGTAGGAGAACCTTGTATGTAGGCCGTGGGAACAGGCTCTGAAACCTATGCCCAAAGTCACACACACACACACACACACACACACACACACACACACACACACACACACACACACTTGCTTTAAGAATTACACGTATTGTTCTGCAAAGCTAGGCATTCGTTACACTATTGTTAATTTAATAAGGGGGAGGGGATCCTCGAATGGTGCATTATTGACATGTGTCGTCTTGTTGAGGGACTTTCAGTGGTGGACAGTACTTAACTGTTGTGGACCCATTGCCTAATAAAGGCCGCTGTTGTCATCCATCACTTCCATTGAGCATAGCATGAAGGAGCTTGGTTCCTGAGGGAGTTCTGCCACAACCTGATGTTGCCGCATTTCTTTGTAACGGTCATTTAGTGTGAGACAGAAAACAGAGGCCGAGGCATCTGTTTGTAGGCATAAAGAGGTTATATGGAACAGCATGCCTACTGATCAGTTTGGAGTAAGGACCTACAGTAGATTCGCTATGGGAAGTCATCCTGTGGCCCAGTTCGACTGACTCTTCGCGAAGCAGATGGCTTGATTAGTCTAACCCAGGTAAGTTTATTTGACTAATGGTTCTTTCACGAAGGAAAGCATGTCTAGATGTAACTGAATGTATTTTAAAATTCTGCTGGGGCTTTTTCTCACAATGTCCTATAGAAGTATGATGCAGCCCTATCGCACGGTGACAAGTTTTCGTGGAAAATGAAATTTTGTAGACTACTGGGAATTACCATTACTCAAGCAATACTCATAACCTCTTCACATTTGAGGAATGAACTGGAAAAGTGTGCTCTGTTATGTGAACTACAATACCCTCTGATTTAATACTCGAGGGATTGAATCTGTGAACAGTTCTTCTAATAAAAACGTCACCCATGGCTACAATCCAGCATCTCTCCTGCAGTTCTTATGTTCTGGTAACAGTGCAATATTCTGGTACACACGCTTATGAACACATACTGTACGCTGACGTATCTGACGAATTAAAGTTCGACAAACATCCATGAATTTAAGCAGTCCAAATATATGAGTAATCTCCGTGTATATGCATTACTCAATGGAATATCCATTAATTAGGTAATAGTGTATGTTGCTAGATGATTGGAAGTCAGGTATAATTATTCCCATGTACAAATGAAAAGGGGGAAAAGAAGTATGTGGTAATCATAGGGGCATTTGTCTTCTTAGTGTAATAGGAAAAGTATATGGTAGGATACTTATTGACAGAGTTAGGGAAATAACAGAGGAATTAGTTGGAGAAGAACAAGGTTTTAGGAAGGGAAGAGATTGTGTAGATCAGATATTCATTCTTAGATCTTTAGTGGAAAAGTTTCTAGAGAAGGGAAAGAAGTTGTATGAGGCCTTCGTGGATTTGGAGAAAGCATATGACAGGGTGGATAGACAAGGATTGTGGAAAGTATTAAGAATATGTGGAGTACATGGGAAGTTGTTGAATGCCGTAAAGAGTATGTACGAGGGTGCTGAGGCTGCAGTGGGCGTGGATAGTGAAATGAGTGAATTTTTCTTTTTGGAGGTTGGATTGAAACAAGGATGTGTCATGTCTCGTCAATCTGTATATGGATGGGGTTATAAAAGAGATACAAGGTAGGGCAGTGGATGTTGGAGCAGCCCTAATAAGAGAGGGCAGTGTTTAGAAACTCCTGTACTGTTGTTTGCAGATGATACTGTGTTGTTAAGTGAAGACGAAGGGGGGCTGCAAGGCTTTGTGAATGAGTATGGGAGAGTATGTAAGAAACGGAAACTAAACGTGAATGTCAGGAAGAGTAAAGTTATGGTCTTCAATAGAGGTGAAGTCAGTGAATGTACAGTGAAGCTGGATGAGGAGGAAATAGAAAATGTGAGTGCATTTAAGTACTTGAGTAGTGTGATGAGTAAAGGGGGTATCACACAGTACCTCGTATCAGGAACGGCCGAGGAAGATTTAAGTGGAACAAAACTTGGACGCTGTCACACACGTTCCTCGTATCCTCGGCAAAGGACATGCTTCTCACACTGTTGCCAGAGCCCCGTCTCGCGACTGTGGAAAGTGATTGCTGTCGCTGACTCGGTAGGGCGAATTCTGCTGCCCTAGTCCAGGAAATTTGTGATGAAGCCAATGTAGTCTACTGCTTAAGCAGCACGTTGTTGTTGTGATGTTTTCAGATGGCGACTGGTAGCAGTACGTCTGGTAGCAGTACGTCTAGCTGCAGTGGAGTTCTCAGTTGTAAACACGTGATTATTTTATCGACATTACAGTTTCCTCGGTAGAGGAAATATTAACTCTTTATAAGGGTTTCAAAACGATTGATATTTATTCTAAAATATTAATAAGTATTCAGTGTTAGGCTAAATGTCCAGTGCTGTAGTACGATATATTCTCTGTCGAGTCGCCTGGGTTTTGGTCACACTGTTTTGCCCGTCGTATCCTTGGCAGGAATCCATCAAGATGAATTCGAAATGCCCGTGGTATCGTTGGCAATTTTACCACGTTACCGTTCCGATTTACCATCGCATCCTCGGCAAACCTCGTATTAAGTGCCGTGTAATAGCCCCTTAACCCTAGAATGCTTACGTTATTATCCTCACAGTACAGCTTTCGCCGGGAGAATTCTTTTTTTCGGCATTTTCTTTCACCTTAGTCTATTTTAGTCTCTGTACACTTTAGTCTCTTTGATATAATCATACACTAATTATACACCTGAAAAAAAAAAAATAAAAAAATAAAAAAATGTAACACATGCTTTTGTCAGGTAAAAAACACTTAATCCACATTATACCTGTGAAACACCTTTTTTTTTTTCATCAATTTAGACTCTTTTAGATTGTTTTCACCCTTTAGTCTCTTTGATTTAATCAGAAACTAATTATACACCTGGAAAAAAAGGAAAACACAAAAATAAAAAAAAATGTAACACAAATGCTTTTGTTAGGTAAAAAACACTTTAAACCCAAATATCATGGTGATAAATGCGAGATGAAATGACACCACTACCTATGTAGGTAGGGGGTAGGGTGGATTGAAGGTATAGGGAAGGACAGCTCCAAAGCTCTTATCATAACAAAATAGCAAATAAATAAATCGCCGAACAGTGAAATTAACCCGTCGTAAGCATTCTAGGGTTAAGGATGGAAGTTTGGAGGGTGAAGTGTTTGAAAGGGTACCGCAAGGAAGAAAGGTTGCTCGTTCCTTGAAAGCAGTGATAAGAAACAGGGAAGTGAGCATGGAAGTGAAAAAGTTACTACATAACAGTATTGTGATACCAACTCTAACGAATGGAAGTGAAGCTTGGACCTTGCTGGAGTGACAGAAGTTAAGAGTGAGAGCTGGAGATGTGAGTTATTTGAAAGGAGGATGTGGTCATATGGAGAGACAGACTGACAAATGAGGAAGTGAAGGATCGTTGTGGTGTGGATGTGGATGTGATAGGAAGTGTTAGAAGAAACACACTGAGGTGGTTTGGCGATGTGGAGAGGATGGAGAGTGAGAGACTAACAAGCCGAGTGTATGTGAGTGAGGTGGAGGGGGGGAGAGGAGGGGTAGGCCAAGGATGAGATGGAGGGATTACACAGGATTACACAGGAAAGCAAACAGCAACAGACCTTATGGTCCTTTCGAGGCTGCTTGTTAGAGAAAACTATGACTACAAGATCTAACTCTACATGTTGAAGGATAAGGATAGTAAAGCAAGAAGGCTCCCCCCACCACCAAACCCTCCAGGAAAAAGTGAGAAAAACCACCATGCAGCATGGAAAAACTGACATGGAAATTTTATAGGAAACACTGGAAAGGAAAAGTCACATTCTATAATACTTTATCTATAAGCTACCCGATAGAGTAACCTGAAAGAGAAAGTAAACAAATAAAATAATAGTTACGGCATGACATTATAAACCGGTTACACTGAGTTAATGGGAAGTTCGTGGACATAACGTGGAAGCTACACACTGCACAGTGTGGATGTTTAGGGGTGGTGCAGCAGCCTTGCCTGGCGCTTTTAAGGTAGGCAGCAGTCAATCAGGCCCTAGCTCCGTTTGCTCCACTGAGACAAGGAACTCTCCCATGTGGGACAAGTACACAAGTTTCATCCTGAAGCAGTGACCCCTGGTACATTAAAAAAAATCTCGATGGTGGTCACTTGACTAACAGGGACCCTCAGTGATCCACAGCCCATCACAGGTCGAAAGTAAGAGTAGTGACCGTTAACTCAGGGTTATCTGTGGAGATCCTAATCTGTGCTTATATTGCTTTCTTTGCACTGGGGAGATTGAAAAGTATATAGGACGGGTGTCTTAGATAAAAGGGGACTGCACAGTGCACAGTGTGGATGAGTGGAGAGGTATATGAGAGAGGGGGATGTGACCTGGGAGCAGGGCAGTGAAATGGCGGGGGACAGGTCGACATGGAGGCGATTTGTTTGTGGCCACCCCTTACGGGATTAACCCGACCCGTCCTGACCGATTTTCCACCACTGACCCCCCAATCCCAACCAATTTTGGAAAAAACATTTTTTTGGCTGAAACCTCCACTTTTGGTGAGAAACATCGAAAATTCAAAGAGAAATTGCTCACCTGAGGTTTAAAATTCTCGATATACGTAGCAGTACCCCTTAAATTATTGGATTTTCTATCAGGCTGGCTCCAAAGAAAACGAGTTCTATGGGAGGGCAACTATTCCACACCACTCATAAACGGTATTTATTTATTTATTTGGTACGAATTTATATGCTGTACGAGAATCTATTGGTTTTCACACAGTAATATAGGCAATATAAGCATTGTTTCAATCACCAAACACATCAACATACCTGACCTTTTTTGGCAACATTACCTCATCATCATTTCTGACTGTTTCTTCCTCTAATGCTATATTAACTTTGTCCTCCACATGGTCATCGATTGGGGAATCACTCTGGCCCTGAATTTCATACAATGGCACGACATGTCTTTACTGGCCAGGTCACTGGTAACAGGTGAATT
Organism: Coenobita brevimanus; assembly: GCF_032717465.1. NCBI lineage: Eukaryota > Metazoa > Arthropoda > Malacostraca > Decapoda > Coenobitidae > Coenobita > Coenobita brevimanus. The sequence continues at coordinate 19,509,493 of NC_136971.1, read as the reverse complement.
GCCGAGACAATGGCGAGCTTGTCCCTGCCTGGCGTCTTGTAGAGGAAAGTGTCCCCTGTATACGTACCAAAAATCACATGCGAATATTGAAAATTGTGCAAATTTGGGACCTTGCAATTGATGCATGTTTATATATGTCAACGGGACTGACAGTGACAAAACGTGTGGATGTATATATACGTCAACGGGACGTGGTGGGTTACGGTCTCTGGCAATAGATAGATAGATAGTATTTTGCTAGTCTGTTTCTTCCTTCAGGCGCTAGTGCTTTACGTAATCCCATAATGATTCCTTTTTCAGGAGTTGGAGCAAGGAGATGGATGTTCATCATTGGCTTTCCTCTCACTTGTAATAGCTATTTTAACATAATTTGTTTTATTCCTGCCACTGTTGTCAAGGAAACTCATGCTTTTCGTGCTTAATACCTGCAGTCGTTGCGGACATCCTTTACTATACATATATGTTCTTAAACTTCAGTCATTCAATTGAATTTTTATCTCTAGCTGTCTATTACCAGATGTCTTAATCCCGTAAAGGGTGGCCACACAAATTGTCTCCACGTCTCCCTATCCTCTGCTATTTAACTGGCTTCCCTTCAACTCACGCACACCCGTCTCTCATGTATCTCTCCACTCCTACTTTCCATATCATCCTTGGTCTCTCTCTTCTCCTCCTCTTCCTCTCCACCTCACTCACCTACACTTCTAGTCAGTCTCTCATTCTCCAGCCTCTCCATGGCAAAGACGTTGAGGTCAACCGCACACTACTTTTCATGTGGGTCACATGTGTGATAAAGACCCAATCAGACATGGAGAATCACCTTAAACATGAGTTTAGCAAACAACCGCCAGCACTATTTGAGAAGGGTACTGTACAATGTGCAAACACAACAAAAGTCGTCTTCCCAAGGTGCTGAAGGCTACAGTAGTCCCAATATCCGCTGATGGTCTTGAGAACCCATATTATTTGGTGGATGGAGATATTAATTTTGCTGCAAAATGTGACATGGCCTGTGGACTGGATATATGGTGATGTATGTGAAAGTTATGTGAATCACGTTATCAATAACTGTGGCAAAGAATGCACTGTCTGCTTTGATGGCTATGCAAATCTTACCCTGTCAACCAAGGTAGCTGAACAGAACCGCCGCACTCACCTAAATGTCTCCGCAGACACAGTGTTTAATTTTAAGACATCAGTCACGAGCAATCAACGCTCCATTTTAGCAAATTGTAGCAACAGGGCACGGTTAACCAGTAGGCTGAATGACCAGCATACATCTGAAGGCGTTGCTCGCTGTCAAAGTCAGGCTGATGCTGACTACTTAATAAGCAGCACAGCATTGGCATTTGCTGGGAATATCGCACGACCTGTTTTACTTGTGGCCATGGAGGTACAATATGGGAGGAGTCGGCATGAGGTCACGTGACCTGAAGCCAGCGCACTGCAGCCCCCCGCCCCCCTTTGACTCAGACATCACCTGAGAGTGGAACTCTTCATTATTTTTTGTTTAACTACTCAACATGCCTGCTTGTTCTGCTTTTGGGTGTACGCAGAGGGATCGACGGGACTAGATCCCTCTGCGTACACTACTAGGTTAAATAAGGTAGTGGTTTCTTAGAAATGGGGTTAAAACTGTGTACCATTGGGTTCTATTCCACGCATTTTCTTGGATCATTTATGGTCTAGTGATTCGATACTGATGTTTTTTAAGACTTTAGCAACCTCCAATAATCTACATTCAGTTTAGATACCGGTGCTGATACTAAATATTCTAAATTTGGGGGAATGGGGGCAGTAAAGAATACCGGCAAAGTGCTTCCGTGTTGTGGCCAGTCGGCCAATAAGTAGGCTAGGCCTAGGATATACTGCTGTCTCAGACACTTAACCTATCCCACATAGTCTATCCCAAACTGGCCTTTATAACCTAAGCAACCTAGCCTAACCTAACCTAATCACCTAACTCACCTTAACGTAACTTAACCTAACCCACCTAGCCCAGCCTAGCCCAGCTTATCTTAACTAGGCACTAAATTATCACATCTAACTTTACTTACCCCAAGCCAGCTTAACCCAGCTCATCCTAACGTAACCTTACCTAACCCAGTTCACCTAATCTAATCTAATCTTGGCCTAGGCTATTTGACTTCAGCTCATCCACTTGATTTAAAAGATATGTAATGTCTAATAATGACTAACTTTTCCATACCGTAAGAGTTGTTATGTCAGTCGTTGTTGTAATACAAAAATTCCAACAGGTAGCTACAGGTATCATAAACTAGACATACCATGTGTTCCTTCAATATTTGTTAAAAGGTATGTAATGTCTAACAACGACCAACTTTTTCATATTATAAGAGTTATTTTATATCGGTCATTGGTTTAATATAGACCAAAAAAAAAAAAATTAACAAGGGTTTTTGTCTTGGCTATCCTTTATCAGTGGTATGCCGGGGGTAAGGAGGATTACAACCTTGAGTGACTTTCATTGAGGTGGAATAGATAAATATATGTAACCTAGGTATCTTGAAATTTAAACTATGGTGAATTTAACTGAACTGGAATCAATAAATTTTCTCTTGCAAATGAATTAGAATTGCTAACTTAATTTCCTTCTGGAATTGGATTTGACTTGGAGCAAAGAAATTTGAATTGACCCCATTTTTGGTACTCTCCTGACGAAAAACTTATTTGCTTGTATTTTATCTTGTAGGTTCCCAAGAGATGAAATTTTTCGCAGGAAGCGTATAGAGGCAACACATAGGAAGGACTTTAATCGTCCTAAGTCAGCAGTTCTTTGTTCTCAGCATTTTAAGAAAGAGGATTTTGACAGGACCACACCGAACTATGTTAAGGGAAGGTGTGATACCAAGTGTGTCTGCTGGTTATCCATCATTTTCACAGAAGAAAACTAAATTGACCAGGAAAAGCCCGGTGTCGTATGCACGGAGTGAGTTATGCGTGCATATGACACCGGGCCACTAAGCCCCGCCCACCGGCTTCACTTGCGCGGATAGAGGAAGACCGGCATGCCGCCTCCTCCATATTATACCTCCATGCTAGTGGCAGAGGATACAGATCTGCTTGTCATGTTGGTTGGTAAGGCCACAAAAGACAATATCTACATGCAGTATGCAAGAGACTTTGTTCATAGCATACACAGCATCCAGCAGGCAATGCATCCACACACCTGACAACACAAATTGAAAGCACAAGCTCTCACCGGATGTGACACAGTCTCTGCCTTTTATGATATTAGCAAAAAGAAGGCCATGACAGTCTTGGAGAGCGAGTATTAGAGGACGTTGGATGTGTTTAAGAAGAACGATGCCAGCCATGAAGAAGTAGCCAGAGTGGGGGAAATACTCTTACTGCATTTATATAATGTCAATCCGACATATACAACACATAATAAGCTGAGATTTGTGCAGTACATGCACATGATGAGATAAGCATCCAGCAGCTTCCAGCTTCAGAGCCTCCCATATCCTCATCTGCGAAGTATCACTCATATCGAGCCTACTTCTCAGTTTATTGGGCAATGTTGAGGATCTAAATCCTACTGACTGGGGTAGGGAGCTTCAAGGAGGAATGCTCAATCCCATTTTGACTGACAGATCAGTAGCAAGAGAGCATGTTCTTCTCATTGTTTCATATGGGCGTAAACAAATGTGTGGCAAGAGATGGAAATGTCGGAAAGCAGGACTCTACTGAACACCTATGTGTTCCTCATGTATTGGCCAATCTTGTGGTAATTCATGCACACATAATGGAGAAGATACTGAGTCCTCATGCTATAGTTGCGACCATAACTAGTTATGATACTAAAAAAAAAAAAAATTATTTTGAAGTAGTTCAGTAACTGCTGCTGGCAAAAGTTTGAAGTAGTTCAGTAACTGCTTCTGGCAAAAGTTAGTGCTGGTTGTTGATTTTAAATGTGTTGAATTTACCATTTGATTTAAAATAGTACATTACCTTGACCATATCTTGAACATACGTCATTAAAACATTGAAACAGTGGTAAAAATGGTTTTCTTGTGCCCAAAGTCCCTTAAAAAGAGGTATTACATGACCACCTGTGACTTCTGGTTCCAAAGCTATATAAGCGTCCCATGCCATTGGGCCGCCTAGGATTATTGTCCCACACGGCTAGCTCACGTGGAATTTTTAGAATATTTGTGGATTTCGACTTAAAATGCTTCCAAGTAGTTTTCCTTAAAAAGAAAAAAAAAAATGCTTTCTCGAATTTTTTTCCAGGTTCCCCTCGAATTTGTGCTAACGCTCCTGGCCTAATATCCGACAGTGGCGTGTATTTCACGACAATGATGTGTTAAAATAATGTGTGAGACAGAGACGTGCATATATTTTTCGACAGTGACGTGTGTATATAGTAACTGTAGATAGTTATCTTGAGAAAAAAAGGCTTAGATATAAGTGCCTTCGTTTCGTTGTAAAGTAATTGCCCGTTCATACGTTATTTTCATAGAGCAGGAAATAAGCGAGTTATAGAAAATAAGTTTAGCACAGTAACTGATAAGCACATTCAGTTATAATGCTGAAATAAAGTGAAAAATTGATTTGGAAAAAGTGTGATTCTCATTCAAGGATTGTTTATTTATATGTAAGCTTTATTATCCCCTGCGCACCGTAGTGCAGTATCACTCTGGAATGACTGGAAAACGGGCGGGCGAGCATCACACGTAGCCTACAGGGTGATGAAGGCTCTTCACGGGTAAGGAAGTGGCAGGGGGGAGGGGGGGGCAGGGAGGCTGAGCAAGTGCTGAGTGCGGGCCATCCTAGCACGCAAGGTGTTACCACTATGTGCACCTTAACGCAGCCTCTCCGTCCGCTCAAAATTACCCCCATTCGCCACCTCTGTGCTCCACAATAATTCCCCCTAGCTCCTTGAGGGTGCTTGCCTTGGAAAGATGGAAGATTGGCGAGTATTTCATAGTTTACGGAATGTCGTAGGGTGGTGTAGTTGCTGGGATATGTGTTTTGAGGAGAGATGGCAAGATTATTAAACCAACTAAATGTGTTCTCTCCATCTGCTCATTTTTTCTCACTTCTCCACCAGCAGTCTGCAATTTTTATCTTTCACTCCCCTATTGCTTCCCTTATCACCCTGTCATACTTTCTTACCTTCCTTCCCAAAGTTTCTTACATTCCATCCACTTGCACTCAGATTTTTTCCAAACTCCACATCCACTTTTTTTCTTACTTTCACTTAATAGTCTCTTCATCTCTCTCCTCTTCTCTGCATGTAACTCTCTTTTCAATCTCTCGGCATCCTCCATTTCTGTACTTCCCGTCCAATCACTATATGCTTTCTACTCTGCCACAGCTAGTTTCTCCTCCTCATTCCGCCATGCTATTCCTTGCATCCCCATACATCTCTTCACCTACACACACTACTTCACGTACTGCAGATTTCTTCTGTGAGTGTCTTACATATGCTTTCCACTTCCCTCAGCTTCAAATCATATCTACCTGGTCACTACCCCATTAATTTTCTCTCTGATGTTTTGCTTTTCTTTTTAATTCTATTACAGTCTTTCTACTCTCTGCAGCAGAGGTGTCAAACTGGTGGCTCTCGAAGAGGAAAAGAGTGGCCCACGATGACTTAGAAAGTGAGAAATAACAAGCGAAAAATCCCATAAAACTTGTCATATGATCAAGTGAACAAATATTACAGCACTGCTAGGAAATATTTATTGATAATTTGATTGATAAAAATACCATTTGAATAATGTATTGGTGAACAAATGTTGGACGAAAGTCTTATCAATAGCTTGAAGCAGAAGCCAATGCCACTGCAAGGGTTAGAAGGCGTACTGAACTTCTCCGAACGTTTGAATAGGCTGCGGTTTTACTGAATTGAAATATTTATTGTTGTAAAAGGTACAGAGTGCTAATACAACAAAAGAAGGTGGTGGGTCTTGCCACACACCTTCTTCAGCCAATACATTTACATACAGTTAGTATATGGACATTCGTGGGTGCGGCCACACCGGTTTTTGGGTGTAGCCACATACCCTTTGATAAAAAAAAATAAAGTTACACTCTATGGTATGAAATACAAAGACATTTGTATGATTATTACATACAGGAGATATGTATACTGTACGAGTATTATTTTCATTCAACAAGTTTTCAGTTTTATATTGCAAATTTAAATTTTCTATGCACTTTAAAGTATTAACGTATGCTGCAGTTTGCAAATATATTTCACTAATATGTTGGAAATCTGGAAACAGTATTTCCTAGTTTGATAAATTCAGCCTAAGTGCAAAACGTAAACACGCTGGGTTAGTCTCCCAGGGACACACGTAGCACTATTTTGGGTGAGTTGATGCTTGCTTAACCGGCACTATCCTATTGTTTCTACATTTATTTGAGGTAAATGGTTATTGTAGCATATAGTGAATAGAAATAAAAGTTGTTAGAAAGAGTAGTCACCAGCTGAAATTGATAATAAAGGGTGTTGATAGTCTGTCACAAAATTGCATATTATAAAACCGTTAGGAATACTTGGCCCTCAGACGATCAATAGAACTGAAGTGTGGCCCTTGGGCAGGATTGAGTTTGACATTGCTCCACAAGAACTGCCTGTTTTCCTCTACCTCTGTTCACCCATCACCTTTGCGCCTATACCTTGGATACTACTTTGTATCAATCAAGTAGTTCTCTCCCCCAGCCTCTATACACTCTCATACCCAACACAGATTTTCTTATTCGCTCATCTTCACACACACACACACACACACACACACACACACACACACACACACACACACACACACACACACACACCATCATCATCATCATCATCATTGCCTTCTTTTCATCCAACACACCACCCATCCTTAACACTCGCCATGTATACCAGTGCATCATTTTGTGCCGAAAGATGTTACTGGCTATTGCTAAGCCGTTCATCACATACACGTCCACCAGATCACTATCATTCCCATCCATTTGAATGAGTACACCTCACTCACCAACCACCTCACCTGCCTTGACATTCCCCACTTTTCCATTCATATCTCATTTCAAAGACACTCGCACTCTTCTCAAACTTTTCTATACACGTTTCCACATTCGCCAAAAATTCATTTCTTACTAGGAACGGGTGGGAGGAAAAAACAGGAAAGAGCGATACTTTTTTATTTCTCTAAACGTTTCAGACTATGCAGAGTCCATCCTCAAAGAGTGAGTGAGTGAGTGAAATCCAAGTGCCGGATTACAAAGATTATATGGCACTATGTTATGATCTGAATGTATAGTACGAAATAGGGAGATAATTAGAAACTAAAGGGGAGACTTTAGATTAGGTGAAGGATATGGTACGTCAATGGAAGTAAGCTATTCATGCCATGAAACCATATCTCTAACCTGATAGGTGTAGATGATAAATAAGGGTCGGAAGAAACACGGAAATATCAAGAGGAGAGGTAGAACAATGTAAACGAGGACAGTAAGGAGAGAAAGATGAGAGACAAAAAGGCCCCATTTAGATGCCTCTTACGACAAGAAGGGATACAAGGGAAGTATTCTTCCCACCCCCCCTCTGCAGGGGATCATCCTCAGGGAGACTGTACAGTGAGGAAAGCAGATATATTTATACACAAGGGTAAAGATAATCAGGGGTAAAGATTAGCCTACAAATAAAGGATGAAGGTGAAAGTAAAGCTAATGAGAACAGTGCTATGTATAGCATACTTTTAACGGTTTCATAAAAGTATATATGGGTGAGACCAGGAGAGGTTTTGCCAAAAGACTAAGAACATAAGCAGTTATACGTAGGCCTAATATTTCAGATTTCCTAGTCCTGCACATAGATCAGCTCCGACATCTACCAGATGGAAAATTTTACGATTTTAAGGAAGTGGTTAGACTAAAAGATGAGAAAAGCCTTAGAGGCAGCACATATATGTAGAAAAGAAGTCGCTAATCATAGAGATGGCTGCATGTGCTGGTCAATCACTGCAGCAGGTGTAGCTCTGACCTCACCAAATGGGAGCAATGAGGCATAGGGAGGGGCGGGGTCAGTTCATGGTAAGACCACCAGGTCGGGTCAACACAATAGAGGAGGGCAGTCGATCAGCAACAGACACAGCAACGGTCCCAGATACGTCCAGTGTACAAATACCTCCGATATTCTCACTTTGTACAGCCTCGCTGAGGATGGACTCTGTGTAGTCCAATACGATGGAGAAATAAAGACCTTAAGCTCTTTCCTGTCTTTCTGTCCCAATTATTCCTGTCCACTTGTCAGTATGAACTAAGCATATCATCTTTCACAGTAATTGCTCGGTCCTCCATTGGGGCATAAACACAAGCATCCACCCAAGCTTATAATTCCACTTTCATTCTTACCCATACAATCCAAGATCGAACTAATCCATACTCTCTTCATATCTCCTTACATCTCTTTCATACAGCAATACTTACATCCACTTTTGCCCTCTCATTATCAACTCCAGTATATATTCCCATTCTCACACACTCGTCTCTTCATTTGGTCTTGGCCAGCCTGCACCCTCAAGGACCCGAAACAATCTCATTCTTTCACCTCATCATTTGCACCTTATTCCATGTCGTCATCCTTATCGTGTCCCTTATCTAGTCGTTGGTCATCAACTACAGGTCCTCTCAGGTCCAAGGTTTCTTTGTTGTTTTTTAGTTTGCCGTTTTACAGGGCGGGACATTGGCCCTCCGCCAACCCACTTTGTCAAAACACAAGGAAATCATGTGTAGTGTAAAGTCACCAAAAGGGTAGTCCTACCTCGAGTGAGTGGTTGATGGGCCATTCAAGCGACCACAACTTTACTGAAATACTTTACTAAGGTACTTTAATCATGCAATATATGCAAATGATGCTGAAATACATACATACATACATACATACATACATATATATATATATATATATATATATATATATATATATATATATATATATATATATATATATATATAAGAGAGAGAGAGAGAGAGAGAGAGAGAGAGAGAGAGCCTGAGATGAATCCTTAAACTCTTCTTTATATGTAAAAAAGATATCAGGCCTGTGACCCTGAAGAATTGCGTGTCTTCTGTAGTAGTGTATGGCAGTGCCTCTTGCCCTGTATAAGTGGCCAAGATTATCTCCCTGCATCTCTTAACATGAGAAGGCGAACATGGGTTATCCCCAGCCATGCACAATTGTTGATGGACAAGAGAGTCTCTTTACATCTCCTGATGCACGAATATCTTTAGCTGTTGCCTAAAGTCTTTGTGAACGACACTTGTTGACCTGTCTCTTCATAAAGGGATAGTATTCTCATGGTACCTGCAGCCCAATGTAAGCTGCAACGACGATGAACAAGGCTATATCTGTGCACATCATAATGCAGAAGTGCTTTCCACTGCTACCTTAAGTCCTCCCTGTGGGCTATAAAAAAAAAAAAAAAAAAAAAAAAAAAAAAAGCCATGCCATGCCATGTGCCTAATGGCCACTCCACCAATGTGCCGGTGGTCAGGTAACGACCAGATCGGACTATGTTTCAAGACCATCCAAGCTGTACATGTCAAAGCTATGTTTGTGAAGGATTCGCCTGTACATATCCTGAAATGCTTTCTTGTGTGTGAGAATGCAGTGCCCTCGGCATGTGTAAGTAGTTAGTGATGGTAACTATATGATTAGAAGAAGTACTAGTAGTATAGTAGACGTTGTAGTAGTAGACGTAGTAGACGTAGACGTAGACGTAGTAGTAGTAGTAATAGTAGAAGTAGTAGTAGTAGTAGTAGTAATTGTTGTTGCTGGTGGTGGTGTTGCCTCAGATTCATTTGAAACGTAAACTTGGTAGACTGCAGCCTTAAATCGCCACCTTCCTGCAATCCACCATACTTTTTTTCGGGATACTGGGAGGAAATTAAGGGACATTTGTATAACTTGACAGTAAAGCCGCCTGGTTATATCATTGTCACTGCACGAAAGCATCCCTCTCTTTTACCAAGAAGTCATTATATCTCGGGAAACATTGACTAATGTAGTTCATTCCAGGAAACCCAACAGTTTTCCTTTTTGAATCTGTGCAAAGAACAAGCATCACTGAAAAATTTTCATTGAAATGACAGTAGCAAGCCATGACAAAAAAGGAGTACTTCCCACTGGGGGTTCTGACATGTTGGGATGGTTTTGACCCTCCCTAGGTTAAGATGGTTTGCTGGAAAGGACGTAATATTAGCCAGGTAGGAGACCTCTGGTTTTACCAATACTCTCTTAAATGGTATCAGTCTTGCACTGTATGTGAGAGGTGGTCGCATAATTGCCTGTTTGGTTCGAGGTGAGTGGAAGCATAAATCATTGCAGCGCCTAGAATGTCTGGCCACTTTCCAGATTAAGGCCTGCTAAAACAGACCACAAACCACTGCTCACTGGGCCTCTGATAATATCAAAGAGAAAGAGATTAAAACAAAATACTTCATGCACTGACTTGCCAGGTGGCAAATGCTGCAATCACTTTGAGCACGAAGCCACTAAAGAAGATCTAAGCCAAGACATTCGTCATGCTTGATTGCCTCGTACGCAAAATATATACATGATTCCATGTAGGAGCAATGGTGTTCATCTTAGGAAAATGCTAGAACTCTGTGGCATTCTGGGTCAGTGATCACGCACTTCATTACAATGATTGTCTACTGTTATGAGGCTTGTATGTCTTGTCCAGTATCACGAGTCAAGTTTTTTTTTTTTTTTTTTTTTTAATGTGTAAGGTCCCAGATGAGTTGACTGTCCTCGTAGGGCCAGAAGGAATGGGCATGGATGCTTCACTTTTGCAGTTTCAATCACCATAATTCATAATTAAGTTTACAATATACCAAGTTCACCTGCGTATGTGTTGATTAATTAACTGCGCTCTGTGCAAAACATACTGTGTGACCTTTGAACAGTTTCCTTCAGCATGGTGTCTACATGTGGCCTCTGTATGAGAGGTATTCTTGTCAGCTCAGAAGACTTTCTAGCGCCTCTTCCTTAACGATTTGCTTTGCAAATGAACCTTACAATTTTCTTTCATGTTTTCCTTAGCTGTTTCCCACTCCAAAGCATGCGCAAAGGCGCTCCTTTATTCAGACAGAAGGAATAGGAGGATTGAGGAGATATCAAGAGAAAGCACTTCTTACTACAGTTATTCTATTTTATGAAGGCAGTTTGGGTGGGGCGATCTGGGACCTCATACTGTTAGCTCTGTTGCCACATCGCCACCGACACACGTGTAATTATTTGTGCTCACCTCTCTCTCTGTCTCACTCTCCTATTTTAAGCTAGTAACTACTTATAAATGAATTTTAAACACTCTGTATAGATGTAATTCAATAAAAAAGCTATAGTATAGGACAAATCTAATAAGACTTGTCAGAGGTGCTTTTGTGACATTGTCAGGTGGTGACACGAGGGACAGCCCTGCGTGAGCGGGTCATACTCGGTCAGTCTCCCGCCATGGAAGCTATATAAAAAAACCGCACCTATAGATTTTTACCTCAGGAGTGGTGTGGAAAAAAGTCGAAAACAAGAGAGAAAATAAAGAAAATAAAATTAGTAGTAGTTAATATAAATATGAGAGAGAGAGAGAGAGAGAGAGAGAGAGAGAGAGAGAGAGAGCACGTGTGTGGCGACAATGTGGCAACAGAGCTAACAGAGTGAGGTCCCAGAGCGCCCCATCCAAACTGCCTTCATAAAACAGAACGACTATAATAGGGTGTCCCGTCATGGAAAACGGTTTTAGGGCTAACATGGTATTGTTATGGAAATCCTTTTACTATTATTTGCGTTTCCTGTGATCCTCTGAGTTTCACCGAGTCATGTGCTTTGGACTGGGGCTGCAGTTTTGCTGTGCTTGCTCTTGTTGTCATGGAACTGCACAGATAACATAAACATACCAACATACAGTGGCAAATATACACTGATAAGGAACATGTGGCAGGGAGGATCCTAGTACAGACTCATGTGTTTGCGTGTGTGGGGCAGGTGTGGGCGTGAAGGAGGAGGCGGGCGAGGACGAGTGGTGTCGATTGGCACAGGAGCTGAAGAACTCCCTTACTGGGGTAGGCTTTGCCTACCTTACTAACCACGGCATCCCTACCCAACAGGTATTTAGACTTCTGAACAAAAATACTGATACATTTCATTGCAATAAATGAACAATAACGACTTTCAAAACCCCGTGTTGCGATCTTTGGAGCCAAATAATGTTTTCACGATATTATGAAAGTTTTATAATTGGCTGACTAAAAATCTGTAACGATATTAATGTAATCAGTTGTACATGTCTTAGGTCACAGGACCTTTCTTCATACCATCCAGACTTACTATATCTTGCATTTATTAATACAACTTTTACTTATTCTGATTAACAGATCAGTGATGCTTTCTCGAGTTCTGCCAAATTCTTCAGTTTGGACATGGATACAAAGATGAAGTACAGACAACAACAAATAAAATCGCGTGGATACCTGTCTCCACGACAAGAAAAGTAAGTGTAGGGGAAAGTCTGAAAACATATCCTTCAAATGAAAGGTACTTTGCTGATGCTAAACGAACTAGAATGTACCGACAAGAAAGGGTAACTGAAAGTGCCCAAGTGTTGTCGTAAAACTGAGTTGTTGGTGCTCTTATTCAGTAATTTTGTTCTGCTTCATACCCTCATGTAACGCCTTGAATCCAGCGATGTCTTCTGTGGTTTATTTTTGCTATTATCATAAGATTTTAGTTTGTTAAGGGGATCTCTTTCTGGGAAAGGGTAAATGAAGAGTATATCTTCCTCTCTAGTTGAAAGAGTCATTTCTAAGTTGAATAATGTTATCTGGAAAATGAATGAAGTAAAAAGTACATCCTTTAATTAAGGAGTTTTAAAGTGTTCTCGGATGATATAGAAACTATTATTGTTTCTGTTTACACAATGCACTTACGAACAACAGCATTTATGTACTGAACACCACTCCTGCCATCCCCATCCTTTAACAGCATTTTTTTATACTGAACGTCACCCCTGCCATTCCCATCTTGCAACAGCACTTGACATAATGAACATCGCCACTGCTATCCCCATCCTTTCTCTAATTTTCCATTTTTCACATCTCTTAAAGAATAGTCTGCTAAGTATTTGTGCCGTGTGCTTATGTGTTTGTTAACTAATTTGCGTACTTAAAAAAAAAAAAAAAAAGTAGAAGGAGGAAGCCAAGATTAACAGTCGTCGACTACACGGTGGTCTTTAAGACAATCAATTTCTGACCAAGTAAACAGGGACGAGGAAGAAATAAATTTTGTTCGAGGGTCTGACCAGCCCGACAACTGAACTTGGTTCTTTCAGTGACAACCTGGGCACTCTATGACTTTTACGTCCGGCTTCCCTTTGAATACATTTGGACTCACTGGCTGGCGTTGGCAGCACTGACCGGAGTGGTGATTGTAACACTGGCCGGGCGTCCTTGGAAGGAATGTGGAAAATTCCACTCGATCCTCAACTTTTCCTTACTCACCACCATAAGGATGAGTCATCACCCTGTTCATGTGGCTCCCCAAAGGATTTTCCGCCCGTTTCATGGTGCCACAATGCCCCGTAGGTTTGTGGGAAAAAAATAGCTCATTTATTTTCTGTACTCACTTCTTGCATCAGTTAGAATAATTTCCATCTACTACAACACTTAAAATTGCACTTGACATCACAACTATGGGTAATTGCATTTTGACAGATAAATGTTGTGGCTGTTTCACACAGCATGGTTGAATGAGGTAATTACCTGTACTATGATTCAAACTGATTTGTACTAATCAGGGGCATTGTGAAATTGTTACATATGTTATACACAACTTACATTTTGTACTTCACATCACAAATACGCTTATGCTCACATATTCTGCACTGTTTCCTGAGTATCGAGGGAAAAGTTTTGTTACAGCCAATGAGTTAATTTTTTTTCTGGCTCGCTCACAAGTGGTTTTCTTTCATGTAACAGGTAGGCTAACTCAAGGTATTTCCAATAATTTTTTCACCAATAACCAATAAACAGTGACATGTATTGCAGTGCACTTGCAGAACATATCATAAAACACTTATATCATTGCACTTACTGGAAATCACTCAAAATATCTAACATTTCACTTATGTATAAAAAAAAAAAACACGTGCATATCGGTATACTATTTACATTTTCCCGCACACCTGCTCAGTAATCACGCTTGGAGTGATACTCGGAAAAACATTTAGGGCACAGGGGGACCTAGCACTCAGCACATTGGTAGGCTGTCTCTTTTTGTGCTTGGGGACGGTATTTGGTCGTGTTACAGACGTGGCACCGTCTGTATGCCTGACGACCTGCTGTGGTATTGTACAGCCAATCTCTACCAGCCTGTGCTGCCAGAATTAGTCTGGACAGCTTAGCCTGTCCACTGTAGGCGCTGTCTGCGTCCCCCGCCTAGCACCTGGCACCTGTGCAATTGAATACTCTTCAAGGAGTTCGCGTGCAAGCTCTCTCTCAAACTCTCATGGAGAGAGACGTTTCCTAACGAGCTCCTTGAACAGTATGAAACTGTTCAGGACGATGATATCAAGAATATGTAAAAACGCCTTCTTGTATCATCTGCAGGACTTATGTAGGCAATCAACCTAACCAATTTGCATGTCCGATTCATCAACAAGCCACACGTTGATATTATAAGCATTGACAGCATCTGGCTTCAACACGGGTTACCTGGTCCTGTAGTCTGTTTTTCCCGTTTCCTCAGCCACACCCTTATGTACTGTTGACAACATGTTAAGCTGTCTCTTGTCATGCCAAAGAAGGGCTAACATGTTGCCACATATCTTGGTAAGAAGAGCTCCTTTTTCAGTATCTGTTGGGAATACAGGAAAAATCTTTCTGTTTGCCCAAACAGTTCCACAGGACCCAATACCTTGTTGAAGTAAATATTTGGTAAAAACTGGGGATGTGTAATAATTATCGGTGTACAGAATATGGTGCTTGTTGAAATACCTTTCCATCAGCGCTTTCACGACTGATGCCGAGAAACCATGAGGATCATCGCTAGGTAGGCTATATCAACATCCACAGCCGAATAAACTATCTCATCGAGCACATACCCAGTTTTGCAGTGGCAAAGGACAAAGAATTTCAGCCCAAAGAGGTGATGCTTGGATGGCACATACTGAATAAATGCCAACCTCCCCTGGAAAAACACCAGCAATTTGTCAGTTACCACTTTCTGAAACAGACAAAAAAAAAA
Organism: Coenobita brevimanus; assembly: GCF_032717465.1. Classification (NCBI taxonomy): domain Eukaryota; kingdom Metazoa; phylum Arthropoda; class Malacostraca; order Decapoda; family Coenobitidae; genus Coenobita; species Coenobita brevimanus. Next base: position 19,494,228 of record NC_136971.1, on the reverse strand, counting down.
CTGGGAAATGACTCCTTGAGCATTATTACAATTGGTCTAATTTTCTACACCCTGTCGTTCTGTGCAGGCCCATAATTTCCATTGAAATAGAGGAACCTTAGGATAGTCAGGTACCTATCATGGGCCATATACTTACCGAAGACAGGTGTGACCACGAGTTCATCTACCGACCAATAGTCATGGACCACATGTTTTCTTATGTGTGCCATCAATATGGTAAAGGCTAGCCACACAGACAACTCCCCCACCCCCACAGGTTGCCAGTCCCTCATGTGCATGCTTTCACTGACAGTCACATCCAGCCACCGCACACTCATTGCCTGGTGGAAACTATTTTTATCCACCAGGTGCTGCATGATGGTGGTTGTGAATATTGCTCTAAAAATGTTGCTAATAGTCCTGGGCCCTGGGGGAAGCTTGTCTTCTTGTACACCTGCTCCTTCCTCATCAGACACTGGCACAGAGGGCTCAAATCCTGCTCCTTCCTCAACAGACATTGGCACAGAGGGCTCAAATCCTGCTCCTTCCTCATCAGACACTGGCATAGAGGGCTCAAATCCTGCTCCTTCCTCAACAGACACTGACACAGAGGGCTCAAATCCTGCTCCTTCCTCATCAGACACTGGCATAGAGGGCTCAAATCCTGCTCCTTCCTCATCAGACACTGGCACAGAGGGCTCAAATCCTGCTCCTTCCTCATCAGACACTGGCACAGAGGGCTCAAATCCTGCTCCTTCCTCTCAGACAAACTTATCCACTCTACCCACACCTGGTAAAGTGGGCTGTTTGCCATGATCAGCACATTTTTTCTGCGTGCTTGCACGCCCACGTGCACGCCTATGGGAAGGGGGTGAGGGGGATGGAGAGGGAGAGATGTGAGAGGTGGGGGAGTAAGGGGGTGATGACTCACCTGACATGGGCTTCCCTGGGGAGATGCTTCCTGCTAAGTAAGACCACGTGGGGCCTATGTGGAAAATTCCACTGCTGAAGGGCCCGGTTGTGGTGATTCTGCCCTTGAAGTACTGTACTCGACTGAGGTGAAGGTGGACGTTCGAGGGTGAGACGGCAGTGAGAGTGGTGGTGAGACGGCTTGTCGGTGTTTACTTCGCAGATGACCGCCAACTCCATGCTCACCTGCCCAGTGTGCTGGGTCATCTACGTCCTCTTCTTCAGTGAACTCATCACTGTCGAAGGCCCTGCCCTCCTCCTGTAGGAGTTTGAGAGCCTTTTCAGGCATCTGAGAGGGGGAAGGGGTCAGAGGGCGAGAGTTCACTCTCCACATGATAACTTCTTGGAAGAAGTACTCCCACTAAGTGTCCATGAGGACACGGTGTCGTCCAAGGCATGACTGATGGCACTGTCACTGAGTCCTTTCCCCGGCACTAAGGGTAGAAATTCGCGGGGGTCGATGATACAATCGGCCCTGCGCACAGTGGGACAGAATTTGGACGGGGACAATGATGAAGACATGGCTCTTCACATTACCAGTGCTGTGTACAGACTGAGCCGTGCATCAGTAAGGTACCTGAAGGGCCTACCTACTCTATGGGTGTCATAGAAAATGGTTACAAGTTCAAAGGGTGGCGGGAAGATGCTTGCAGCTAATCCCGTCAATTGGCTGTGCTCTGCACCCTGAATCGTGATGGCTATACATGTCAGCTGGCCCATAGGTCTCAAAAAGCGGTATCTGTTTACAATCTGAACAGAGCTGAAGACTGATGGATGCCATTTGTGCACCAGAGACATACGGACTCTATTTTAGAGCACCATTTTTGGCACGAAATTACCCTTACCAGTGCTGATTTACCCAAACCAATTATAAATTATCGTAACTTAACTCAGTCTAGTTTATACTAACCTATCCTAACCTATTTTATGTTAACCTAACCAAGCTTATCCTAACATTACATAATCTATTCCTTATACTGTCTAATCGTATTTTCCTTGTTTATTAACGATCCTCTCTGTACTGGAAAACACACTTCTGCACACCTGTACAAAGTCACTGAATCAGTTTAAAGGTACTGTAGGTAAAAATTTGTGTCAACATATTAAGTTTGCCTGATGTCTATATATATCCTTTTCTGTATCCTCCTACTTTCTCTATACTCATTTTAAAGCCAAAGGTGGCTGTTGTGTATATATACACAGCAACTTATCTTGCTCTCGTGTTCCTGAACTTGATTCCTTTGAAGTCTTCACACTCTGGCTTCGACTTTCCTGTCATTCTTTGTCTAAATATATCTGTGCTGTTTACTTATCCCCTAATTCTACTATCAAAAAACTCTTCGACTATCTTACTTCTACGATGGAACATATTCTATCCATTTCTCCTTTCTGTGAAATCTCCATTCAAGGAGATTTCAATGTTCACCACCACCTTTGGCTCTCCTCTTCTTTCACTGATCCACCTGGTGAACAAGCCTGGACCTTTCTATCCATAATGACCTAGAGCAGCTTGTACAGCATCCTACCCGTATCCCTGACCACCTGGGAGAGAGCTCCAACATACCTGATCTCTTCCTTGCAACTAGTCCTTCTGCTTACACTGTTAATCTTTTCTCTCTGTTGGGCTCCTCCAATCATAACCTTATCATCTTAACCTGTCCTATTGCTCTGGTACGGCCTGTAGACCCTCCAAAGAAACGTCGTCTGTGACACTTTCGAGCTGTGGATTGGGAGGTCCTCAGGCAGTACTACTTTGATTTTCCTTGGAATTATTATTGCTTGCCTGGTCAGGAGCCATCTGAGTGTGCCTTGCACAGTTCGGAGGTTATTCCCTCCGGCATGGAAGCATAGGCTACATTCCTTTCTCATATCCTTCAACTAATGCGAGAAAACCTTGGTTTAATCACACTTGTTCTAATGCTACCCACAACAAGGATAGGGCCTATAAAAGGTACCGGAGCCAGCCCACCCCTGAATCACATCTTTTATACGTTTCTTCCCGGAATCATACTAAGTCGGTTCTTCGCTCTGCTAAAAATAATTTCATTCATACTAAATGCTCTTAACTCTCCAACTCGAATTCTTCTCGCTCCTTCTGGCACCTTGCCAAAAGCCTTTCAAACAACTTTACTTCATCATCCTTCCCTCCTCTTTTCTGCTTTGATGGCTCTGTAGCTATTTCTTCTACTGATAAAGCAGATCTCTTCACTCAGACTTTCTCCTCCAATTCCACCTTAGGCGATTCCAGTGCTGTTTCTCCATCACTTCCCCCCTCTGACTTCCTCATGGCTGACATTAAAATTTCTTCAGCTGATGTATTTTCTGTCATCACAGGCCTCAATACTAACAAGGCATATGGGCCTGATGGAGTCCCTCCTGTTGTTCTCAAGAACTGTGCTTCTGTGCTTACACCCTGCCTAGGCAAACTCTTTTGTCTTTGTCAATCAACTTGTACCTTTCCTTCTTGCTGGAAGTTTGCTCTCATTCAGCCAGTCCCAAAGAAGGGCGACCATTCCCAACCCTCTACCTATCGTCCAATTGCTTTAACATCCTGTATCTCAAAAGTTTTCGAGTCAGTTCTTAATAAAAAAAAAATTTAAAGCATCTTTCCTATCACAATCTTCTTTCCGATCGTCAGTATGGGTTCCATCAGGGACACTCCACTTGTGATCTTCTCACCTTCCTTTCAGACTCCTGGTCATCGTCTTTTCGGGACTTTGGCGAAAGCTTTGCCATTGCACTTGACATCTCAAAGGCTTTTGATTGACAGATCGAGTCTGGCATAAATCTTTAATTTCCTAACTGCCCTCTTACGGTTTCTTTTCTTCTTTCTTTGCCTTCATTTCTAGCTTCCTTTCTGGTCGTTCTATAACCGTTGTCGTAGATGGCCATCGTTCTTCTCTTAGATCTATCAACAGTGGTGTTCCTCAGAGCTCCGTCCTATCACCAACTCTCTTTCTTTTATTCATCGATGACCTTCTAAGCTGTACATCTTAACCCTATCCACTCATACGCTGATGACTCCACCCTTCACCTTTCCATTCGGTTCCCGCAACGCCCATCTCAGCAGTTACTCCAACAAACAAGGGATGAGGCTATGGCACAGCTAATGTCTGATCATCTTTGAACATGCTTGGGGTTTCATTTACTCGGGACTTAGCTTGGAAAGATCATATTACATCTCTTGTAAAATCTGCTTCCAAGAGATTAGGTGTGCTAAGCCGACTCCGTTCATTCTTTACCCCTGCACAATTGTTGATTCTATACAGGGGTTTTATCCGCCCCTGTGTGGAGTACAACTCTCATGTGTGGGGAGGTTCCCCACATACAATTCTTCTCAATAGGGTGGAGTCAAAGGCTTTTCATCTCATTAACTCCTCCTCTTACTGACTCCCTACAATCTCTGTCTCTTCGCCGCACTGTTGTATCTTTATCTCTTTTCTTTCGCTACTTCAATGGTCACTGCTCCTCTGAACTGTCTGCATGCATTCCTCCACCTGTTTGACGGGTGCGTAGCACCCATCTAGCAACAAACTCTCATCCCTTTTCTGTCCAACTCTCTAATGCAAGAGTTGACTGTTATTCCTTGTCCTTCATTTGTGCAGCGGGTCAACTCTGGGGTTGTCTCCCTCTGTCTGTATTTCCTGCTTCCTATGATCTCCAGTCTTTCAAACACAGTTTGTCTGGGCATCTTGAAGTGAACGGATCTTGAATTTGGCTCTCTCTTGTATTTTGTTTTTCTTTTGGAAGGAACAGTTATTGCGGGCTTGTGGCCTTTGGTTCCTTCTTCACATAAAATATATATATATATATATATATATATATATATATATATATATATATATATATATATATATATACAGTAAGACCTCACTATAACGGACTAATTGGGGCCCCAGCTATTCCGAAAAATGTGATATTCTGATAAAAGTGACATCCAGACTTCCCCCTGCTAACCCGGACTCTTTCAGATATATCGGACATTAGTCTGGATTGCATGAACAATTTTTAAACATTTTTGACTACCATTTATGTACTGTACTGTGTTATAACTTCACTACATTAATCAAATGGTATAATACTGTATATATGATAATACTGTACTATACACTGATAAACAGTGAGCATAGCTGAAGTGGTCAGGCAGTCCGGACTGGTTCTTGCTTTATTGGACTTATTCCGATTTATAGGAAATTAGTCCAGTAACTCCTGAATTCCAATAAAAGCGAATTTCAGTCAACTGAAGTCCGTTATATCGAGGTTTTACTGTATATCCTTGGACAGGATCCCACTGCTACCTTGCATGTCCCCAGGTGGCGGATAGGGGAAGGCCTTACAGATATATGAGGTATCATCTTAGATGGCGCAGACCATGGGATCCCCTATCACAGAGTGCGGTAGCACTCCATAAATAGGAGCGACGCAGGTTGAAAATGGCATCTTGTACTATAGGGTATAGGAGCATTTCCGAGAAAACGGTCGGAACGCCCAGTTCTAGGCTTATAAAGTAAAAGACCTTCGCTATTCAAGGGCAAAATACTCGCAGCGTATTGCTAACCATCGTAGGAGTCACAAAATCGAACCGCAAAAATATCGATTTTGTTCTTCTTGCTCTCTTTCTTTCTTCATCGTCAGTCATAACTTCAAAACAAAATGGCGTATGCAAGAATGCTGTATACCAAAACGCTGCCTCTCAAGTGTTGATATTTTGTTTCGTGTTGAAAAAGGATTCAGGCTACAATTCGCAAGTTACAGTCTAAAAGCAGCATCGCTGTCACTCAAACGTACACCATTTTCCTCAATATTGGTTAGCTACAGCTCGCCTACAGTTAAAGAACGTACGTACCAAAACACTTCTTTTCATCTCTGTTTCAGTCTTTCAGTATGCCATGCATGTAACAATCCAAATTTAACACTTGCTTTATGCATAATTATACTTCCACAAAAAGATAAACTAGAAGGCAACTTTTTTTTTCTAAAATGATTGTAAAGAAAAAAGAATGGCAATGATGCACAGACAAGAGATGAAAAAAAGCACAGAAACAAGAAAGCATTCAGGATGGGAGATTTGGAAGCCCACACCCATTACTACATTCCACACATAGGCCACAAACTTGTAGCTGGTGGAATGCAGTGATGAGTATAAGTCTCCAAATCTCCTCTCATCCTGAATGCTCTCTTGTTTCTGTGCTTTTTTCATCTCTTATCTGTGCGCTTTTGTCATTCCTACTTCTCAAAAATAATTTTAGAAGAAAATCTTTGTTTTCCAGTAGATATATGAGGCTCCACCGAATATACTGAATATGGTGGCACAAAACTTACATCTCACTAGCAACTATGAGGCAAGGAAGTGAGATTATTTGCCACAATCCCCCAAACCAAACATGACTTCTACTGTTAATGATTTCACGGGCGTTCCTGTTGGATTATCATCTGCTAAAGGTCCAACCACATTGCCACATGTGCTTACGAGCAGTGTTCCACTGAAAGTGAGTAGGCACTTTCTCGGCAAATGAGAAACTGAGACATTAAACAAACTGAAGTCCATGAAGATGTAAACGTACAATGTAAGAAGCCTCGAAGAAGATTACAAACTTGATACCATAATTGAATGAGAGAACATGGTAGGTACTGCATTTGGCTCGAGCTTTCTTCAGCCATCAACCCTGTGACTTTCATCATCTTGAGAGTGGTCCTGGAATATGCAAAGTATGTTCATAAAGATCCTAATATTGTAAAACGGTTATAACTGGTGGTGTTGATAAGGCTACGTGGTAATTGGTGGTGACCATCATCTACTCTCTTGATGTACTGCTTCCTACTTCTTCCGCCACCTTTGTTTTTCTGTGTCTGCCCTCCTCTCTTCCTATTTCTTCCATCTTTCCTGTCATTTTGTATTACTCTTCTTTCCTTTTCGAATGGCATTACATTACGTGACAAGCCTAATGGTTTCCTGTAAGGCAGGAAGCTATTTACAACGCTGGGTAGTATCCCTATAACCAACCCATACGTGTTCCCTACTGGTCAGCAAGTGAGTTGACAGAGGGTTAGTGTCCCTCCCCGTAAAATAAATAACTCAAAGACAAACGGCCACCGCTTACGGGATTATGGCTTCTGGCTATAGATAAATAGATAGACAGGAAACATTAGTTGGGATACTGTAGGTCTGAGTGAGATGCACAGAAAAGAAGAAAAATTAATTCAGCTCCAAGACAGCAACCACCTACTTTACTACTGCGAAAAGCAATATCAAAGAGTTAATGGTGTAGGATTTCTAATTAACAGAGATCTTGAAGAGAACATTGTTAAATTCGGCAGTGTATATGACAGAGTAGCATGTATTGTAATTAGATTAAGCAAAAGATATCCCCTGCAAGTAACCCAAGTATATGCACTGATCTCTGAAAGCTCAGATGAAGAAACAAACATTCCCTGATGACATCTACCAGAATATGGAAGAAGAAAAGACCAGGGGGCGGATTCTGAAAGCTCAAAAATCCTCGCAAATCCACCATCTTTGGGCGTAAGAGCAACTTTTCACTTAAGTGCATATTCTGGAGCCTTAGAAAACGAGCGCAAACCCTATGCGGCGTTGTCAATTCTCCTCGTAGAGTTGCGCCATGTGAGGGGCAGCCCTAAGTACATCGTAAGCCTTATAACTCTCCTATTTTTACAAATGTTGTAGCTCAAACATCCCTCAAATCCTGAGAAATAAATCATGCATCAATTAATCCTTAAGTGCATACAACTGTTGCGATTTTTCAAAAAATAATAAGTACAAGTGGCAGTAGACCGTCGTAGACGATGCCAGAATACTATAACGGAGCAAGTACTATTTCGACATATGTGGTAAAACTAGCATTGTCGGCCAATATTGCCTTTACTACAAACAGATTATAGCCTATTGATACAATGTTCACAAAAATTCGATTAAACAAGCCACTGTTAAGAAGAAACTCATCTAAAATATGGTGATAGCCTACATGACACAATGTCGAAAAAATAATAAATCAGTGCACTTATTTCTTCCTCAGAGAAGCTCACTGCCCTTCTGTACATAATATTTTGGTGGTCTTCCACTGCTTCAATACTGTCTTGGAAATTATGACTGACGGTGTGGAAACATCGTCTGCTACCACTATGACGTCACACTCCGGTGTACTGTGATTGGTTACTCAGGTTTAAATAGAGAAACCTTCCGCTCCTTGATTGGCCAACACTTGCCCTGGCGCAACCTGGTGTTGGTCTTAAGATTGTCGTACAACACTCTCCAGAATACCACTTATCAAAACCTCGTATGTACATCGCAAAAGTTCTCGCAGATTTTCTCGTAACCCAGACACCTTTCAGAATCCGCCCCCAGATATACTATACTCATGGGAGACTTAAGTGGAAAAGTCGGCAAATCGAAAAATGGAGAAGCATGTATGGGAAAATTCAGAGTGGGAAAAAGGAACGTCAGAGGTGAAATGGTGGTAAATTTTGCTGAAATTTATAACATGAGACTCATGAACACATTCTTTCACAAAAGAACAGGGAGAAAATGGACCTGGAGAAGTCCACATGGAGAAACAAACAATGAAATCGACTTCATTATAGCAGATAAAAAATAACACGATCATAAATGTCACAGTCATCAACACAGTAAATATAGGAAGTGACCACAGAACTCAGGCTTGCACAGCAGGAGCCAGTTTCAGAAGTGAAAGAAAGAAGGTGACTAAAAATAAAATGATATGGCCAATACAAGTAAGCGAATACACAACAGCCTCTCAGTTTGAAATAACTAACAGATTTCAGGCTCAAAGTTATGCTGAGTGTGACACTGATGAGTTGAATGATAGACGAACAAAAGTGCCGAGAGAATCAGCGCAGATATTAAGGAAAGCTAATGTAACCAAAACCAACAAGCATTCAAAAATGACCATCGAGTTCATAAAAAGATGAAAGGAGATAAAAACTTAAACAAAGAAAGATGAAATGGAGCGAGTGGAAATAAATTAGCTTATCAACAAGAGACGGAGAGAAGAAAAAAGAAAGAGAAACATGGATCAGCTCAAATATTCCATTAAAAGAAATCTGTAACAGGTCCGACGTAAAATAGCAGTAGGAAAGCAAAAAAATTTATCACTGATTAACTAAAACTGTTAAGATGAAGGATTGTACAAGGAGCTGTATGCATCAAAGACATTAGTACCATTAACAAACTTTTCAGGTGACACAACTGAAATACCAGAATAAAACCAGACGAAGTAAACCTTTCTCTTAAAAATATGAAAAGAGGAAAGGTCCAAGGAGAAAATGAAATAGTAGCAGATTTACTGTTTGATGCAGGAGTACAAGTACAAAACAGTCTCGCTCACTTATTTACTCAGTGAATAAAGGAGAAAATTCGAAAAAAACATGGTGTAAAGCATTAGTTATTTTGCTTTACATGAATGGCGTCTCAAGAGATCTTGGTAACTATCGACGCATTAGCTTATTACCAGTTATTTACAAACTCTTCAATACAGTCCTTACGAGCCTAATAACAAGTCCGGAAGAAAACCAACCTGGTGAGTAGGCATGATTCCGAAACGGGTATTCTACAGCTGATCATCTACAAACAATGAATCAGCTAACTGAGAACACTGCGGAATATAATAAACCACTGTGCTTAGGGTTTTTTTTTATTACGAAAAGGCTTTCGACTCAGTGAAGCAAATAGGAATTATAAATATATTGCGGCAACAAGGAGTAAATGAGAACATTGTAAAACTGTTCGAAAACATATATAAAGAGGGAACTCTTACACTTAAATTACATAAAGACTCTGAAAAAAAAAAAAAATGAGGCTGAGAAGGGCGTGCGTCAGGGAGACATATTTTCACCAAAATGATTTACAGCATGCCTACAAAGTATTTTAAGAAGGCTAGACTGGAAGAACAAATGAGTAAACAGATGGAGAAGACCTAAACCATTTAAGAACTGCAGAGGACATTGTCCTAATCACAGAAACTGCACAGACATTGCAAGAAATGTTAAATGACCTAAATAGAAAAAAACCTTAGAGCTAAAGATGGCCTGGAATAAAACTAATGTTTAATCCAAAATATACCAAGAGCGTCAACAGAATAAACGAAGAAATTTTTGAAAATCGAGGAGTACAATTACTTGAGGCAAATACTAAAATTCACGAAAGACCGTGATAGCGAAATACAAAGATGCATTACAATTGGACAGAAAGCTTTCGGTAAACAGACATAAAGAAAAGTAGCTTGCCAGTATGTATGAAACGAAAAGTATATAACGAATGTCTAATCCCAGTTATGACGTACGGTTGTGAGACCTGGAAAATGACAAAATCGATGGAAAATCAACAAATACGTTCGCAGAGAGCAGTGAAAAGGTCAGTGTTGGGAATATCTTTAAAATACAGGAAAAGATCAACTTGGGTGAGAGAGCAGACTAAAGTCAAAGACAATATAGAAGTTATAAAAGAACAGAAATGGAGGTGGGCAGGTCATGTAGCCAGAATAAGGGATAACCGATGCAGCAAGAGGCTGACTGACTGGACTCTTAGAGACTGCAAGCATAGCAGAAAAAGGCCAAGAAGGAGGTGGAGAGTGGAGAGATGAGATAGAGAAGTTTGCAGGCAAAGCGTGACACAGGCTTAATTAAGGAATTCGTGGAGAAGCCTGGGGAGACCTTTTTTCAACAGTGGATTGGCCAGGCTGATGATGATTATATATCACCATCATCATCATCATCAACAGCCGTTTGAGTATTCACTGCAGGACCGGCCTATCCCGACCGAAGTCGGGACGATACAGCCAATGTATCTCAACCAAGTAGCATAGGCTGTCTGGTAGAGATTGTAAATAGGGTGAGAGGTGCTTGTAATGTACTTGTAGTGTTGGAGTGGCTTTGGATGTGTGTGTAGTCTGTGAACCCAGTGTACGGTGGGTGTTAGCGCCGAAGTGGTGACATGTAGAGGTGTATGGTATGTAGGAGGACTGCTGGGTCTTGATAGCAGGCTGTGAAGCCTATGCCCAGAGTCAGACAAATTAAAAAAAAAAAAAAAAAAAAAATCGGCCCGCACAAGCCGACTGAATGCAAGCATACTTTATAGTAAGCGATACTGGTTCAACCACAGCACCCCTTGTGTCCGCCAATGCAGTACGTAGCCGAGTGAACATTCCCAAAGTTTATTACCCTGGCGGGGCGCGAAACCTGCTTCACCCGTGTACGAAACGCACACTCCACCACTGTACCACAGAGGCTCAGATGATTATATATATATATATATATATATATATATATATATATATATATATATATATATATAGATATATATATATATATATATGTGTGTGTGTGTGTGTGTGTGTGTGTGTGTGTATGTGTGGATCTAGGACAGTTTGTCACGAAACTGCCACCAGAAATGTCGTCACCGAAAACGTTACTGGGCAGTTTGGAACCTAGCACTTTCGTCACCGAGACATTTTATCAGTTATAGATATTTATGGTTGGTGTGGTTATCGATCTGAATTATAATGTATTAAAGCAATAACGCTGGAAAGGCTTACTTTAAAAGTCCGATCGCCAGCTCAGTGACGCACATTAACAAGGTCGTCCTGGCGGTGCCAGTCGTGAAAACTGAAATTACTTGCTGATCATTCTTCCCAGAACCAAACTGTAAGAACAGCTAACCAGACCCAAGTGTACGTTGTTGTTCTGGAATTGAGAAGCCAATAGGCACAGGAAGTACATTATTTTGGACATACTGCCAATATATTACGGCTGAGGTTAGTGGCAGATGGCATTTTTGCCAATAATATAATGAAGATGCGGCACACACATCTTGTAATCGTGCTGGTTCCTGAGAAGATAAGGCAGCTGCCTTCATGTAGGAATTGTTTCGAAATTATCTTAGGAGGACTGCCGTTGTGATTATGTTCTCCAGTTGAAGAAATAATGCTCATATCATGATCAACAAGCTTTTGGACGCGAGCCCCGCATGTACTTATCTCAACCAACGAATATTTCTTAAAGCCATCATCATTTCATGAATAACATTCTTAGTTATAACCATAACTTATTTCCTAACACCTCGCGTAGGCTTCAGAGCAAAAAAAGTGGCATTGTAAAGACCATCACCATGATTTAACAAACCCTGAACCAAAGACTCTACAAGGAAGATCAGAAGGCATTCATTGGCTACACATGAGAGAAAAAAAAAAAAAAATCTTACCCTCCCAGGCTGCCCGACGTATTATAATATCTCACTACCAGTACCGCATCGTTTCACTCGACTGGCACTACTCAGCAACTCAACAGGAGAAATATGGTACAACTTCAGATACTTTTATCTATCTATCTGTTGCCAGACGCCATAATCCCGTAAGGGGTGGCCATTTGACTTTGAGTTATTTGTTTTACGGAGAGGGGCAGCAGTGGCTCAATCGGTAGAGAGATGGCATGCAGTCCTACCGGACCCAGGTTCAAATCCCCGCTGGGGCAGGGAACAGTATAACGATTTGAATTTCATAAAAGCAGACTTTACCGATCTACCAGAAGACCCTCCGACATGTCGTAAAAATACCTCCGTTAATACCAATACATCAGTCCTATATGAGAAAGCCCTAGCATGTACGCAATATGGACGGTGGGTGTTAACGCCGAAGTGGTGACATGTAGAGGTGCATGGTATGTAGGAGGACTACTGGGTCTTGAGTGCAGGCTGTGAAGCCTATGCCCAGAGTCGGACACACACACACAAAAAAAAAAAAAAAACACCAACCCACTTGTTGACACGTAGGGAGCACCTATGGTTTGGTTATATGGTTACCACCCAGCGTTGTAAATGGTTTCTTGGCTTACAGGAAACCATTTGGCTCGTCATGCAATGTAAAGCCACCTGTAAAGGAAAGAAAAGTAATAAGTAGTGACAGGAAAGATGGGAGAAATACTATATACATAAATAGATATAAATATATACACTGATATAGATAAAATCATATATATATATATATATATATAGATATATATACTTTATATATATATATATATATATATATATATATATATATATATAGAGAGAGAGAGAGAGAGAGAGAGAGAGAGTACACATATACTGTATAGTGTATATATATATATATATATATATATATATATCTATTTCTATATCTATCTATCCATCTATCTATCTATCTATCTATCTATCTATCTATCTATATATATATATATATATATATATATATATATATATATATATATATATATATATATATATATATATATATATATATATATATATATATATATATATATATATATATATATATATATATATATATATATATATATATATATATATATATATATATATATATATAATCATCTAATCCTGTGTTTCCCCATGAGGAGCGTAGGAACCCGGGGCTAGGCAAGTTGGTCCTGACATTTAAGATGAGTGACATGCGTCACTCATCCCTGAGTGGCATTACGTGAGCAATAAACCCTAACAATCCCTTGGACATAAACCTTCACTGGCTCAGTCCGATTGGAGCGCCGCAATTACCCACTAAACCACCAGGCGCCATAATTTGGTTATATGGTTACCACCCAGCGTAGTAAATGGTTTCCTGGTGTACAGGAAAACATTTGGCTTGTCACTCAGTGTAGAGTCACCCATAGACAGATGGAAGAAGAAAGACTGAAGGAAAAAAAGACAGAAGAGGGAGTGTTGAGTCACCCGCAGGCATAAGGAAGAGGAAATAATATTTGTACCGTGTATATATATATATATATATATATATATATATATATATATATATATATATATATATATATATATATATATATATATATATGTAGTCCCCCAGTATCCTTACTTGTCGTACGAGGCGACTAAAAGGGTTGGTGGTGTGGTGGGTTAGTGCCCCACCCCGTAAAAAGAACTAACTAAACAAGCAAATAAAGCGCCTCGGACCAGGATGGACCATACGTTGACAACTAAGGAACGGACAGAGGACATTCTGAGGGTGGGGACATGGAATGTGAGAGGAGTGAATGATGAAGTGAAAGAGAGAGAGATTGTTCAGGTGCTTGAGGATGCAAGAATGGATATATGTGGATTGACTGAAACTAAATGGTAAGGTGAAAGGGTGAGAGAGTGGGAATATATTTAGGTATATGTGCGGGAGTTAAAGAGAATGAGAGGGCAAGAAAGGGAGTATGTCTGATGATATGCAAGAAGTGGAAGGAGAATATAAGAGAGTATGGAACAGTGGGTGCAAGAATTGTATGGGTGAGGATGAAAGTAGGTATACAAGCGTGGGTGATTGTATGTGCGTATGCTCCGACAGAGGACCGAGTGGCAAGAGTGAAAGATGAGTTTTGGGCGAGTGTAGAAGCGTGTATGGACAAATCTGAGATGAGCGAGAGAGTGCTTTTGACTGGAGACATGAATGGCAAAGTCGGGAATGTACGAATGGCTGGAGTGGTTGGTCAGTGTGGTGTGCCAGCTGACGTAGATGGGAATGGTATTGCTTTGGTGGACATCTGTGCTGGTAAGGGTCTGGCAGTAGCTAACACCTACTTATGGCATAAGATGATCCACAGGTATGCGTGGAGAATAATGAGGAGGATGGATGGTGAACTTGTTGAACGAAAGGCAATGATAGACTATATGTGTGTGGATGAGCAAATGAGAAGGCTAGTGTTGGATGCAAGAGTGTGGAGAGGGTGGGGGAATGGAGTCTCAGACCATCACTTAGTGATGGCCAAGGTAAAGCTGCAAAGAAAATGGTTGAAGAGACGAAGGGGAAGACAGGAAGAAACAGCTCCTGTGAGAAGAATGGAGAAGCAGCAAGATAGTGAGAAAATGGCAGACTATAAGAGCATAGTGGAAGAAAGATTGGGAAGATATGAACTAGAGCAGATGGAAGGGGTGCAAGACGTATGTAAGATATTCACGGAAGAGATAGGAGCAGCGTGTGAGGAGGTTTGTGGAGTGAGGAGGAAATGCAAGGGTGTGCAAGAGACAGCATGGTGGAATGATGAGGTGAAACGAGCTGTGGAACAAAAGAAGAAGGCATATAGAGAATGGCTCGTGAGTAGAGGTAGGGGAGAAGATGAGAGAGAGAGAAGAGAGAGGTCTATGTGAGCAGGAGAGGGGAGGTGAAGAGACTGGTGAAGAAGAGTAAGAAGGAAGTGGATGAAGAGTTTGGGGAGGGATCTGAGTGTGAAATGGATGGAGAGTAAGAAATTATTTTGGAAGGAGGTAAAGAAAGTAAGGCAGTGTGAAAGGGGTAATAGTAGGGGAGTGAAAGATAGGAATAATAAATTGTTGGTTGAGAAGAGAGAGAAATTGAGGAGATGGAAGGAGCACTTTGAGGACTTGTTGAATGTAGAGAGTGAGAGCAATGCAAGTATAAGTGATTGAGGAATGGCTGGGAGAAGAAGGGATGAGTGGAGGGAGGAAGAAATCAGTAGGGTGGAAGTAGTGGAAGCAATGAAGAAGATCAAGATGGGAAAGGCCACAGGCATTGATGGAGTGTGTGGTGAAATGCTGAGGTATGGGGGTGAGATTGTTGTGAAGTGGATATGGAAGTTGTGTAGATTGGCTTGGGAAGGGGGAAGGGTTCCAGAGGACTGGAAATCAGGTATAATTGTTCCCTTATACAAAGGAAAAAGGGAGAGAGAAGTATGTGGTAACCATAGGGATATTTGCCTTCTTAGTGTGACTGGAAAAATATATGATAGAATACTCATTGATAGGGTTAGGCATATGACAGAGGAACTAGTTGGAGAAGAACAACGGGGATTTAGGAAGGGAAAAGGGTGTGTAGATCAGATATTTGTTCTAAGATGTTTAGTGAAGAAGTATCTAGAGAAGGGAAAGAAAGTATATGCTGCCTTCATGGACTTTAAGAAAGCTTATGACAGATTAGATAGGCAAAGTATGTGGAAGGTATTAAGAATATATGGAGTGGAGGGGAAATTGTTGAGTGCTGTGAACAGTACGTACGAAGGAGCTAGGGTTACGGTGCGAGTGGACCGTGAGCTGAGTTCTTTGATCTCAATGTGGGACTGAAACAGGGTTGTGTGATATCTCCATGGCTGTTAAATATATACATGGATGGGGATGTAAAGGAGGTGAAAGGTAGGGCAGTGGATGTGGGGGTGGCTCTAATGAATGAAGGTGAGATTTAGAAGATTCCGGTGTTGTTGTTTGCTGATGATACAGTATTATTGAGTGAAGATGAATGGGAGTTGCAAGGTTTGGTGAATGAATTTGGAACAGTGTGTAGGAGGAGGAAGCTGAAAGTTAATGTAAACAAAAGTAAAGTTATGGTGTTTGAGAGGGATGAAGTCACAGAATGTACTTACAGTGAGGTTGGATGGTGAGGATATGGAGAATGTGAGTGCATTCAAGTACTTGGGTAGTGTGATGAGTAAGGATGGAACGTTGGGGGATGAAGTGCGTGAAAGGGTACAACAGGGAAGGAAGGTTGATGGTTCACTGAAAGCAGTGATGAGAAATAGGGAGGTGAGTATGGAAGTTAAGAAGTCACTGCATGATAGTATTGTGATCCCTACCCTGACGTATGGAAGCGAGGGGTGGACCTTGCACGAGGGGAGCAAGTCAAGAACGTTGATGGGTGGATGTGGATGTGGTTGAGAAGATTAGGAGAAATACACTGATATGGTTTAGACATGTGGAGAGAACGGAGAATGAAAGACTGACTAAGAGGGTGTATGTAGGTGAGATGGAGGAAGGGAGAGGGAGGGGTAGACCGAGGATGAGGTGGAGGGATGGAGTTGAGAGGTATATGAGGGAGGGGGGAGTGAGTTGGGGAGAGGGTAGTCAAATGATGAGTGACAGAGCGACTTGGAGGCGTTTTGTTTGTGGCCACCCTTTGCGGGATTAGGGCGTCGGGCTATAGATAGACAGATATATATATATATATATATATATATATATATATATATATATATATATATTTTTATATATGTATATATATATATATATATATATTTTTATATATGTATATATATATATATATATATATATATATATATATATATATATATATATATATATCATGGCTAGTACTGAGCAAACGAACCCTTGACCCGTAAATAAAGCACCAATTCGTACCATTATATAGTACTTTCTCTACTACACAATTCGTACCAAGCTTCATGTTGTTATTTCAGTTCCGTCATGGTATATCATTGCTGGAATGTCATGTCAAGTCATGTCATGAGTCAGTTCTGTCATGTCATGGTAGTCCCGTCATGTTAAATACATCATGTCATTTATGTCACGTAAGTACTCTCATGCCATGTAATGTCACTGGTGTCACACTAGTTCTGTCGTGCTGTTTATTGTCAGTGTTTGCATGTCATGATAGTCCTGTTGTGACATGTACGTGCTGTCTAGTCATGTACTTTGCTGTAGTGTCATATCCGTCCTGTCATGTCTGCCATGTAATGTTAGTGCTCTTGTGTCATGTTACTAGTGCCATGTCATTTTGGAGTATCACGTCCTGTCATATCATGTCAACTATGGTTTAATGCAAGTGACGCCATGCCATGTTATTGGTGTCACGTCAAATACGTCAGTCAGTTATGTAAGTACGGTCACGTCATGTCATGTCAATGATGTCCTGTCATGTCGCTGGAGTTATGTCACGTCATGGCAGTGCTGTTTTGTCATGTAATAATGTTATAATGTCATGTCAGTGCTGTCATATCTGCCATGTAATGGGAGTGCTGTAGTGTCATGATACTGCTGCCATGTCAGTATGTGTGATACCAGCGCTGCCATGCCAAAGTCTCATGTCATTGCTGTCATATCCTGTCATGTCATCTCAGTGCTCTCGTATCGTGTCATGTGTTATCCTGTCATCTCATGTCAATGCTGTCATGTCATGTCATTTTATGCTGCCCATGTAAGTGTTGTCATGCCATTCAGTGCAGTCATGTCAAGTAAACTCATGTTATGTCAGTGCTGTCATATCATGCCAGTGATGTAATGTCATGTCCGTAGGCCATGTCATGCCATATTATGTCATGCCTTGTCATCTCATGTCAGTGTTGTCATGTCATCTCATATGTCAGTGGCGTCATGTCATGTTTGTGTGTTCATGGTATATTGGTGCAGTCATGTCATGTCATTGCTGTCATGTCAGGTCAGTGCAGTGGTAAGTTGATCAGCCATGTCAGTCAGACCTCAGCTGATGATGTCAACCCACATATTTTTTATGAAAGGAAGAAGGAAAAAGAAAAAAAAAGGCTAGAACCCAACAACATTGTTTTCACTAACAAAAAATAAAAGCAGTTTAACGGCCAAATTTGACATCCGTTCATTACGAGATGCCTGGACACTGCGTTTGGAAGACTGGATGTCATGGGTAATAGGAAAGTCATAGACAGTAGGAAATACTATAAGAGAAAAACAGTTCCAGAGCTGACTTGTTGCATACATGAAGGACCTGGAATAAAGGTTAACTCGTGCATTAGAGTGTTGGACAGAAAGGGGACGAGATTTTGCTGCTATGCGGATGCTACTCTCCAGCCGTTGTGGTAAAAGGATGCAAGCAGACAGTTTAGAGAAGCAGTAACAATTGAAATAACGACAGAAAAGAGATAAATATGCAACAGTGCGGCGAAAAGACAGAGGTTGATGGGAGCCAGTAAGAGAAGGAGAGTTTACGAAATGAAAAGCCTTGGACTCCACCTTGTTGAGAAGAGCTGTATGTAGGGAACCTCCCCACACACGAGAGTTGTACTCTACACAGGGGCGAAGAAAACCCCTGTATAAAATCAACAACTGTACAGGGGTAATAAAGACACGGAGTCGGCTTAGCACCTAATCTCTTGCAAGTAGATTTTTCGAGAGAGGAAATATGATCATTTCAAGGTAAATCCTTAGAGAATGGAACCCTAAGATGCAAGACTGACTTGGAGATTATTTAAAAAAAAAAAAATCGAGGATACCCCAGCACAATATTATGATGGGCTGAAAGATGTAAGCACTGAGTTTCTGATGCATTAAAAACAACAGTACTTTTACCTCACTCATAGATATGAGTCAAGTCAGACATTAGGTGTGCCATAGCCTCATCCCTTGTTTGTTGAAATAACTTCTGAGATGGATGCTGCAAGAAGTAAATGAAAAGGTGAAGGGAGGAGTCATCAGCCTGTGAGTGGATAGGGTTAGATGTACAGCTTAAAATGTCATTGATGAATAGAAGGAAGTGATAGGACAGAGCCCTGAGGAACACCACTGCTGACAGCTCTAGGAGAAGAACAGTGGCCATCTACAACAGCAGCTATAGAATGATCAGAAGGAAAGCTAGAGATGAAGGCACATACAAAAGAATATAAACCGTGTGAGAGCAGTTTGGACACTAAAGGTTTATGCCAGACTCAGTCGCAAGCCTTTGAGACGTCAAGTGCAATGGCAAAACTTTTGCCAAAGTCCCAAAAGATGGATGACTAGGATTCTGAATGGAAGAAGTTCCCCAGTGGAATGCTCCTGACGGAACCCATACTGACGATCAGAATGAAGGTTTGTGATAGGAAAGGTGCTTTTAAAAATGTTTGTCAAGAACAGATTCTAAAGTTTAAAAAATACATGATGTTAAAGCAGTTGGGCAATAGTTAGAGGGCTGGGAATGGTCATCCTTCTTTGGGGCAGGCTTAATAAGTGAAAACTTCCTGCAAGTAGGAAAGGCATAAGTTGACAGGCAAAGGCAAAAGAGTTTACTAGGCAGGGTGTTAGTACAAGAGAGCAGTTCTTGAGGACAACAGGAGGGACCCCATCAGGCCCATATGCCTTGTTAGTAATGAGGCCAGTGATGGCAGAAAATACATCAATTGAAAATTTTTTATGTCAGCAATGAGGATGTCAGAAGGTGGATGTGATGGAGGAACAGTGCCAGAATCGTCTAAGGTGGAATTGGAGGAGAAAGTCTTGACTGACAATTTTTCCTTTATCAGTTGAAGGAACAGCTACTGAGTCATCAGGGTGGAAAACAGGAGGGAAGGAGGATGAGGTAAAGTTATTAGAAAGATTTTTGGCAAGGTGCCAGAAGGAACAGGAAGAATTTGAGCTGGAGAGTTCATAGCATTAAGACAGATTTTTTTTTTTTTTTTTTTTTCCAGAGTGAAGAACAGACTTAGCATGATTCAGACAAAAACATAAGAGATGAGATTCAGGTGTGGGTTACCTCCACTCTCCAGTACCTTTTGTAAGCCTTCTCCATGTTGTGGACAGCATTAGAAGAAGCATGATTAAAACAAGTTTTTTTTTTTTTTCACTAGCCACAGGATAATAGAATGGAATATGTGCTTCCATGCCCGAGAGAATAACCTCCGGAATGTGCAAGACACACTCAGATGGCTCTGGCCATGAAGGCAACAATCATTCCGAGGAAAATCAAAGAAGTACTGCCTGAGAGCCTCCCAATCAGCAGCTCCAAAGTGCCACAGTTGCTGATTTTGGGGAGGGCCTTCAGGCCTTCCTGGAGCAATAAGACAGGTTATGGTGATAAGGTTGTGATAGGAGGAGCCCAGTGGAGTGAAAGTATTAATTGCATAAACAGGAGGATTAGTTGTAAGGACGAGGTCAAGTATGTTGGAACTGTCCAAGGCGGTCAGGAATACGGGTAAGGTGCTGTACAAGCAGCTGTAGGTCATTAAGGATATGACAGATGTAGGCATGTTCACCAGGTTGATCAGTGAAAGGAAAGGAGAGCCTAAGGAGGTGATGAACATTGATATCACCTTGAATGGAGATTTATGAGAATGGTGAAATTGATCAGATGTATTCCATCTTAGAAGTAAGACAGTCAATGGATTTTTCATAGTCAGTAGCATTATGAGATAAGTACACAGCACATATAACTTTAGTCAGAGAATGACAGGATAATCGAAACCATAGAGTTGAGAATTCAGAAGATTCAAGTTCAGGAACACGAGAGCAAGGTATGATGTTGTGTACACAACAGCCACCTTTGACTTTTAAGTGAGTATAGAGAAAGTAGGAGGTTACAGAGAAGAGTTTGCTATCAGTTGCGTCAGACAGCTGAGTCTCGTTGAGCAAGAGTAGGTCGGGTTTAGAGGAGGACAGGTAGTGAATGACAGATAGAGGGAAGAAAGGCCACGAATGTTACAGAAATGAATATGGAGTGAGTCAGACAGTGGCTCTATGCATCTCGCTTGGCCATCACCAGAAGCGGGGTGAATGATTCCGATGCTGGATTTTGAGATGCCATTTTTTTTTTTTTCTGAATTTAGAATATAAAGTGTGGTCTGTAATGTGCATGTAGATTGGTTTTGGCAGAGAAACTTGTACAAGAGAGCATGCTGGCCAACCCTCTGTGTTACTCAAAGACTGAAAAAGTTCAACAAAGGGAGATGGTCAGAAGCTAGTCCTGAGGACTTAAGGAACGGGAGTTCCAGCTCTCCCTGTCATCAACTTTCCATCCACCTTGAGAGTACGACTCTGTTCGTCTGGTGCTACAGTCAACTCCCTGTTGACCAACGTCTCTGTGTTCTTCCAACTGGTTGGTCAAAGGGTTTCAATCTGACATCAGAAATATCCCTGATCATATTTCCCACTCTTAAGGCATGGCGTGCCTTACCTAAGGCAGGGAAAATAGATATGAGGAAGCCCTGCAGTAAAGTTATTGGTCATCGCTATTTATCCTTACCAGTAGCCATAAGGCCATCTTTGATTCATCACGTTAGATTGGCCTTATGGTCGCCTTCGACAGAGCTTTGTGCATCCTAGCCATGAAAAGTGTGTATTTCAGAGACTCATCTAGGACTTAATGTTTTACAGCACATAACTAACCTATTTTAAGGATTTTTGTTAATGTACATCATGTTTAAAATCGGGTCCAGTACGTCAGACTCCACTGCTGTACATAGTAGTGATTCAGAAGTAACCAGAAGTCCCACGGAAATGAGTAACTTCATAAGAACACACATGGACATTCTTTACTGGAGAAATGCAACAGACTGAACTCAAACTTGAACCATTTTCAACTTTTTAAGTTGGAAAACTTTGCCATTATCCTATTAAAGACGAACTTCTACTATGAGTATATTTCCTCTGAACTGTTCAGTGACGGCGACGGCACTGTTTCTCTTTCATTATTCAAAACTTTTCATGTAGCTTTGAATCTATTTGCATCCATGCAGGAAATCGGCCTAGTGATGGGCGATACTCGATTTTTTCGGTAATCGATTATTTCGATTACTTTTGTGATCAGTAACCGATTAGTAATCGATTACTTTTACCTTAAAATAGATATTATATTGGTATATTGGTAAAGTACAGTATAAGGTACAATATTATGGTTTCATTGTACTCTCTCTCTCTCTCTCTCTCTCTCTCTCTCTCTCTCTCTCTCTCTCTCTCTCTCTCTCTCTCTCTCTCTCTTCAAGCATTAAGTTAAAGAAAAAGATCCGGGAAAAGTAAAAACATCAAAAATACCTGAAAATTTAATTAACCAGTAATCAGATCTGCTGAGCCGCCAGCCGCACAGTCACACGACTCACAGCCACACAGCTGGCAGCAGTGGAGTGCACACACGCCACAGTCTACCCAGTTCTAAGTAGTACACAGAAACTGCACCAACGAGTTTGTTGTTGTGTTAGAGTTGTCTTCTCCAATGTGTAAGGCCCTGGATTTGTATTCTGCTCGTACATACACGCTATTAATTCTCAGCTGCCTCTTTTTTACATATACCTTTATGAATTAATGCGTTTATTCTAAAACAGATTAATATGTATTGGGTAAAATCCATTGAAATACACTTGTCTATAATGCAATTTTAATGTGTAATTTATGCTGAGAGTAATCGTTTGGTAATCGATTACTGGGAACTATAATCGATTAGTGAAAAATTTTACCTTGTAATCGATTATGCCCACCACTATCGCCAGAGCTTAAAATGTGTTGCTAAAACAATAAAACGGTCCTTACATAGTACAGAAACTATCAAGAGTGCCATATCCTCTGTTGTGTTATCCATTCTTCTTACAGGAGATGCAGCAGTGCAGCATAAGCCCAAAACAAGACAGATACTAGCCTACATACCACCAGAATTTTTAACTTCTGCTTATATTTTGCAGACAATGCACAGTGCTCGCATATAGGTGATTTTTCATATAAATATTATGTACAAATTTTTCTCATTCATTTAAGGTCAGCCCCATGCCTAATAATGTCGCAAAATATTTTGTTGTTCGAATGTTTTGTGGTAATGGCTATATACGTCAAGGGATGAAGATTTATTGATTTTACACATGTTTACGAACATTTCTTTATTCATACTTTTATTCAAAAACTCCCAGTGGTCACCAGCAAAAATATTAAAAGAAGAAAAGTTTTTCGCCTGATAGTCACTGCCTGCAATACGACATGCTCTACAAAACACACCTAAGTGTTTTCTCGCGGCTCCCACTAACAAGATTTTGCGTTATCTACTTTGCGTTATCTTCCGAACTGCAGTCAGCCATGGCACATTTAAAGTGTTATATTGAATGTTGACAAAGTCTGCTGACAAACGCTCGCACGCCAGGCATCCTGGAGCTCTGGAGCTGCTACAGCATTCAGTATTTTTTTTTTTTTTACAACAGATAAATCTGCTAATTTGACTTGACAGCAATATCCATGGTGTGAGTTCATATAAAGACGAATCATAATATAGCTCCTTAGTCGTACTGATCATTATTTACTCTATACATGACAAATTCTAGCAATAGTTATAATGGTTGGTATTTGTGAAATATGAGCAGTTTTATGCGTATCATCTTATTTTTTTTTAATAACAGAACGGAGGAAGGAAAAACAAATGAATAAAAAAAAATAATCCATGCACCAGATTACTGGTGTCCTGTGTTCATAAAATATCTGTAACAGTTAGACTTGAACAGCTGTGGGTTGAAATTTGGAGGGAAACAACTCTGAGGAAGCGAGTACCAGAGAGAAGTAGTTCGGGGAATGAAAGAATTCTGATAGGCAGAAGTTCTGCAATATGGCTGAGTGACATTCCAGTCATGAGCGCTACCAGATGCCCGAGTAGCACGAGGGAAGGCATGGAGAGGTGGCACCATGGACGCAACTTCGTCTGAGCATTTGCCATAAAAATATCTGTAAAATAATGCAAGGGAGGCAACATTCCTTCTTTCTTGCAGGAGAGGTAATTTATTTGTAATGGCAGGGTTGTTAATAATTCTAAGCCTTGTTCTGAATTTTGTCTATTAGTTTTAATGCAACCTCTCCACATCCATTCCACAAAGGTGAGCAATATTCATGCTGAGAGCGCACATGACTCTTGTAAATTATAGCTAACTGCTCATCAGCGAAGAAGTTACGGACTTCGTACAATAATCCAAGTTTCTTTGAGGCGGTTTTAGCAAGTGATCTAACATGAGAGTTCCAGCTGAGGGCATTGTTAGTGAGACGCCAAGAATTTCAAAACTTTTGGAGATGGGAATATTAGTAGCACTGAAGGTAATGTACGAATCTTGCAATATCTGTCTATTAGTAAATTGTATATATTTAGTTTTGCTAGCACGGAAAGAGACAAGGTTATTTTGTCCCCATTCACTGATCGTAGATAGGTCTTGATTTATGGAGATGGCTGTAGTGAGTTGAGAGTTAGAGATATTAGACTTTGTAAATGGGTGTCTGAGTGTGAATGAAGTATGTTGTGTTGAGTCATCTGCGTATTGAGTAGATGGGATTGTGGGTGACAGATAAGAGATCATTAATATGAACCAGGAATAGGGTTGGTGCCAGAACTGACCCCTGTGGCACGCCGGCTTCAATTGAGTGGAAATTGGAATATACATCATGTACTTTTGCTCTTAGTATCCTGTCACTAAGATATGAAGAAATCAAAGGAACAAAAGACGTTAGTCCATAGCAAGGGAGTTTGGACAGCAGGGAACGGTGTCATACTCTGTCGAAAGCTTTAGAAATATCAAGAGCTACTGCATGAGTTTCTCCATGTAGATCAATTGATTGATGGATGATATGAGTTAGGAGATTGAGTGTGTCAATGGTGGATCTTTCGTGGCAGAAACCATATTGTCTGTCACTAATTAAGTTGTTGGATTCAAGGTGTTTAACAATGTGCTTATTAATTAAAGTTTCAAATACCTTACCAAGAGAAGATGTGACAGCTATTGGTCTGTAATCAGAGGGGTCAGAGGAACTTCCTTTCTTCGGAATTGGGTGTATATTGGCTTCTTTCTATGAATTTGGGAATAAAGAAGTACGCATGCGTAGTCTGAATAATTTGGCTAGGACAGAGGCAAGTTCAGGGGAACATTTTTTCAAAACAATTGGCGGAATGTAAATAGTATTAATACTTTAGACATATGTTAACAATTATTTGCGTCTCAGTAAAGAGTTTCTGCATATATGAGTAGAGAGATGAATCAAAGACCTTTGCCAAGTTTGTTCCTTTGCCCCTGTGGTCTCTGTCCTTGGGAACCATAGTCTCTTTGACGAAAAGCTTTATTGGTTTTTAATACCTTTGCTGGTGACCATTCAGAGTATTTGAATAAAAGTATAAATCAAGAAATATCTGTACATATGTTTAAAACCGAAAAATCTTCATCCCATGACGTATATAG
Organism: Coenobita brevimanus; assembly: GCF_032717465.1. Lineage (NCBI taxonomy): Eukaryota > Metazoa > Arthropoda > Malacostraca > Decapoda > Coenobitidae > Coenobita > Coenobita brevimanus. The sequence continues at coordinate 19,468,626 of NC_136971.1, read as the reverse complement.
CCAAAACCAAAGAACATTCGAACATCACAGAGTATTTTATGACCTCATTATTAGGCACGCGGCTCACCTTAAATGAATGAGAACAAATGTGTACATAATACTGTTATGAAAAAACACCCGTATGTGAGCACTCTGCATTGTCCGCAAAATAACATCGAAAATTAAAAATTCTGGCGGTATGTAGTATCTATGCCTTACTTCGAATACTTCTATTGCCTGATCTCGTAACACACATCGGTTTACCCAAGGGAATCCTCAAAACCGGATTTGTTATGATGATGGTTGCAAGTTTCATAGCGGAAGAATGACAGCACAAAAACATGTCTATCCTTTTTACTTTGGGTAACACAATATATACTGACGGATTTATAACCATGCAATTAACTACGATAATGCATGCACACCCTCGGTTTCACTTACGTATTGAAATGATTTAAAAAATAAAATAAATAATCAAACCTCATGTGTGCACTCATCACTTTTTCTCCTTTCGTTTCATTTGACAACATCACTCCAAGCACACCGTCATCCTCGAGTATACACAAGAGCTATGACTGGAACTGCAGAGAGATGGAACTTTGAACATTGGTCTATGTGTGCTAACCACTGACGTTCAAAACCCACACAATCATTTTAATGAAGAAACATATTGTACAGTGCGCTATTCATTGCAGTTGCTCAATGACAGTTATATTTCTATTTGGACGTCAGCTACTTTCAAGACTTCTCCATTGCATTCTGTAATTCTTGCATAGCACTAGGGATTAGCTTCCTTGACAAATCTACATTATATATATATATATATATATATATATATATATATATATATATATATATGTGAGCCTCTGTGGTACTGTGGTAGAGTGTGCGTTTCGTACATGGGTAAACCAGGGTTCGCGCCCAGCCAGGGTAATAAACTTTGGGAGTGTTCACCCGGCCACGTACTGCATTGGCGGACACAAGGGGTGCTGTGGTTGAACCAGTGTCGCTTACTATAAAGTATGCTTGCACCCAGTTGGCTTGCCCGGGCCGATTACACTTGGTTCACAGACTACACAAACATCCAAAGCCACTACAACACTACAGTTATACTTACAAGCACTTCTCACCCTACATATAATCTCTGCCAGACAGCCTAAGCCACTTGGTAGAGATATATTGGCTGTATCGTCCCGACTTCGGTCGGGATAGGCCGGTCCTGCAGTGGATACTCAAACGGTTGATGATGACGATATATATATATATATATATATATATATATATATATATATATATATATATATATATATATAAAGTGAGAGTCTTGACGTTTATTGTGGAGAGAGAAGAGGTTAGGTATTCTGCGAAATAAGAAACATGTTTGTTATGTTATTGTCCATAATAAGAATCAAACTTTAGTAGGGAATAACATCGCATTTGTGATAACAGTATTCGACAAGCTCTTCATGGCCCTATCGGGCCACTCAGCATTGCTCTGACGAGAGCCTTTTCTGGACCACATTTCACTATGCTCGAAACCAAAGATTTAAATGTTCACACCTAAGCAAGTGATTCACGACCACATAGTTTGCTCGCCCAAACAATGGGAACAGTTGGAAGTCAAAACACATTAAGAAATTTCAGTTGACACAAAACGGAAATGGGCCCATCTATGGCCCGGTTGCAACCATCCTGCCAAGTTTCATGAAAATCCTTTTTTTCAGTTTCAGCTGCTCTTCACACACACACACACACACACACACACACACACACACACACACACACACACACACACACACACACACACACACACACAGAATTATAGTATATTAGACAAGTGCTGAGCAGATTGAGCTGCTCAACACTTGTCCAAATGAGGTCCGTCTCTGAGCCACTCTTCTCTCTGATCATAACCAAAGATTTATGAATCAAAGTAGAAGCAAGTGCTCCCGCAGAAATACATGAAACTTCTCAGAAAAGTCCCGCTGCATTTGTCGTGTAATATAACACCAGTGGAACTATTATTAGGGACCAAAACATTCCTTAAGAAAATTTCAATCGACATGAAATTGAAACGAGCCCATCTGTGACCCAAAGCCAACCATCCTGCCTTGTTTCACTGAATTCTTTTTTCCAGTTTCAGCGGCGCTACACACACACACACACACACACACACACACAGTTATAGAAGATTAGATCTTTTATTTATAATCCTTTCTTGATTTAATAATAGTGCCTGACAATGACGATATACGAACAACCTATTTCTCTCCCCTTCACCTCTCTCCCATACTACCCGCCTCTTCTTTCATGCCGCAGGTCTGCCATGCCCTTCTCACCGCTGCCTGCTGCTAGCAAAATTTTAAGTTACTAAGTTGATAAGTTCAGGCTTCAGAACTATCAGAATATGGATTGGCAACGCTCAATGTCCTCCTTAGGAGTGGAAGGGGCTGTCCAGCTATTTTCTTCACGCGGATTTTCTGCAAGGTTTACAAATCGATGAAGTTAAATTGGACCGTTCACACTGAGTCTGCACAGCAAATTTCCACCCAGTAGAGATTCACTGTCTTTGTGCAATGCCGAACCGCAACATCCAGAGCGTTCCACAGTACTACAGAAGGTTATGGAGTACTTCACATGGGCGGAATTTTCCCGCGCGGCCACAGCAGTTGTGTTTCATCTGTGGCAGGGTGCCGTTGTTGCTGTGTATATTTTCTATCAAGTATGCACTTTTTAAATATTTGTAATATGAAAAGTACTTTTAATATTTAGAAATGCTATATAATTTATTACACCTTATCATATTATTATTAGTATTAGTGTTAGGATTAGTATTAGTATTAGTGTTATGCAGTGTATTCTGAGTCCCGGCTTCTCAAGCTCAGGTATGGTGCAATCTTGGGTTCTTTGTTCTCGACAGGCAAGGAAGGAAAGTCTAAACACGACTGGTCAGAGGCACACTTATATATTAAAAATAGACAACTACACAATCCATGATCAAAACTATGGGACATAAAGTAACAAGACAATCTCAGAAGGCTAGCTTTTACAATAAATATTTCCACCCAGTTCAGCGAGTTTGACCAGTGCACAGTAATCTACCTTTCCTTACATATGGTAATTCCCAAACAGTGACATAAATAGGGTCCACATAATACACCAGATGTGCCCTGTCCCAGGTATATGGCAGATACAGTCACGTGTATCTCAGTGTACCCAAACGCGTGACATAGACGGCAGTATTTACTCAGGTCCATATATATATATATATATATATATATATATATATACTCGCGTAACATGAATGGCCTCCTATGGTAGTTATATGCATCCGCGTGACACAGACGATGCCCAAGCTATCCTTATGCTATGTGCACGTGACACAGGACAGGAGAATATAGCACTTACGATCTATTCACATGACAGGGGCTGGGGAGGGAGGAAAGAAAGAATGCCACGGTAACACAGACTTCCTTACGGGGCTGATTACGGGGAATATACCTTATATGCCACCTTCAGTTTACCTCGACATGGACAGGTCTGGGGGGAGGGGGAAGGGGGGATGTGACACTGGTGCTGTCTGTTGGGTATAACACTGTGGGGGGGGATAGTCACACTTGGGGGCAACCTGTGGCCTGGCGTCACACACTCAGCGTGTGAGTTTCGCTGTGGGGAGTTCACTGTTTCACATGGGGAAGGTAACACTGGGGGGGGGGGGACACTGGGAGCACTGGTGAAATGGGGGGAGGGTCTGGTGCACTGGGGAAGGGGCTTATGGGGACTAGGGGACAAACAACCTCAGGGTCTTTTACTCACAGGGCAGGCAGAGAGGGGAGCTTGGGTCACGGGAGGCAGGAGGCCCTTACACTGGGAGTGTCCGGGCATCAAGGGCGGGCTGTCCGGAGTGTAGTCCAGGGGTAGGTGGCCTGTGGGATCGCCACGAGTCCTGTAGGAGTTGGCGGGTGGTGTGGTGGGTAGCCCTCTTTCTATGGAGGCCCTGGGCGATGTGGGGCTCTCTGGACTAGGGCCGAATAGGGCCAGGAGGCACGCCACACGGCGCTAGCCCTTAATCGTGGTCGGGGTCCTGGGGAGGCCCGGGCCAAGGGTCAGCTGCGGAGAGGACGGCACCCTGGCTGGGCCGTGGTCTCGTCCGGCAGGGGCGGCCGTCAGGAGAGGACTGAGGCCGCCTGGACTGGGGAAGGCCTGGCAGCTGCTGCAGGTGTCAGGGGTGGCCCGCTGACTCTGGGGGCTGCGGCCTCGCTTGTGGGAGGAGGCCGTCAGGGGTGGACTGCAGCCTCTCATTCTGGTGGAGTCCGACATTGCCTGGGGATGGGAAAGAATGGGCTGCAGCAACAGGACACCTGGCCTCAGGGACGTCTCACCCGGACTGGTCTCAGGCGGGCTACCTGCAGGGGAGCAGATCCCACCCTCTCAGGGAGAGAGGCGGGGAGAGAGGCGCCTCGCTCTGCCACAGGAGGAGTGGGCTGAGCAAGAGGCACTACCCTCGGTAGGAGCTCCAGAACTCACGGAGGGGGAGCGGCAGGAGACCTGCTCCCCAGCTTGGCAGGCCTGACGAACTCTGCTGAAACTCCAGTCCAGGGCGCAAGTGGGAGTCTCGAGGGACACTCCTTCGGCCAGGCAGCCCTGTTGGGCACTGCCTGAGCTCCTACGCAGGACAGGGGTGGAGGAGAGGTCTGAGGGGATTCCTCCAGGTGCAGCAGAACCTGGCAACGGTGGGAAGAGACCCAGTGGGCACTCTTTGCAACAGCAGCAGCTCCGGTGAAGTCTGCTCACCCGCCGTCGGGACTGGGGTGCCTGTCCTGGGGATGTCAGGAGGGGGTGGCCCAGTGGGCACTCCTGAACAAAGCTGCAGCTCTGATGGAGTCTGTCCTCCATCCGTCGGGGTTGGGGCAGCCTTGGGGGATGGCTGGTGGCCTGTTCCCAGTGGTATCTCTGGTGGAGTCTACCCCTGGGCCCACCTCCCTCCTGGGGAGTACCGGCAAAGGTCGACCATAGGACATGCCGACGTGTCGACTCCAGAAGGTGGGTGGCAGAGGATGGAGAACTGATGGTCACTCCACCAACAATTGACCCAGTGGGCACTACTGTGCCACTGTTCCCCTGGGATGCAGAAAGTCTTGAGGCTTCTCCTGAGTCCTCTCCTTTCGTAGAGGCTGATCCGGTGGATACAGCAGCTAAGGGCTCGCTTGGGACCTTGCTTCTTCAAGTCCCACCCTGATTCTGGCGAGTGTTTCCCCTGCTGAAGTGTAGTGTACTTTCACTGTACACTGCCTGGTGGTTTGGCTGCGGGGAAGAGGGGCGTCGGGTCACAGGAGAGATATGCTGTTCCTGCTTGGACAGCGCA
>NC_136971.1:19045782-19458282 GCF_032717465.1 Coenobita brevimanus | reverse complement strand
CTGAGGTAGCTTGAACTCATCAGTCTTTTCAGTAATATTAAAGGAAAGTAATCAGTATGTTTTATTTCAAAATCTGTTCCTTTTGGGAATAAATGCACATGTTATTATTCAGGATGAGTTTGGGAGAGTGTGTAAGAAACGGAATCTAAAGGTGAATGCAGGGAAGAGTAAAGTGATGGTCTTTGAGAGAGGTGAAGTCAGTGAATGTACCGTGAGGTTGGATGGTGAGGAAATGGAAGATGTGAGTACTTTTAAGTACCTGGGGAGTGTGATGAGTAAGGATGGAAGTTTGAAGGGTGAAGTGCTTGAAAGGGTACAACAAGGAAGAAAGGTTGCTGGGTCCTTGAAAGCTGTGATAAGAAACACGGAAGTGAGCATGGAAGTATTGTGATACCAACTGTAACGTATGGAAGTGAAACTTGGACGTTGGTCGAAGGACACAAGTCAAGAGTGAGAGCAGTGGAAATGACTTATTTAAGAGGAGCCTATGGAGTCACATGGAGAGACAAGCTGACAAATGAGGATATAAAGGAGCGTTGTGGTGTGAATGTGACAGGAAGTGTTAGGAGGAACACACTGAAGTGGTTTGGCCATGTGGAGAGGATGGAGGGTGAAAGACTGACGACGAGATAGTATGTGAGTGAGGTGGAGGGGGGAGAGGGAGGGGGAGGCCGAGGATGAGATGGAGGGATGGAGTGGAGAGGTATATGAGGGAGGGGGTGTGTGAGTTGGGAGCAGAGCAGTGAAATGGCGGGGGACAGGGCGACGTGGAGGCAATTTGTTTGTGGCCACCCCGTACGGGATTGGGACGTCTGGCAATAGATAGATAGATAGATTATTCCGTTTATTTATTTTCTTGTTTATTTACATTATTCTGAACGTGGAAAAAAATGATGTGTTATTACAATTAATATAGCTGTCGTGGAGTCAGTTAATACTCTGTCTTGAGGAGGAGAACGAACGATTTTACACTAAATCTATTTTCTTCATGAGCTTTACGACACCTTATCAAGCCGTGAAAATGTTGTAATGTCACATTTAGACAAATTCATCTGATGTCACGTTACCATGAACAGAAACAAAGAACTCAAATTGTCGTCCTTCGCGACACTGGCCTTGCTCTGTGGGCCTTTTTTTAAAGACCATGTCTTAGCAAACTGACCTTGATCACACCCCAGTATAGTGATCAAGTGGATAAGGAGACATGCTGAAACTGAAAATATGATTGATCTGGATATACCAGTATTTTTACAAAATCATAACTATTTTTACACTTTGCTACATGTATACAAAACAAACTAAAACTGTAAAGCACTGCCAACATGCATCCATCTTGCCTCGCGGCCAGCACGTAGTCCGTCAAACAAAAATTGTAATGCTAGGTCACCATGCATCCTTCTTGCGTCCTGGCGAGCACGTAGACAGTCAGTTTAATCACCACGATTTTTGTGCCCTGTTCTGTAATACAAAAATAATCCTATATTCTCAGTCCTCCACATGCTAAGACGATCATCTCTGTAACGCATCATTAAGCTGTCTTTTTCCAGTCTTCCAAAAAAAAAATCGCTGAAGGAATCGTGATATTGATACATCTTCATTTTGGTCATTCATTTGTTAATTTTCTCGGAAAGATAACTTTCACAGGCTTTCAGACTTTGTTTCCTTTTCAGTGATAGTAATGATAGCAGTAAAAGAAAAACTCTCACTTACTTCATTACTGACACACACACAGTCTTTCTCTCACTCTTTTACTATCGTCTAAAGTCTCTCTCTCTCTCTCTCTCTCTCTCTCTCTCTCTCTCTCTCTCTCTCTCTCTCTCTCTCTCTCACACACACACACACACACACACACACACACACACACACACACACACACACACACACACACAACTATGTTGTTCCATTCAAAATTTCCATACCACATGTTATGATCTACCTCTTCCAATATTACCTTTCATTCCAGTAAAAAGAAAAGAAAAGAAAAGACCAATGTCAATTATTTCTCTTTTCATACCACCCCAATGCATTCTTGCTGATCCAATGAATAACTGCACATCTCATTTATAATGCCTTCTTTCCCTCTTGAAATACATAAATTGCTCAGTTATTTTACATCAATTACGCTGGTTATGTCTCAGCTTGTACTGAAAAAGGTCACCTCGGTAGCCTGTAACCTAAAAGTTCTGTCACTCACTGTCCAAGTTTCATTCCCGTACGAGAGCGTGAATAGCAAAACGCAAAGTCCAAATATAGACTTTGGTAAAACCCATGGTGTAAAGAAGAGGTGGTGTTTTTACTCGCGGGCGAAAATGGAGAAATTGCAAGATAGTGAGAAAAGGACAGAGTATAAGAGCATAGTGGAAGAAAGATTGGGAAGGTATGAGCTAGAGCAGATGGAAGGGGTGGAAGACGTATGTAAGATATTCACGGAAGAGATAAGCGCAGCGTGTGAGGCGGTTTGTGGAGTGAGGAGGAAATGCAAGGGTGTGCAAGGGACAGCATGGTGGAATGATGAGGTGAAACGAGCTGTGGAACAAAAGAAGAAGGCATATGGTGAATGGTTGGCGAGTAGAGGTAGGGGAGAAGATGAGAGAGAGAAGAGAGAGGTATATGTAAGCAGGAGAAGGGAGGTGAAGAGACTGGTGAAGGAGAGTAAGAAGAAAGGGATGAAGAGTTTGGGAGGAATCTGAGTGTGAAATGGAGGGAGTGTAAGAAATTGTTTTGGAAGGAGGTAAAGAAAGTAAGGCAGTGTGAAAGGGGAAATAGTAGGGGAGTGAAAGATAGGAATAATAGATTGTTGGTGGAGAAGAGAGAGAAATTGAGGAGATGGAAGGAGCACTTTGAGGATTTGTTGAATGTAGAGAGTGAGAGCAGTGTGAGTATAAGTGGTTGGGGAATGGCTGGGAGAAGAAGAGATGAGAGGAGGGAGGAAGAGATCAGTAGGTCGGAAGTAGTGGAAGCGATGAAGAAGATTAAGCTGGGAAAGGCCCCAGGAATTGATGGAGTGTGTGGTGAAATGCTTAGGTATGGGGGTGAGATTGTTGTGGAGTGGATATGGAAGTTGTGTAGATTGGCTTGGGAAGAGGGAAGGGTTCCACAGGACTGGAAATCAGGTATAATTGTTCCTCTGTACAAAGGAAAAGGGGAGAGAGAAGTATGTGGTAACCATAGGGGTATTTGCCTTCTTAGTGTGATTGGTAAAATATATGGTAGAATACTCATTGATAGGGTTAGGCATATGACAGAGGAGCTAGTTGGAGAAGAACAAGGGGGATTTAGGAAGGGAAAAAGGTGTGTAGATCGGATATTTGTTCTAAGATGTTTAGTGGAGAAGTATCTAGAGAAGGGAAGGAAAGTGTATGCTGCCTTCATGGACTTGGAGAAACCTTATGACAGAATAGATAGGCAAGGTATGTGGAAGGTATTAAGACTATATGGAGTGGAGGGGAAATTGTTGAGTGCTGTGAAGAGTATGTACGAGGGAGCTAGGGCTACGGTGCGAGTGGATGGTGAGTTGAGTGAATTCTTTGATCTCAATGTGGGACTGAAACAGGGGTGTGTGATGTCTCCATGGCTGTTTAATATATATATGGATGGGGTTGTAAAGGAGGTGCAAGGTAGGGCAGTGGATGTGGGGGTGGCCCTAATGAATGAGGGTGAGATTTGGAAGCTTCCGGTGTTGCTGTTTGCTGATGATACAGTATTGTTGAGTGAAGATGAATGGGAGTTTCAAGGTTTGGTGAATGAATTTGGGACAGTGTGTAGGAGGAGGAAGCTGAAAGTTAATGTAAACAAAAGTAAAGTTATGGTGTTTGAGAGGAATGAAGTCACAGAGTGTGCAGTGAGGTTGGATGGTGAGGATATGGAGAATGTGAGTGCATTCAAGTACTTGGGTAGTGTGATGAGTAAGAATGGAACTTTGGGGGATGAAGTACGTGAAAGGGTACAGCAGGGAAGAAAGGTTGTTGGTACACTGAAAGCAGTGATGAGAAATAGGGAGGTGAGTATGGAAGTTAAGAAGTCACTGCATGATGGTATTGTGATCCCTACCCTGGCGTATGGAAGGGAGGCGTGGACCTTGCAAGAGGGGAACAAGTCAAGAGTGAGAGCAGTGGAAATGAGTTACTTGAGAGGAGCATGTGGAGTGACGTGGAGGGATAGGTTGACGAATGAAGAAGTGAAGGAACGTTGTGGGGTAGATGTGGATGTGGTTGAAAAGATTAGGAGAAATACACTGAGGTGGTTTGAACATGTGGAGAGAATGGAGAATGAAAGACTGACTAAGAGGGTGTATGTAGGTGAGGTGGAGGGAGGGAGAGGGAGGGGTAGACCGAGGATGAGGTGGAGGGATGGAGTTGAGAGGTGTATGAGGGAAGGGGGGGTGAGTTGGGGGGAGGGGAGTCAAATGGTGGGTGACAGAGTGACTTGGAGGCGTTTTGTCTGCGGCCACCCTTTGCGGGATTAGGGCGTGGGGCTATAGATAGATAGATAGATAGAAAATGGTTTCCGCCGCGCACATGACGTCAGTAGGTCCTCACTCCCATATCCCTGGACCGTCCTCAGTTCAAGGTTGGCTTTAAGTCAGGCTGTCATACCAGCTTTCTATCATTTAATTCTCTGTTTTACCTGAAATATGCCTAATAGTTGTGCTGCCTTTGGGTGCTCATCACACTCGCAAAAAGACGAAATTTCACTTTATCACTTTCTCAGACATGAACTCCGGCAGAAAAAGATTCATCTATATGAAAGAAAAGACAACATTAGTGCTGATAATGCGCGGATATGCAATATGCATTTTGAACCATGGGCCTCTGCAGGGAATCTTAAGCATAAATTATTCGATCTGCCAATACTGCAATGGCAGAAAATGTTTAAAGACAATAATTCGCCTCTGTTTATGCAGAAAATGTTTAAAGATAATAATTCACCTCTGACTGTTTATGCCTGTGTCACAGAGGAACTTCCTTATTTTTCGGTTTCTCATATGTTATGAACTGTATTATGCTTTTCTCTGGAAAATAATGAAAATTATGTACATATACAGACACATAGATGTACGTTGTAGTTGTATGTATTAGATTTATACTCGTATGTTGTGATGGCTTGTGGTAGTTACGTTGCTATGGTATGTGTATACTCGTACAAGGTATATGTTATTATGGTGTTTAGTAAGAGATATACACTGTGATGGTATGTCAGAAAAGCTGTTTGTTGTGATGGCTTATTGGCCGTTGCTGAGAATTTTCTTGGATGTGTGAGACTATTTGTGATGGTGTGTGAAGTGAATTACATACACTGTATTAAAACAAGAATAGACGGATTGTGGAGGTGTGACCTGAGTTATATATTTTGATGGTGTGTGCCTGAGTTTTATATTGCAATGGTGTATGGTATAAGTTATAGTCTGTAATGATTTATTCGATAAGTTATGTACCGTGTTGATGTACTGTGGTGTGATGATGTGTGGGAAGAGTTTATGTTCTTGCGTCCCCACCTCACACTGCCACAGGCTCCAACAGCAGTAGTTCAGTATAGGAAGTATGTTGCCCAGTGAGCTGTTCTTCCTATGGTCAGCCTTTAGATGTACAGTACACAAGGTCAGCTGAGGCATTGTAAATAAACACTGGTTTCTAAAAGTTCACTCTCTTTTTTTTCCAAATAATTCCACTTAATGCTTTCCAACTTCACTGTTCTCACAAGCACTTGAGCAATACAAACTTTACTGCTATTACACTTATTGCTTGACAACACTTCCATGTTCTTACACTTAATGCTTGTCAACACTTCACAGTTATTACACTTTATGCTTGACAACACTTCATTGTTTTCACAAGTACCGAAAATATACAATCTTCACTGACATTGCACTATACTCAAACTGAACCAAAAACTGACTAACCTTGAAATAGTCTCTACCCCATCCTTATATAAGCTTGCATTACTCAAGAAATTTCTGCATTCTACCAAAACAACAGTTGCCAACTCGGAGATATCAAAACATGTCAGAGTTTTCTTACATTACATAACGCTCTAAATCATTTACCATACGAACTTAAATTCCATAATTTAACAAGAAATCACATAAGAAAACACTGTAAAGAAAAAGAGCAGAAAAATTAATGCATAAGTTACGAAATAACTACGCTCACAAATGGCAGCCAAACTGGCAACTCTGACTCGTACCGAAACCTAGGGTAAACGTCGAGAAACATCGAGATGTTCCTCGACTACCTAACTGGCAAATCTCGCTTCTTAACATTACCCCCTCCCTAGTTCTATGTCATCCTGACAAAACCACACAATATATACAAACATAAACCTTACTCCTAATGAAACATCTAACTATACACAAAATCCTTTAACTTATCAGGACTTATACTATGCCGTTTCCAACGACGTCCTTGTTCCTCCACACAGTCCACTCCTCCTGGATGGTCTTGGTCCTCTTCGTGATCCACATCCTCTCTTGGTAGACTGTCACCATCCTTTTGCACTTCAGCTCCTTAGTCCTCTTCAACATCCTCTGCTGCGGGAGAACATGATTCCTCGGAGATGTCCCAGCTATACTGTCCTGGCCCATGGTATTGCCACAGATGGTCCACATGTACCAACTTTGGGCGAGACTTCCTGCCACCACAAATCCAATACGTTATGTCTGATAGGCGGTCCAACACAGTGTAAGGCCCATCTCATGGGCTCTGCAGCTTCGGTGACTGTCCCTTCTTTTGCTGAGGATTGTATAACCAAACGATCACCACTCTTGAAGCTCACCTTACTTGCCTTGGCATCATACTTGCACATCATCACCCCACCTGAAAACTTGAGGGCTCCTCGCACTTGGTGATGTACCTCAGCCAGCCTTTGCTGTAGATGCTTTGCATAGCTGGAGGTGTCTGTAGGCAGTTCTTCACCAGGTGGTCTTCCCATTAACAAGTCAACAGGTAAGCGTAACTCGTGGCCCAACATCAGTTTTGCAGGGGTGTAGCTGGTAGACTCATGGGATGCAGACCGATATGCCATCAGCAATGCAGGTAACTTCTGGTCCCAGTCTGTTTGTCCATCTACCCAGAACTTGGCCAATTCTTATCCCAGGGTCCAGTTGAATTTCTCCACCATCCAATCTGACTGGCCTTAGTGGGGTCGTCCTGGTCTTCTTGATCCCCAGTAACTTGCAGCACTCATGGAACACAGCACACTCAAAGTTTCTACCCTGGTCTGAATGTAGCTCTTGTGGCATCCCAAAATGACAGAAAAACTGGTCAACCAACACTTGAGCAACAGTAACAGCCTCTTGATCAGGGATAGCATAGGCTTCTAGCCACTGTGAAGTAGTCCATGACAACACATATATACCGGTTTCCTCTTATAATGAGTGGCAGAGGTCCAGCAATGTTCACCGCAACTCCTTCCATCAGTGCACCCACTTGGTACAGCTGGAGAGGGGCGCAACCACATTACTGGGGTCCCTTCTAGGCACAGCATACATCACAAGCCCGACACCACTTTTCAACATCCTGACGTGTGCCAATCCAGTAGAACCTGTGTCGCAGCCAGCTTAGAATTGTCTTCACTCTCAGGTGCCCACTAGTGATCATGTTATTGGACTCATTCAAGATCTTAGACCTCATTTTCATCGGAACCACCAGTTGCCAATACTTGATGAGGCCACTGGGTGTCTTCCACTGACGCTCCAGTAGCCCATTGTTCAAACGAAGAAGGTCCCACTGACTCCAGTAGCTCTTGGTCACAGGGCTAAACCTGGAAACTTCTTCCTAAGATGGTCGTACTGTACTCCGCTGCAGCCACTCTAGCACTGGTTGTGAATCTGCATCCTCTCCTCTACTGACATCTGGCCCAGAATTTCCATTGCAGCACCCTTGGGGCTAGGAGCAAACTGCACTGCCATCTAATACTTCTGCTCCTTAAGCTTGGCATCTACTTCCTCCTTAAGCTGTTGCTGCTCTTCCTTCATTTCCCTCATGAAAGCATCTAGCTGTCCTTGTATCCTCAGTTGTAATTCCCTCTGTTGCTCCTCTGATGCCTCTTGAAGTTGTTCATAATGTTCTTTTTGTTCTTTACGTTGTGCCTCTAGTTGTTCACTCTATGGCTTTAATTGTACATTTTGTACCTGTAATTGTTCTTTGAGTTCTTTAGTTTATTTTTTGAGGTCTTTAGTTTGTTCTTTGAGTTCTTAGTTTGTGCCTGTATTAGCTTCACAATTGTCGCCAGGGAAATTTCCTCCTCCTGTCCAGCTCGAAACCTTGTCTGCACACCTGCTTCCATGTCAAAGGTTAGACTCACTGCAGCCCTAAATAATCCCACACTCCTGACACCAGTGTTGCGTACCCACCCCACACTGCCACAGGCTCCAACAGCAGTAGTTCAGTATAGGAAGTACGTTGCCCAGTGAGTTGTTCTTCCTATGGTCAGCCTTTAGGTGTACAGTACACAAGATCAGCTGAGGCATTGTAAATAAACACTGGCTTCTAAAAGTTCACTCTCTTTATTATCCAAATAATTCCACTTAATGCTTTCCAACTTCACTGTTCTCACAAGTACTGGAGCTATACAAACTTTACTAACTGCTGTTACACTTAATGCTTGACAACACTTCACTGTTATTACACTTAATGCTTGTCAACACTTCACTGTTGTTACAGTTAATGCTTGACAACACTTCACTGTTTTCACAAGTGCTGAAAATATACAATCTTCACTGACACTGCACTGACACTGCACTACATTCAAACTGAACCAAAAACTGACTAACCTTGAAATAGTCTCTACTCCATCCTTATATAAACTTCCATTACTCGAGAAACTTCTGCATTCTACGAGAACAACAGTTGCCAATTCGGAGATATCAAAACATGCCAGAGTTTTCTTACATTACATAACACTCTAAATCGTTTACCATACGAGTTTAAATTACATAATTTAACAAGCAATCACTTAAATAGAACATTAGAAAGAAAAAGAGCAGAAAAATTAATGCATAACTTACGAAATAACTACGCTCACAAACAGCAGGCAAATTGGCAACTCTGACTCGTACCGAAACCTACGGAAAACGTCGAAAACATCGAGATGCTCCTCGACTACCTAACTGGCAAATCTCGCTTCTTAACAATATTGTGACGGTTGATGTATACTTGATATTTCATGTATCTATATGCACACCTGCAGCAGGGAGGGGCACAAAGAGTTTTTCAAGTGCTTTCTTGGATAGCAAGGACTAAAATCTGGAAAAAATATAGTCCAAGTGCTATCAACAGATATAGTCAGGCATGTAGATTTGCCACTTGAAGTAATAACATTGTTCGCTGCCGCATGCCCTTTAGAATGCGTATATTAAAAAGCAAAGCGGAATCATCAAGAAAATACAGTCGGATGATGTCAAAACATGAAGATTTATATGGATGAGACAGAATGAAGGAGAGCTATTGTGAAGACGGGTATGGAGTGGGAGAGCAACAGAGGGAGAAAGTGACAGAAAGAGGGAAGAATGGAGAAAGCAGAGTGAGAGAGAGTCAGAGGAGATAAAGGGAGGGACGGATGGAGATAGGAGAGTGAGGGAAAGATGAGTAAGAAAGTAGAGTAAAGGAGGTATGAAGAAGGAGATAGTGAGGGAGAGACAGAGAAGGGAGACCGAGGAGGTTCGGAAGAAGACTGAGATTAAATAGAGCAAAGCAGGACGAAGGAAGAGACAGAGATAAGGGATGCAGGAAGGATAAGACAGAGATAAGAGGAGACGGAAGAAAGACTGAGGTAGAGGAAGACAGAGAAAAGGATATTTTCGTTACTAATGATGACGTCTATTGTATATATCCTTGTCTTATTTCAGCAGTAGAATACGCATATCCTACTCGAGTTATCCTCTTCTCTTAATGTTGTTGTGTATATACTTTACTATGTAGGTGTCCATGTATTGGAATAAACTATCCCCACAGCTTCTTTGGTTTTATACTCATGTGTTTCATACATAAGTTTAGGAAGAGCAATCATAAAGACAGCCGTATATATAGGACTAGAAACAATTGACCACTCATCTTCATTGCTTGGAAGCTACATAACCCCTCTAAGGGCAAAAGAAATGGACAATAAACCATTGTTTCGGTGGGGTCCTGGAATGTCCTAAACCTTATGAAGGATGAAGACTGCCTTAGTTATCTAGAAAGTTAGGGCCATTGGAGGTTGACATAGCTGCACTGTCTGAGGTGAGGCGTATCAGGCATGGTAAGATCAGTTGCGATGGTTACACATACGAATATATTGGCAATGACAATGGTGTCCAAATCAGATGTGTTGCTGTGGCAGTTCCTGCTTGCTTTGTCTCTTGTATTGACAGGGTTACTCCAGTTGATGTGCGTAAAATGCTCACTGGCCTCCATCTCTCTTACTGCTGTCAATGCTCCAACTTAGATGAGTGACCTTGAAGAGAAATAGTTGTTCCATGCCAAACTTCATTCACTTGTTGAACAGTGTCTTACAAGAGATACAATGCTGGTCTTGGGTAACTTCACTGCACTTACTGGCACTAACAAGGAAGGCCTTGAGGAAGGTGTGGAACCAGGAATTCAGATTGTTCTTACCTTCTGGATTTCAGAAAGTAAGTTGATAACTTCTTGATCCTGGTTCCAGTGGCCAGATCTTCATCGCTGAACTTTGTATTCTAATACCGGAGGGGTTGCAAATGAGGCTGACCACTTTCTTGTTAGTACCCGCTGGAGGATCCTTCAGAACTGCAGGGTTTTCAGGAGTGCAGAGTTTTTTGCTATTAATCACATATTTTTAGTTTCACTTTGCTACTTCAAGGCTACAAATCAAAAGTGAAAGAAGTTCAAAATGCTACCTAAATTGGTTTCATTTTGAGAAACTCAGGGATGAGGAGTGTACTTATGAGTAAGCAGTAGCGTTTTCATAACGGTTTCGGGTGTTCGGTATTGTCGAGGACTGTTAAATGATGGGATAGCTTTAAGTGCATTACCCTGGCAGTAGCTGATGAGTGTGTTGGAGAGCATCCAAGATCAAGGAAGGATTTTGTCTCGTCGGGTACACTGGCCACAAAGTTGTGCTGCCAGACTGGCTGGAGATCAGGAGCAGTGCAGATTTCTGACTCACAGGCATGAGTTTTGCTGAGAGATATGTCTGAGAAATTCCTAAGGATGTAGAAGGCTGCTTTCATGCAAATGATTTTCATCCTGGTTACCAAGCCCTGCAGAAGCTCCTGTCCAGACACACGTCTCAGGTTAACTCTGTTTGGACAGCAGATGGACAGCTCACATCAGGGGTGAGTGAGTGTGGGACTCACTGGGCTAAGTACTTTGAGCAGCTGTATTGGCTGAATCTCCCAGTAACAACCTCGGACACCTGGTGTACAATCATTGACTGCTTTCCTATTAATGATACTGCGCCTTCTCTAGAGGAAATCAAGACGGTAGTGGAGAGGTTGAAAAGCAGTTGACTAGCTGATGTTTCTGGCATCCCAGTGGAACAGATCCAGTTGGGGATGAAGCGATGATCAGGGTATTACATGCAGTCACAAAAGCCATCTGACTGACTGGTATCATTCCTCCTAACCTGACATGGGGTTTAGTCATCCCTATCTGCAAAGGGAAAGGAGACCAGCATTACTGTAATAACTACAGTGGTATTACAGTGCTCAGTGTGCCAGACAAGATTCTTGCTTACATTATCCTGATTTTTTTTTCCGGGATTATTTACTAAAGTTTCAGAGATCTGATCTGTCTGGATTCACACCCAAGAAATGTATAGTTGACTGTACCCAAACTCCTCAAGTTCTCATGGAACGCTGCCTTGAGTATCGACAGGGTTTGCTTGCAGGGTCTGTAGATCACAAGTGTTTGACAGTAAATCCAGAGGTACTAAGGGAACGCCAGCAACTCTGAGGGATATCTGCAAAGATAAACAGGCTGATTACTGGCCTGCATTCAAACACTGAAAATGCTGTCAAGCTTGGAGGGGTCATAGAAAGTCTTCCCAGTAAGTACTGGTGTAAGACAGGGATGTGTCCTTGTTCCCACACTACTGAACACTTGAACTGGGTACTTGGTCTGGCTGTTAGTTACAGTCACTGTGAAGTATCAAGTGGTAATTTCAAGGTAACTGACTTCGACTTTGCTGAAGATGCAGTTATCTTAGTGGAGTCACTGAAGATGCTACTAAGTGCCCCTGAGGAATTTTACGAGAATGTGAAGCCACTGGGATTAAAGGTCCCTTGGGCCAAGACCAGGGTCCAGGCATTTGGTGGTTTGTTGGATAAAGCAGTTCAGTCTGTCCAAGCCTATGGTGAGAACGTGGAAGTCTTGGAGAGGTTCACTTATCTTGGTAGCGTGGTCCATAATAATAATAAGTCGGATGATGAGATTTCCGTTGCATTAGTCAGGCCTACGGGGATATGAAGTTATTCAGCTTAGCTATATATATAGTATTGTCGTTATTTGTGTAGAAGGACAAAAATTAGCATCTTCAAGGTACTAGTGCTCCCTGTCTCACTCTATGGCTGAAACATGGACACAAACATTGGCATGAAACAGTGAATAGACACTTTTGGTGGTATGCGCCTTTGCAGCATCATGGGATGCTGCTGGTATAACTGGGTGCCTAATGCTCTCTTGTTTCTGTATTCTACAGTGTCTGTCAGCATTTACATGAGAACAGATGTTTTCCCTGTATTAGCGGAACAGATGATCGTACGGAGAGACGAAATGAAGTGCGGCATATTATTCGAGTAACAAAACAAAGTCCAAACATTAGCACACATCACCTAAATATCCATCTTGCAATTTCTCGAATGAAAGCTAGGCAAACCTTGAAAAATGAAGGTCTACATCCTTAACACTTACATAAAGTTCAAAATCTCACATAAGACTATGCTCTGCAGTTATATACTGTAGATAGATAGACAGGTATATTTGTGCTTTCCCGCAGAAATCTGCAGGACTAACTAACAGCCTTTCCATCACAGAACGTTTGCAAATATCATTATCTTTATTTCCATCCTGTTGCTGAGACCACAATGACCAGTTCTCACCAAGAAGTCGAAACAGTGATTTTCGCATACTTTCGTGTGTTGCGATTTCCTACAATTTCACGCTGTCGCGTTGCACGCGATCGACAGACTTTTATTTTGGAATTTTCTGTCACTCTCTGGATTTACCACAGCCTAATGCAATAAGAATCAGGTCGATAGCGTTCTCGTGAAAAAAAAAAAAAAAGAACAAACGCACAGACAGACACATATACACAGCCTGACTTTATCTATTTATCTATCTATCTATGTATCTGTCTCTCTCTCTCTCTCTCTCTCTCTCTCTCTCTCTCTCTCTCTCTCTCTCTCTATATATATATATATATATATATACATACATACATACATACATAATTAGTGGCTTGAGCATTAATTTTCATGTGTAATGCATTTCATTCGTTGATGAAACCATATTTACATATGCGGGAAGACACGATTCCCAAAACGAACACTGGTGGTCAAGAAAAAACATTCACACAGAACGTTCTAACCAAACTTTCACCATCGTTTCTCTGTTAATGTATGGTGTGGAATGACATAACCTATTAATTGTTTCGTGCATTATTGAATGAAGGGTCACAAGTAATGCATACGTTAATTTTGTAAAGTATGAACTTCCCGCAGATTTAGAAGATTTCCGTCTAGTATAACAACGATAAATGTTATTCCATCCTGATGGTACACCTCCACATTACAACATGGAAGTAACCCACCATCTTCAACAAGAATTTTCTAATGGGTGGATTGGCCGTGGACGACTACGCCCATGGCCACCATGATCTCCAGACATAACATCGCTAAATTTTAATATCTGAGGATACATGAAATTGAGAGTTTATAAAACAAAAGCAAACACAGGAGAAGAACCTCGTCGTCGTCGTCATGGAAACAGCCGGGAACCGGAGGAACCATTTCTCAGGAAGGTCAGGCAATTTGTAGTGAAGCGATGAAGATGGTGTCCTGAAGATGAAGGGGGTCACTGTGAACGCTGGCTGTACGAGTAAGCCAGCAGTGGGGCGAATTTAATAGTTAAGTTCTTGTGTCAATAATACTAAATTTTATTCATGATAATTTGCACCAGAAGCAAAAAGCACATTACAAGTATATGACATCTTTCTTTTACATCATTACACGCCTTCCAACCTATATTCAGTGCGTATTTTTTAAATTCATTTTAATTAACCGTGAATAGTTAATAAAAATATAGCGACAATGGTTTCAGAATATGGGTCTTGTGCATAGTGAGGGGAGGAAAGGGGGTCCTCCAGCCTCGCTCACACGCTTTGCGCCACAACAACCGCCCAGAAAAATCTGAAAGTTTCCATATCCCCTTATTTCCATAACTGTGCCAGAAAAAGAAAAAAAAACTGTGTAGAACAATTTTTAATTAGAATGACCTGCATAGTTCATTCTTGAAATATCTGACAAAACTCATCGGACACCACAGACACACACACACACACACGCACACACACACACACACACACACACACACACGTATTATCAAGAGAGAGAGAGAGAGAGTAGAAAGCAAAAATTTTCATCTAAAATAATTGTTAATAAGTAGTAATGGCAAACGTGCACAGATAAAACTTGTGATGTGTTTTTTGCTTCTGGTGTAAATTATCAGGAATAAAATTTAGTGCACATAAACAAGAGCATTCCACCAGCTACAAATACTGTACATGTTTGTAGCTAACGTGTGGAATGTGGTGATGGGTATAGGCCTCCAAATCTCCTCCCATCCTGAATGCTTTCCTGTTTCTGTGCTTTTTCATCTTTTATCTATGCACTTTTGCCCTTTGCAGATTTGGAGACCTATGTTAATTACTACATTCTTAGCCACAAACATGTATTTGAAATGCTGTAATTTCTGTGCTTTTTTCATCTCTTATCTGTTCACTTTTTCCCTTCCTACTTCTTAATCATTTTGGATGAAAATTTTCGTTTTCTAGTTTATAACCCTTTTAATGGAAGTTTAATTATGCATAAAGCATGTGTTAGATTTGGACTGTTACACGCATAGCATGATTTCAGCATTCAAAGCATGCATGTGTATATGTATCATTTGATGTGATTTGGATACTTCTTTCTTACATGCATAGCATGATTCCAGTACGCGTGCACGCATTCTGAGCATGTATGTACGTACATGTAGCACGCTCTTAGGTTTGGCCCCAAGACGAGAGACTGAGAGATATGCTTATAGTAGAAAACAATGACAAATTAAACTCAAATAAAAGAAGAAAACAATGACATTTTTTTTTTTTTTTACTATTAAAGATTGGAGTAGAGAATTCCATGATGCCTTGCTCCCTGTACTCGTATGCTGACTGATAATATAAGAAGGTAACGTGGTCTGTATCACTGTTATATCACACTTGGGGCAAACAATAGATATTATGCATGTATGCACGCGCGCATGCTTAACACCATGCAGGCATGCACGTACCGTGTAACGGAGAAGTATCCTGAATTGTATCACTTAGGCCTAGTCGTGAAACTCGGTAGAAAACTAGCTTGCTTCCCAGGACTGACTGGTATTCAACGTAGTACTCGGATGTTTCGGCAACGGACGTTTGAGCCATGGGCCACCACTCTAGGACGTTCTGGGCATTGGTTAGTTTAGGTTAGGTTAGGTTATGGAAGGTTCACAATACTTCACACTTCAAAACGTCCTAGGTTGGTGGCCCATGGCCCAAACATCCGTGCCCGAAACGTCCTACATTCCTCCCAGGTAGCGTTTAATCTATTGTTAGCCTTCTACACAAAAGTAGAAAACATAGTTGTCGAAAAGTAGAGATCAAATTGAGACCCAGAGAATAACGCGGTAAGCTGTAGATAGCTACGGTAGAACGATGCTGTTTAGACTGCAGTTGACTCGTAGAACTTAGCTCCATTGCTACTGAAAGACTCAAAGGAGGGTGCCTTCTCATGAAGAGAAGTGTTTTGGTAAGTTCTTTAACTGTAGGCGAACTGTACCTAACAAATATTTCGCAAAATGGCATACTTGCGGATGACCGCGATGCGGTTTTCAGGCCGTAACTCGCGAGCCTTAGCCTGAATTCTTGTCTAAACATGAAAAGAAACATCTACACTTGACAAGAAGCGTTTTGGCGTATAGTACACTCGCGTACGCCTGTTTGTTTCGGAGTTATGACTGATGAAGAAGAAAGAAAGAACAAAATCGATATGTTTGCGGTTCGATTTTGCGACTCCTACGAAGGTTAGCAAGACTTTGCGAGTAGTTTTGCACTTGAACAGCGAAGGTCTTTTAGTTCATAAACTTAGTGCTGGGCTTTGCGACCGTCTTCTCGCGAGAGGTCCTATACTCTATGTACAGGACGCCATTTTGAACCTGCGCCATTCCTACTAACGGAGTGGCTACTGCACTCCCAGGTAATGATGGATGGATGGATGAATATATGAGGGATGTAAAATCACAAGTCACAGAGACAGGGATGGTGCTAGTAATGAATCTGAAGTGTGCAGATGATGCAGCGCAACTTGCAAAATTCGGACAAAGCTTGGTAGAATGGTATATAGGTTCTAGACGTCTTCAAACACTGAGTTTTGAAAGTGAATATAGATAACAGTTAAGTGATGGTTTGATGAGGTGAGTCCCAGTGCGATGTTACAGTGAATGGAGAAAAACTTGAATTAGTGAGAGAATATAAGTACCTGGGTGCGGTGATAAAAAATCTAAGTAAATCTGCATAAGAGACGGAAAGTAGAGAGGAACAGAAGGGAAAGTAGCTGGTGCCCACGAAGGCCGATTAATATGATGCAGAGGTGTGAGTATACCGACTGTGAAATATTTTGCATGAAAGAGTTTCTGTGCCTACTCAAACATGCGGTTTAGAGACTATGGTGTGGCATGAAAATAGAAAAAATAAATCAAGAATTAGAGCACTGGGAATAGGGCTGTTGAGTATGTGGAGTGAGGAGAGTGAATAGCATAAGGAATAGAATGATTCGTAAAAGATGCTAGGTAAGTAAGTCTGTGGACACCAGAGTTGATCGTTTGGAGAGAACGGGTATAAAGAGAGTGGTGAAAAGGGTATATCTGTGTAAGTTTAAATGTGGGAGGAAACTTGGTAGGCCAAGAAAAGGGTGGGTAGATTTGGTACATGAGTGTGCGAAAAAGAGAGGTATGGGTACTGATGAGGCTTTGGGAACTACTGTAATAAAGAATCAAGTTGGCTGAATGAATTATGTATGGAGAAGTGTCTGCTCAGGATTCGGTACCTCCTCTTAATTTGAGAATCGTCAGATTAACAATGAATGGCGGGTAAACGTGAAGCTACGTGTGAACAAATGCACTTATCACGTGGAGTCAGGATTCTGGGGCTTGAACGGTTATGAATGTGGGTAAGGTTCATTATTTGGGTATGCTGATGATTAGTTCTCCCATTATGGTACTCTTTCCTTTTCCTGCTTTCTGTACCATTTTTCACCCTAACAGGCAGGTGGGAAACCAAGCCGGAATGATGATTAAAATGATTTTCACACTTTTGTTCCACACCAAAGGCTTCCTCCAACCAAACACGCCTACCTCCCGCCCCCTTACCGAGTTACATGATTTAGAGAGAGAGAGAGAGAGAGAGAGATGGTTTTTCTGTCCAGCCATCTTAGATAGTAACAGAGACGGGGGTAGTATATATAAATTTGCCCAGACAGGTGTTGATCGACATGAGGAAAATTCTGCGGAAGATGCTGATGTGTGGCAGCTGGAACAACAAAGAAAAATTATTCGGTAATAATGTTGGGGTTGGAGGAAAGGAGCGGTAGGAATAACAGGGTATGGCATGGGGGGGGGGGGTAAGGGACGAGGAAGAGATGGTGGGTAGTAGAATGCTGAGGAAGAGGCTGAAGTTGTTATACCATAGTGTTAATGTAGTCCGCTTATGCTGTAAATGGAAGGCGATATAATGATCACAGAATATGTTATACTGGAAACAAACCGACAGTGATTACCATTATGTGCGCTAACACTGATACTGAAGGGATGGCCAAGATTTTGGTGGCGTCACTTACTTCGCGTAAGACATAGGTGCCTGCACGACATAGAGACCCCTGTACTAGAACGCTTACGAAGCCCAGCTCTACGCATAAGGACTAAAAGATCTTCTGTATTTAACTATAACACTAACTGCAAAATCCCACTAACCTTCGTAGTAGTCTCAAACTTGGGTCGCAGAAATAACGATATTGCACATTTTCTTCTCTTTCTTTCTCAGTCATAACTCCAAAACGAAGAATTATACACGAGTATGTTGGGCATAAAAAAAAAAAAAAAAATTGTTAACAACCGGGAATGTGTCCTACATTTTTAGAGCAACATTCAAGCTATAGTACGCAAGTTACAGCCTAAAAAAATTCTCTACGTGATAGCACTCGGACATGCTATAACACTCCACGGATTTGTGTTGCCCTATTCCACATAAGCATTTTACGTATATTTCAGTAATCGCGGCAGCATTATTGTAGTCAAAAGTCGTTTTATTGTATACTTAATGTGTATTTGGCAGCTAGCTTTAAAAAAATCATAAACTAGAAAAAAAAATATTCTGAAATAATTGTTAGGATGTAGGGATGATAGGTGCAGAAACAAGAGATGAAAAAACTCAGAAACAAGAGAACATTTGGGATGGGAGGCTATTCAGAGTTCTGTACCCTTTTTTACATTCCACCAACTAGAAACATTTTGTGTGTCCTGAGTGGAATATAGTAATGGGTTTAGAAATCTGAATCTCCTCCCATCCCAAATGCTCTCCTGTTTTTGTACTTTTTCATCTCTTATTTCTGGACTTTTTCAGTCCCTTCTTCTTAATAATCTTTTTGGAGTACAATATTTGATTTCTACTTAAATATATAGTAAAATGATATATATGTTGATCAAGCAGATATTATGGTATAAGGCAGTCTATCACAAATACGTAACCTTTCTAATCCCCTGCTCCGATTGAAGGGATCTATCGTATCCCCGTTGGTATGAACATTAACTGCTAATTTGTACTCACCTCAAATGATTCTGGTACAGATGCCTCGGCAGTTAATTTAAACTGTAGAGTATATTGTGCAGGGAAAGTGTACAGTATGAAATATTCAAAATCCTCGTCGTCTTAGTCAGCCAGTAATTTCTATAGCTTAGAAGATGGATGATGACGTAAAAAAAAATAATAATAACATTTTCTGCTTGGTAGTGTGGATTTAATATCTTACCATAGTTATTGTTATACATGTCTTAGTTACCGGTATACCTGACTTGTCTTTTTTTTTTTTTTTTTTTTTTTTTTTAGTTTAACGCCAGTTTAACTATAAACTGGACCAGACCTTCACATGATCCATTACTAAAAGTTACAATACATACATTTCTCTCTCTCTCTCTCTCTCTCTCTCTCTCTGCGATTGTCTACCGTACTGTTTGTCATACCTCTTCCTCCAATTTTGTTTGCATGTCTTTGTATCCTGTGAACCATAGAATTTTCTCAAGAATGAAGTCTACTCCATTTACTCCATAAAATAAAACTTGTGGTACGATACTGAATTCACTTGTTATTTTTGCTACCACTTTCTCGCCATCAAGTGGTTGCTAAATAGACTGTATCGCGATTGAGGGACAACTTTACGTCATCGATAGACTTCTCTCTTTCTCCCCCACTATCCAGGTGATGGCCAGGCACACCAATTTGCGAGGAGGAAGGTAGGCAACTGTCAGTAGAGTACCAGTAAACACTTCTATAGTATCCAAAAACGCCTTGTCTTTCTCTCTTTCCAACCCATGTTTTTGGTTATGCAGGCAGGCAAGTGGGCGTGGGTGGGTGGGTTCACCCTACACCATGAGGGCAAAGGGGAGGCCATGGGGACGGGGCCCAAAAGTGAATCTGTGAGACATTAATGTACTTTGCTGATGTGAATAGAAAATTGGATCATTGTATGTTAGCTGCTGCACTAATGCTCAACAGTGAAACGTTAACGATACTTCAGTGGCATAATTCAAAAGTGACAGCTATTGAAACATTACCTCAGAGTAACACTGTAGTCACGTGGATGGAACGATGGACAAGGGAAAGAAGTCATGAAAAGAATGTGATGTAGAGGCTAATTTTGTGGATCTTTCGACTGTATGAAGTGCATGGAAGTGTGTTAGGTTTACATGAAGAGTATTCAAGACTGACAGCTATTTGATGAGATCTACATGGATGCTTAACAATGCCAACCCACTGTAGCACACTACGAGTATGTCAGGTTGAAGAAATAGATTTACATACCAAGCTTTCTCTTTTATAAGCCATTTCATGATTTCCATCTTTCTGTGTTTTCCTTTAAGATTGGGCGAGGAATCGAATGTCGTGGAGGAACATGAAATACTTGCTGTAGGCGATATTAAAGGCCAGTTCCCGGACGAGGTACCCGAGTTTGGCAGTGCTGCTGCCGCCCTCCACGCCTCCAGCACCATACTTGCTGAACGTCTCCTCACCGCCCTGGACATCGTCCTCGGTACATTGCTCTTATCTTTTTCTTAATAACTTTCAAACTGTAAAAAATAAGGGGCTCAGAAGTGAAGACAGACGAGCGTCAGTGTGACAGAGCGAAATTTTAATGTTAACTCGAGTTATGAGTTTTCTAATTTGCATTCTAAATTGGCTAACTTCAAACGATTTTACAATGTTCAGGGAAAATGTTGGAGGCCATGATTGTTAAAGGCTATCACAAATAGCATTCTGACAGAGAACAAATGACGTTGCACTTGATGATCAAAATAAGAGTTAAAGTACAGGGAAAGAATCTCTATACCCTGTTTATATTTGTCTTTTCCATCACTTTTGAGTGCCTCATGTGATATATCATACTCACACTGGAAGTCACCGAAGTGATACTTTTTGTGATCCTTATAGATATAAAATGGTCAAAAAAAAAATAAATCTATAAAAGCAAAAACAATTGCCCTGAAATAACTATCAAGTGTAAGTCGTAGTGTAAAACCAAGATATTTTGCAGCCACATCATATGCCAATAGTGAGCAAGAATACTTAAAAAAAATATCTTAAATATGAGCAATCATAAGTAGTAAATAATAAAGATAAATGGGTTCAATACTTGTGATGCAGGATTGTAGATCACATTGTATGTGGTATAGGAGACTTGATTCTGCCTTATCCTTCGCGATTTGTGCTCCATATCATAATATTAGTTCCTATTGCTTGTTATATATATCCGTATTATAAAACATAGTTTACATCAGTAATATACTGGAGTATTACTAAAGTGTAATATGCAAAATATATCGCTGAGAAAAAGACATTGCGAAATCTCCGACAGCACGTGAAAATATAGTCCTGTAAGTAGAGACTGGAAAGGCAAAGTGGCACTGAAACTATTGCGGCATTTCATGAGGCCAAACTACCATGAAAACACCCAGACATTGTTAAATTTATAAACAGCGCTAGGTGTGCCTGATTATGGAGACACAGCGAATTCAACTGAGAAGGATGTGGTGCCATCCTGCAAGGAACTATAGTTCATCCACCTTAAGTTGGCGGAGATTTTCGTCCATTGCAGTCCACGTGCAGTTCTTCAGTGGCAGAATAGATAAAGCTGCGGCAATACAACATTTCCATAGGTCTTCTTCATGACTTCCATTATATTACATATTTCATTCTTTAGTGCAGTTCAGCAATCAAGATGGAGATGGTAATTTTAGGACAAATTAAACTTACAGCGTAGTTTTTTTTTTTTTTTTTTTTTTGGTGCAGTTGACCTCTCCTCCATGTAGGCGACGTAAAACAGTTGCTACCGCTTCTCTGATAAGAGTCCCTATTCCTTACGAAGAGTATGAAGGACAGCGCTTTTTCATCTTTTGCATATGACTGTATCCTGCCTTCATTGTACTGGCACCTTCCTTTAGGAAAGGTTGCCAATAGTCACAAGAGCGATTTCAAGAACTTCCAGCGTGTTTGCAGCAGTAAACCTCATTGCCCACAATGATGTAGAGGATATAGCTTCCCTCGCATTGCCTGAACAAGCATCAAGATGAACGTGCAGAAGTTGCAAAGTGTATCGAGTATTTATGGATTGATGCTGGCGTCTGGCTGAATGAACGTAGGCCCCAGGAAATTGCACAGCAGGAGAAGGTGGTGATTATGCTTCCGGTTTAATCTGTAACGAAAACTACCAGTAATAACTGCCTGATAATGTACAACAGTTTCCAGTCTGTAGCTGCATCCCTTCTGATATCCATTAGGGAAAGAAAATAACATGTCACTGGTTAGTGCGGGAAGAGACAGTCGTAAATGGAAGTCATGATGAAAAAAGAAAGTATGGGTCAAGACGGGAAATGTTAAAGGTACGGAGCCCATGAACCCTCTTTCATTCTCAACAGGATGATGTCACACTTGTTTCCATGACCAAATAAACAGGAACAATATATGGCTCAGCTCTGCAGCCACTTATCTTCCCCCAAGGAAGAACATAGGCCTTAGCAATTATTCCAGAAGTTTCAGCACGAACGCCGCCAAACATCCTCAAACCACTTCCACACCACTGTGTTGGTGTCAACATATGGAACATTTAGGATACAACATATAATAAGCCTGCTATAAAGTGCTTGCAATATTACTTCGCCTACTCGATGCTAGAGGTAAAGAAGTTTTGTTTTTCCTGCTATTCCACATACTGTATACCCTCTTGACCTTTTGAACAGGAACCAGCATTAATGGAGAGGACTTCATCCTTGTATCTCACACTAGAACAGCCGAACTGCTTATTGACAGATCCTTCTGGGCTCTTGCCCCTAAAAAGGAACAAAGAGGCCCGAAGACAACCCTAAAGAGGCCATATTATGATTCTGACTTCGTATTCATAGAGACTCTTAATGTATTTAAAAAATAAAAAATAAACAGCTAAATAAACTTTGTAAAAAATTGCTCAGTTCCATAAGGGAAACAGTGCCTAGCATCAAGCTAGACACAGGGAAGAATACTGGAGCCGCCCTAGGGCTAGGGGCCTGTGCCACTAGCCTGATCCAGTAATCAGACACAGGGAGCAGCACTCTGAAGGTGCAGCACCAATGCGATACGATTGGTCTAAATGCTGAAGCTTTCACCCAACTCTGTAATGTTAACCTACTTATTTTTCTTAAAAGCTAATTACGTCACCCATGCTTAACCCTCAACCCATTTCAAAGCCAAAGGTGGATGCTGTGTATATGTACACAACGATTTATCTTGCTCTCGCATTCCTGACCTCGATTCTTCTGAATTCTCTACTCTCTGGCTTCGGCTTTCTCGTCATTCTCTGACTAAATATATCTGTGCTGTTTACATATCTCCTAATTCTACTGACTATCAAAACATTCGTCAACTATCTTACTTCTACGATGGAACACATTCTATCCATTTTTCCTTTTTCTGAAATCTCCATTCTTGGAGATTTCAATGTTCACCACCACCTTTGGCTCTCCTCTCCTTTCACTGATCTCCTGGTGAACAAGCCTACAACTTTTCTATCCTTAAAGACCTACAGCAGCTTGTACAGCACCATACCCATATCCCTGACCGCCTTGGAGAGAGCTTCAACATACTTGACCTCTTCCTTACAACTAATCCTTCTGCTTACACTGTTAATCTTTCCCCTCCATTGGGCTCCTCCGATCACAGCCTTATTACCTTAAACCTGTCCTATTGCTCCGGTACGGACTGTGGACCCTCTACAGAAACGTCATCTGTGGCACTTCTGAGCTGCAGATTGGGAGGCCCTCAGACAGTACTTCTTTGATTTTCCATGGAATGATTATTGCTTCCATGGCCGGGAGCCACCTGAGTGTGCCTTGTGCATTACAGAGGTTATTCTCTCGGGCATGGAAGCAAAAATTTCTTTCTCATATCATTTGACTAATGCAAGAAAGCCTTGGTTTAATCGTGCTTTTTATAATGCTCTCCGCAACAAGTAGAGGGCCTATAAAAGGTAACTGAGCCAACCCACCCCTGAATCACATCTTGTCTATGTTTCTGCCCAGAATCATGCTAAGTCTGTTCTTCGCACTAATAAAAATAATTTCATCTGTTCTAAGTGCTCTCAACTCTCCAGCTCGAAATCTTCCCGCTCCTTCTGGCACCTTGCCAAAAACCTTTCTAACAACTTTATCTCATCATTCTTCCCTCCTCTTTCTATTTTGATGGCTCTGTAGCTATTCCTTCAACTTAGCAGATCTCTTCGCTCAGAATTTCTCCTCCAAGTCCACCTTAGACGATTCCAGTGCTGTTCCTCCATCACTTCCCCCCTCTGACTTCCTCATGGCTGACATTAAAATTTATTCAGCTGATGTATTTTCTCCCATCACTGGCCTCAATACTAATAAGGTATATGGGCCTGATGGAGTTCCTCCTGTTGTCCTCAAGAACTGTGCTTCAGTGCATAGACCGTGCCTCGGTAAACTCTTTAAACCTTTGTCTGTCACTTTGTACATTTCCTTCTTGCAGGAAGTTTGCTCTCACTCAGCCAGTCCCAAAGAAGAGTGACCGTTCCCAACCCTCAAACTATTGTCCAATTGCTTTAACATCCTGTGTTTCAAAAGTTTTCGAGTCAATTCTTAATAAAAAATTTTTAAAGCATCTTTCCAATCACAACCTTCTTTCTGATTGTCAGTATGGGTTCCGTCAGGGACTCTTGGTCATCGTTCTTTCGGGACTTTGGCGAAAGCTTTGCCATTGCACTTGACATCTCAAACGCTTTCGATCGAGTCTGGCATAAATCTTTAATTTCCAAACTGCCCTCTTACGGTTTCTGCCCTTCTATCTGTGCCTTCATCAATAGCTTCCTTTCTGGTCGTTCTATAGCAGCCATCTTTCTTCACATAGATCTATCAACAGTGGTGTTCCTCAGGGCTCTGTTCTATCACCAACTCTCTTCCTTTTATTCATCAATGACCTTCTAAGCTGTACATCTAACCCTATCCACTCGTATGCTGATGATTCCACCCTTCACCATTCCATTCGGTTTCCGCAACGTTCATCTCAGCAGTTACTTCAACAAACATGGGGTGAGGCTATGGCAAACCTAATGTCTGATTGGCTCGTATCTCTGACTGGGGTAAAATAATCTTTTTGTTTTTAATGCGTCAAAACTCAGTTTTTACACCTGTTAACCCAACACAATCTTCCACTGGAGTACCCTTTAAGGTTTAATAATATCCAGCTCAATCCTGTATCATCCTTGAACATGCTTGGGGTTTCATTCACTCGGGACTTATCTTGGAAAAATCAAATTGCATCTCTTGTAGAATCTGCTTCCAAGAGATTAGGTGTGCTAAGCCGACTCCGTACCTTCTTTACTCCTGCACAGTTGTTGACTTTATACACGGGTTTTATTCGCCCCTGTCTGGAATACAACTCTCATGTGTGGGGAGGCTTCCCACATACAGCTCGTCTTAACAGGGTGGAGTCAAAGGCTTTTCGTCTCATCAACTCTCCTCCTCTTACTTGCTCCCTTCAACCTCTGTCTCTTCGCAGCACTGTTGCATCTTCATCTCTTTTCTATCGCTACTTCAATGGTCACTGCTTCTCTGAACTGTCTGCTTACATCCCAACACCTCTACAACGGGTGCGTAGCACCCGCCTAGCAACAAATTCTCATCCCTTTTCTCTCCAGCTCTCTAATGCA
The DNA here is from genome assembly GCF_032717465.1 of Coenobita brevimanus. Classification (NCBI taxonomy): domain Eukaryota; kingdom Metazoa; phylum Arthropoda; class Malacostraca; order Decapoda; family Coenobitidae; genus Coenobita; species Coenobita brevimanus. The sequence goes on along the minus strand of NC_136971.1, from coordinate 19,432,568 downwards.
AGAGTTATCCGTTACTCCCAGTCCTTCATTTATGCAACAGGTCAACTCTGGAACTGTCTCCCTCTGTATTTCCTACTTCCTAAGATCTCCAGTCTTTCAAACGCAGTGTGACCAGGCATCTCGAAATGAACAGATCTTGAATTTGGCTCTCTTTTGTAATGCTTTTGTTTTTTCTTGCCAGGAACGGTTTGCGGGCTCCTGGCCTTTGGTTCCTTCTTTCTTGCATAAAAAAGAAACTTCTGCCAAGTTTGATTCTAACTGTATCGTGAGTTGACCTTGCGTATGACCTTAACTATTGACCAAATCATCATCATCACCATTATCATCATCATCAGCAGCAGCAACAACAGTAGCAGCAGCAGCAACAGTAGCAGCAGCAACAGCAGCAGCAACAACAGTAGCAGCAGCAGCAACAGTAGCAGCAGCAGCAGCAGCCTGAGTTAGTCCATCGAAGGATGATGGCCTCTCTCTTCATTTTCAACTTTGATCTATTGTCTGTTTGCCTGTTCCATCAAGTCTCACTGAATCTTCAAATCTCATCTCGCCATCTCATCCTCTTTTTTCCTCTTCCACACACTCCATCTCTGATTTGCCAATCAGTTACCCTGGTTGCCAATCTGTTATCATTTACTAAAGGTGTGACTTGCCCACATCCTTTTTTTTTTTAATTGTAGTGATTATAGCCTCTACCTTTGCGTGTTCCCTTATCTAGGAAGCTCTTTTTAATCCCTCTATATAACTCCTACCATAATCCATTCCATATCTCTCAGAGAACTTCTAAGTTTACGTTCCAGGGATTTTGTTAGGCTTCATGTTTGCTATTCGTTAGTTAGAACATGAAGAACACACTGGTTATGGATCCATCTCTTTTGGCATAATGGCAGTTGCTCATACTTCATGTAGTTACTTGCTTGCTAAGCACGCTCCATGCCATTCCTGTTCCTCTCTTGATTTCGTTGTCTTGAATTGGGTCTCTTGAACTGCCTGTCCAACGTACAGCGTGTGTGTGTGTGTGTGTGTGTGTGTGTGTGTGTGTGTGTGTGTGTGTGTGTGTGTTTCTTACCTAATTGTTCTTACCTAATTGTATCTTTACAGGAATGAGTCAAGCTCGTACTGTCCCGTGTCTTAAACCATATTTATCGTACTATCCTTAAATTTGTTAATTGTTTTGGCACACACTATTTCATTCTGTAGTGCATTTCACTGATCAATTGCTCTATTTGGGAAACTAAATTTCCTTACGTCTTTATCACCTCTCTTCTTATGCAGTTTTTTGCAGTGTCCTCTTGCTGATCCTTCCCCATAGGTTAAGTAATCATTTATGTCTATTTTGTCCTTCCCTGATATGCATTTATTAGCATAATCGTATCATCTCTTTTCCTTCTCTCCTGTAGTGTTGGTAGATTCAGTTTATTTAGTCTTTCTTCGTAGCTTAGATCCCTTAAGCTTGGTACCCATCTTGCAGCGGCCCTTTGAACTTTTTCAATCTTGTCTATGTGTTTTTTTAAATAAGGACTCCAGACTACTGATGCATACTCCAGGGTTGGTCTGATGAGTGATGTTATTATCTTTCTTAGCATGTCTTCATTTATGTATGTGAATGCTATTCTCATATTTGCAAGCAGTGTATATATGTTCCATACCTTCTCACTGATGTGGTCAGCCAGAGATAGTCTGTTATTGATAATCACACCAACTGTATGTCCTTCTCTCTTTCTTATGTGTGTAAGGTTTTATTTCCTAACGTATAATCCCAATCAGGATTTTTTCCACTTTTGCCAAACTTGATTACATGACACTTGTCCACATTGAATTCCATTTGCCATGTATTACTCCATTCATGAAGTTTATATAATTCTTCTTGTAGCTCTTTACAAGAGTCTATGTTAGTAATTCTCCTTTGTATTTTTGCATCATCTGCAAACATATTTAGATAGCTTTCATTTCCAGTGTTGCTGTCTATATCATTTATATACACTGAAAACATGACTGGTGCCAGCACTGAGCCCTATGGTACTCCACTAGTCACTTCTTTCCATGATGAGTAATTACCCCTTAGTACTGTTCACATTTCTCTTTTCATGAGAAAATCTTGCATCTAACAATACAGTTTGCCTCGAATTCCTTCTTGATGGTACAGTTTCCATAAAAGTCTCTGGTGTGGTACTGTGTCAAATGCTTTCTTGAAGTCTAAATAGATACTGCTCACCCATCCTTGTCTTTCCTGTAATGTGTCTGTTACTCTGTCATAGTAGCTCAACAGATTAGTAACAAATGATTTTCCTTTTCTGAAACCAAACTGTCTTTCTGTTATCATATTGTGTTTTTCTAAATGATTTACCCAAACTTTTCTTATAAGCTCTTCTAATACCTTGCTTACAACACTGGTTAGTGATACTGGTCGGTAGTTATGTGGATTTTGTCTATTCCCTTTCTTGAATAAGGGAACAATGTTTGCTTTCTTCCAAATATTAGGTAGTTTACCTTGACTCAAGGATTTCTTGAAAATTAAAAATAATGGTTTACTTAACTCCTTTGCACATTCACGTAGCACCCAACATGAAATTTCATAAGGACCATTTGCTTTTCTTTTGTCTAATTTACTTAGCACCTCCTGTATTACTTTTCTGATGTTTGTATATCTGGTAGTATGTGTGTGCATGCATGTTCCACATAATCCCTCTCAAAAATTTTTCCTTTGTAAAAACTGATTGGAAATTCTTGTTTAGTGCTTCATAAATATCCTTCTCTTGTGTATAGGTGATTCCATCGTCCGTAATGGATTATATTTTATCTTTTACTTTGGTTTTGCTTCTGATGTAGCTGTAAAATAGCTTCGGTTGATCACTACTTTTATTTATGATATCCTCCTCAAACTGTTTTTGGGCTTCCCTCCTTTTTCTTGTATAATCGTTTCTTGCCTGTTTGTAATTATTATATGCACTTTCACTATTGTGTCTTCTATATCTATTCCACTACTAATCTCTTTTTTCTTTTGATTTTTTACATTCTGTATTGAACCATTTCTTTATTTTCTTTTCTGCTTCTTTGTGCTGTGGGATGTACTTCTGGACTCCTACTTCATAAAGTTCACAGAATTTTTTTATATATAGCATTTAAATCTTGTCCTCTAAGCTCCTTTTCCCAATCAATTTCTAAGAAGTACTTCTTTAGGTCATGATACTTTCCCTTTTTATAGTTTAGGCTCTTTCTGTAATTTCATTGCTGTTAACTATGTCACATGCTATCCTGAAGGTGCAGTTTAGTACTGAATGGTCGCTTTTGCCGAATGGAGGGTGATATATTACATTGTCAGTATCGTTTTCTTGCCTAGTAAATATGATATCTAGCATTGAGGGTACATCGAGTCCTGTTTTTCTGGTGCTTTCCCTTACATATTGCGTTAGGAAAAACTCTTGCACGAGATCCAGGAGCATTTGGTCCCAATAGCTTTCTTGGCTTATTATATCTAAAGTATTCCAATTTATATTTGTATTAAAATCTCCTGTTAGTATAATTATTTCCGATTTCTCTTCCATTTTATGTAGTAATGCTCTTAAACTCTGAACTGTAATATCTGCCAGGTCCTCATATTCGTCTCTTTCCCAAGTGTTTGATCTAGGTGGCATGTACAAGTTGGCTACAATTACTTTCCCCTTCAGATATATTTATCTCTACTGTAGTCAGTTCTACTTGTGAGGGTATATCTAGTTCTATTTCTTTGACTTTTAGATTATTCTTAGTTAATATTAAAATTCCTCCTCCTTTTTTTAAGGTCCTATCTCTTCTCCGTATATTATATTCCTCTAAGTTTAGGATGTCATTTGATATCCGTGGTGTTAATTTTGTTTCAGTTAGGCATATTATATGTGGTTCATTTTCTCTGACATACTCATTCATCTCTAATAGTTTAGATACCATTCCATCCACATTTGAGTACATCAGCTTAATCATCTTGTTTATATACTTGTCATGACTTGCTTCTACTACCTTCCTCCTTTTAATTCCCTCCTGTTAATGTACCACTTTCGTACCTGCAATCCAATTATTTTGTTAAAAAAAAAAAAAAAGTATTCTTCTCCTCTGATCTTCCCTCATTTTTTGTTTTTTTTTTTTGTGTGTGTGTGTGTGTGTGTGTGTGTGTGTGTGTGTGTGTGTGTGTGTGTGTGTGTGTGTGTGCCCAACTCTGGACAAAGGCTTTACAGCCTGCTCCCAAGGCCTAGTAGTCTTCCTACATACCATACACTTCTACATGTCACCACTTCGGCGCTAACACCCACCGTCCATATTGAATAAATGTTATGGCTGTCTCATACAGGACTGGTGTACTGGTATTAGCTGGGGGTATTTTAAGACATGTCGGCGGGTCTTCTGGTAGATAAGTAGTGTCTGCTTTTATGAAACTCAAAACCTTAAACTGTTCCCTGCCCAGCGGGGATTTGAACCTGGGTCCGGTACGACTGCAGGCCACCTCTCTACCGACTGTGTGTGTGTGTATGTGTATATATATATATATATATATATATATATATATATATATATATATATATATATATATTGTTACATAGCCTATGATTTCATCATCCTTTGTGTAATTTTAACGCACAGTATGCTGCATGTTTGATCACGAGCGTGTTCTGCCTCAGTTCCCTCCTTCTACCGTTATAGTAGAGTAAGTCGTCATTTCTGTTGTTCGGAGCGGGATTGTCAACTCTTTGTCCCCATGGCTTCATTTGCGCGTCCTTCTTACAAGTCGTATCAAGCTCTGCCGGCCCCTATATAATGAGCTCAGTCTCTACATTAATTGCCACTTAGATCTGCTCCTCATTTTGTTCACATCTCTGTCCTCCCCTGTACAGTTATTATTATTGTGAGTTCTCAGGAAGTCTCCAACCATCTAGCAGCTGTGTGTAATTTGAGTATAAGTGTTATTGCATTTTGTTCTTGTACTGTATAGCATAGGTTGTTAATTTGTAGCCCTAGTGAGTTTTTTTTTGTAATTTATGTAAGGTTCTTGTCAGCCATCATTAATAATACTTTGTATCTGTAATAATTTATCTTGCATTAACTGAGCATTACCCAGTGTATTTTCATTTTATCAGGGCTGACTTAGATAAATTTACTCTTGCTAATTTCGTGTTAATAGAGGCTATTGCAGTTAACCATATATTTAACCTGTTTTTTGCCATTACATTATCCTTATGAGTCCTGAATGTTTTGTTGTTAGTTTGAGCATTAAACTTTATCTTGTAATTTTACCTAACTCTTTTGTTTTGAACCTGGAACTTTACGGGACAGTAGTGATATTTAGTATTCTCACTTAAAGTGTACTTTATCTTTCGCTGTTCCGTAACATAAATTTGGCAACCTCTTATCAGGATATTCAGGATATTATCATAAGGATATTGCTCGATATTTTGTGACTGTGATTTATTCATGATGTCTACTATTACTACACTTGATGAAGCTAAAGATTTTTTGTCAAATGTGCAAACAGTGTGTGATGTAGAAAACAGAACAAAGAATGAACTTAAGCTTGTTGCTCAACAATTGGGAATTGCTGTCCGCTCTCATCATTCTAAAGATCAAATTGTTGACATGATTAATGAAAGCTTGTTTAATGTAACTCCTCCAAATGAGCGAACGCAGATTGAATTAGCTATGTTACAGCTAGCCCTGCAGGAGGCTCAGGCTAAGGAGGCGGAGTCTCATGTTAAGGAGGCTGAATTTCAAGCAAATGCTAAGGAGGCGGAGTCTCAGGCTCGTATTCAGGAGGCACAGATACACGCACAAGTTGAACTTGCCAGGATTCAGGCAGACCATGAGTATCGCATGAAACAATGTGGAACTGGATCATCTAGCTCTGATGATTTTGATGTGGCTAAAAATGTTAAACTTGTCCCTCCTTTTAATGAATCTGATTTAACAAAGTGTTTTCAGTTGTTTGAGAGGGTAGCTACAGGTTTTAATTGGCCAAAATAGTATTGGCCAGTACTCCTTCAAACTGTTCTCACCGGTAAAGCTCAAGTAACTTATGCATCTTTGCCTCAGGATCAATCTGATAATTATGATGTAGTTAAGAGCTTGATTCTTAAGGCCTATGAGCTTGTTCCTGAAGCTTATAGAGTAAAATTTAGGACAACTTACAAGCCAGATAAGCAATCCCATGTTGAGTATGCAAAAATCAAAGAAGATCTGTTAGAGCAGTGATTAAATTCTAAGAATGTGGATTCTGATTTTGGTAAATTTAAGCAGATGATTTTGCTGGAGGACTTCAAAAGGTGTATTAGTAAAGATGTAAGCCTATATCTTAATGAGAGAAGAATAGATAATTTGTCTGATGCTGCAGTTTTAGCTGATGAATATGTTCTCACTCACAAGAGATATTCTAAAGAAAAAGGGAAAGCTGAGAGTAAGTACGTTGCCTCTACTCAGAGTACAGGTAACAGGAAAGATAATAAAGATGATGTTTCTCAGGAAGTAAATGCCAGCTTCACCTCTAGATTTCAGAAAAGTAAATGTACTTATTGTAGTAAGCTTGGTCATACTACGGAGAAATGTTTCAGGAGACAGCGTGATGTGAACAAAAAGGAGTCTTTAAATATTCAGTCAATTGGTCTAGTGTCCACCCTTGAGAGTTCCCATAATTCTTTAACTGAGTTAACTGAACCTGCTTTGAGGGGTAACTTAAATTCTCATGATGGAGCTCCTCTTTTGAGCAGTAACGTGGGTGACACTCTCAAGAGTTCATGTGCTAATTTCCTGTCTGATGGTTTTGTCAGTCCTCTGGACAGTAATGACAGGAAATCAGTTCAAATATATCGTGATACAGGTGCTTGCCAATCCCTTATGCTGACCAGTGTTCTAGGCTCTAATGTTAATTCCTCTGATGAAACTGTAATCTTACAAGGTGTAGGGAATAATTACTTCTCTGTCCCTCTGTGCAGAGTGAATTTAGAGTCTGGTTTTGCTAATGGTTCCGTTATGGTTGGGTTGGTTGAGAAACTCCCAATGTCAGGTGTAACTTTCTTACTTGGAAATGATATTGGTGGAAGTCAAGTGTGTCCAGCTCCTCAGTTGTCTAGTGAGCCAGTGGCTGCGTCCCAGGATTGTGATGTCCCTGATGTGTTCCCTGCATGTGCTGTCACTAGGGCTAAGTCTAGAGTTGCTGGTGACTTAGAGGATAATGATGTTGATGATGTTATCCTAGCTGACACTTTTCTTGCTAATTTGGACCACTCACCAGTTGAGGCAGTACCCCGTAGTGTTGTTAATTTGTCTCGTCAAGAGTTGGTTGAGTTGCAAGTTGCTGACCCTGAGTTAAAAGGTCTAGCTAACCCTGCTTGCAGTGAGGAAGAGTCAGCTGGTGCTTCTACTTGTTATTATATAAAGTCAGGAGTACTTATGAGGAAGTGGAGACCCCCAACAGTATCAGCCGACTGTGAATGGGAGGTTGTACATCAAGTTGTCATCCCTCATGTTTGTAGGCAGGATATCATTAGAGTGGCTCATGATTCCAGTTTGGCAGGACACCTTGGAGTGAGGAAGACTGTGGCACGCATTTTGAAACACTTCTACTGGCCAGGTATCTTCAGGGATGTTTCCTGGTATTGTAAGTCTTGTCACACCTGTCAAGTTGTGGGAAAGTGTAATCAGACCGAAAAGGTTGCACCTCTAGTTCCCATTCCTCCTTTTGAGGCGCCTTTCACCCGTGTGTTGGTGGATATTGTGGGCCCTCTTCCTAAGACTTCTTCAGGATTTTCTTATGTGTTGACCCTGATTGATATGGCTACTCGTTATCCTGAAGCCATTCCACTTAGAAATATCTCAGTAAAGAACGTGGTTAAGGTAATGCTAGGGTTCTTCACAAAGTTTGGTCTGCCCAAGGAGGTACAGTCAGACCGGGGAAGTAATTTCATGTCAAATGTTTTCAAGCAGTCTCTGAAAGAGTTGGGCATCACCCAGATCACGTCATCAGCTTACCATCCCCAGACCCAAGGAGCGTTGGAGAGATATCATCAAACACTCAAATCGATGCTCAAGAAATGCTGTTTGGAACATCAGAAAGACTGGGATAAAGGTCTTCCATTCGTTGTATTTGCCACAAGAGAATCTCCAAATGAATCACTGGGCTTCTCACCCTTTGAACTACTGTTTGGCCATGAAGTAAGAGGACCCCTTAAGTTACTCAAGGAATGCTGGCTGTCAGAGGAAGATGACGTCAACCTGCTGGAGTATGTGATGAAGTTCAAAGAACGGCTGTCCACTGCTTTACAACTGGCGAGAGAGAATTTAGGAGCTGCTCAGGAGAAGATGAAGACTTGGTATGATAAGAAGTCCAGGTTACGCCACTTTCAGCCAGGAGATCAGGTTTTGATTCTGCTGCCAGTTCATGGGCAACCTCTTCAAGCCAAGTTTAGTGGTCCTTATTTCGTGGAGGAGAAACTCAGTGATGTCAACTATGTCATCGCCACACCAGATCGTAGAAGAAACAAGCAACTTTGTCACATCAACATGCTAAAGTTATATCACCGGCGGGACGAAAATAATCCAGTCTGCACCGTAGCTGTTCCACCCGAGTCTGCAAGTGAAGCTCTCCCATGCAGCATGAGCCTGAGTGATAGTTTGGGGAAGAATCCTGATATCATGAATGATCTCCAGACTAAGCTTTCTCATCTACCTCCCGAGGAAAGGCAGGAGTTTTCGGCATTACTGCAAGAGTACCCGCAAGTGTTCCGTGCCAATCCAGGAAGAACTACTGTGTTGATGCATGATGTCGATGTTGGAGACGCAAAGCCAATTAAACTGCCTCCTTACCGTGTGAACCCAGTGAAAGTTCCTTTCATTCAGAAGGAGCTTGGCTACCTGTTGGACCACAAGATGATTGAGCCCTGTCCGAGCGAGTGGAGTTCTCCTGTCACTCTGGTCCCTAAGCCAGGTGGGTCACAGCTGCTTTGCATTGACTACAGACGTGTTAATCAGATAACCAAAACAGATACTTACCCTCTCCCTCGTGTGGAAGATTGCATAGACAAGATCGGAAAGGCTAGGTACATAAGTAAGTTTGATTTGTTAAAGGGATACTGGGAAGTACCTATGATTGAACGTGCTAGGGAGATCTCATGTTTTGTAACACTAGGAAAGACTTTTGCATGTTCAGTAATGCCATATGGTATGAAGAATGCACCAGCCACATTTCAGAAGCTCATGAATGTTGTAACAGAGGGTTTGGCAGGGTGTGTTGTTTATATTAATGATGTATTAATCTTCAGTGACAACTGGAAAGATCACCTATGCCATGTCAGTAAATTTCTTGAGCGTTTAGTTCATGCTAATCTTGTAGCTAGTTTATCAAAGTGTGAGTTTGGTCAAGCTAAAGTTCAGTACCTTGGGTATGTAATTGGTGATGGACATGTTGCACCACCAGAAGCTAAGGTTCAGGTTATAAGTGATCTTCCCAGACCTAAAAGTAGGAAAGAGCTACAAAGATTTTTGGGAATGGTAGGTTATTACAGATTTGTTCTTAACTTTTCAATTCTTGTATCACCACTTACAGACCTACTGAAAAAGGGAGTTAAATTTGTCTGGACCGATAACTGTGAATCCTCTTTCAACAAACTTAAAGCTATTCTATTAAGTCAGCCAGTGCTCGCTACTCCAAATTTTGCTAAGCCTTTTAAGATGGCTGTTGATGCAAGTGATACAGGAGCTGGGGCTGTTTTGCTGCAAGAGGATGATCAGGGTATTGAACACCCTGTATCTTACTACAGGAAGAAGTTCACTCCACCTCAAAAGAACTACTCCACTATTGAGAAAGAGTTTTTGGCCTTGATTTTGGGTTTACAGCAGTTTTCATTTTATTTGTGTTCTGGTTTTGACCCCATAGTCATTTATACCGATCATAACCCACTGAAATTCCTTAGTAAGTTTAAAGATAAAAATCAAAGATTGACAAGATGGAGTCTACTTCTTCAGGAGTATTCATTAGACATACAACATGTCAAGGGGAAAGAAAATGTTATTGCAGATTGCTTATCTAGACTTTAGACAGATTGTTTTAGAGTAATAAGAAATTTCCTTTGTAAATTTCTTTTTCTTTGTAGGGAGGTGTTACATAGCCTATGATTTCATCATCCTTTGTGTAATTTTAACGCACAGTATGCTGCATGTTTGATCACGAGCGTGTTCTGCCTCAGTTCCCCCCTTCTACTGTTATAGTAGAGTAAGTCGTCATTTCTGGAGTTCAGAGCAGGATTGTCAACTCTTTGTCCCCATGGCTTCATTTGCGCGTCCTTCTTACAAGTTGTATCAAGCTCTGCCGGCCCCTATATAATGAGCTCAGTCTCTGCATCATTGCCACTTAGATCTACTCCTCATTTTGTTCACATCTCTGTCCTCCCCTGTACAGTTATTATTATTGTGAGTTCTCAGGAAGTCTCCAACCATCTAGCAGCTGTGTGTAATTTGAGTATAACTGTTGTTGCATTTTCTAGTACTGTGTAGCATAGGGTTAATTCTTAGGCCTAGTAAGGTTTTTGTAATTTATGTAGGGTTCTTACTGTCAGTCATTTTTGATAACATTTTGTATCTGTAACAATTTATCTTGCATTAACTGAGCATTACCCAGTGTATTTTCATTTTATTAGGGCTGACTTAGGTAAATTTACTCTTGCTAATTTCATGTTAATAGAGGCTATTGCAGTTAACCATATATTTAACCTGTTTTTTGCCATTACATTATCCTTATGAGTCCTGAATGTTTTGTTGTTAGTTTGAGCATTAAACTTAACTTGTAATTTTATCTAACTCTTTTGTTTTGAACCTGGAACTTTACGGGACAGTAGTGATTTTTTTAGTATTCTCACTTAAAGTGTATATTATCTTTCTCTGTTCCGTAACAATATATATATATATATATATATATATATATATATATATATATATATATATATACAGTGTATATATACCCCCTGGGGGTAGGGGGGGTTTTCAAGAATACTCCCCAAGTATCCCTGCTTATCGTAAAAGGCGACTAAAAGGGTTCGCGGAGGGTTAGTGCCCCTCCCCGGAAAACAACTAACTAAAAAACAAACAAAAAGCCTCGGACAAGGACTGACCAAACGATGACGACCAAGGACCGGACAAAGGACATGGTTATCGGAACGTGGAATGTAAGGGGAGCGAATGATGAGGTGAAAGGGAGAGAGATTGTCCAGGTGCTTGAGGGTGCGAAAGTGGATGTATGTGGAATAACTGAAACAAAATGGAGAGGAGAAAGTGTGAGAGAATGGGAGTATGGATGGGGTATATGTGCAGGAGTAGGTGAGAATGAGAGGGCAAAGGAAGGAGTATGTATAGTTGTGAGTAAAAGATGGAAGAGGAGCATAAGACAGTATGGATCAGTTGGGACAAGGATTGTGTGGGTGAAGTTGAAAGTTGGAATACAAATGTGGGCGATTGTGTGTGTGTATGCGCCAACGCAAGATCGTGCTAGAAGAGTGAGGGAAGAGTTCTGGACAAATGTAGAAGTGTGCATGGAAAAGTTTGGAAGGAATGAGAGAGTGTTTTTGATTGGTGATATGAATGATAAAGTTGGGAATGTGAAGGTGGATGGAATAGTTGGTGAGTGGGGTGCGCCTGCTGAGATAGATGAGAATGGGAGTGCGTTAGTGGACATTTGTGCTGAGAGGGGGTTGGTGATAGCCAATACCCTCTTCAGGCATAAAATGATCCACATGTATACATGGCGAGTGATGAGAAGGGTGGGTGGTGAACCGAATGAAAGGAAGGCAATGATTGATTATGTGTGTGTGGATGAAAGGATGCGAAGATGTGTAATGGATGCAAGAGTTTATAGATGCTGGGGGAGTGGACTTTCTGACCACTACTTGGTGGTGGCCAGAATTAGAATTCAAGTAAGATGGAGGAATAGAAGAAGGGATAGACGAGAGGAAGGAGTAGTGCAAGGAGAGTGGAAAGGTTACAAGAGGATGAGAAAAAGGCAGGGTATAAGAGAGAAGTAGAGGAACGATTGGGCAAATATGAATTGGAGCAGATGGGAGACGTGGAAGGTGTGTGTAGGATATTTACAGAAGAAACATGTGCAGCGTGTGATGTGGTGTGTGGAAGGAAGAGAAGACGGAGTGGGGCGCAAGGAACAGCGTGGTGGACTGAAGAGGTGAAACAGGCTGTGGTACAAAAGAAGAAAGCATACAATGAATGGATGAGAAATAGGGGCGTGGAAGAAGTTGAGAGGCGGAAGAGAGAGTTATATGTAGAAAGAAAGAGAAAGGTGAAAAGATTAGTAAGAGAGAGTAAGAAGAGAGTGGATGAGGAATTTGGAAGGAATTTGAGAGTAAAGTGGAGGGACTGTAAGAAAATGTTCTGGAAAGAGGTGAAAAGAGTAAGACAGGGTGGAAGTGAAGTTAGCAGGGGAGTCAAAGATAAAAATGGTAGATTACTAGTGGAGAAGGAAGAAAAAGTGACCAGATGGAGAGAACACGTTAAGGAATTGTTGAACGTAGAGGATGGAAGTAATGCGAGTATAAGTGGCTGGGGAATGGCTGGGAGAAGGAGGGAGGTGAGAAGACAGGAAGAAATCAGTAGGATAGAAGTTGTGGAAGCAATGAAGAAAGTTAAATCGGGGAAAGCCCCAGGAATTGATGGAGTGTGTGGTGAAATGCTGAAGCATGGGGGAGAGATAGTAGTAGAATGGATGTGGAAGATGTGCGGATTGGCCTGGGAGGAAGGTTGAGTCCCGGAGGATTGGAAGTCAGGTATAATTATTCCCTTTTACAAAGGAAAAGGGGAAAAAGAAGTGTGTGGTAATCATAGGGGCATTTGTCTTCTTTGTATAATAGGAAATGTGTATGGTGGGATACTTATTGACAGAGTTAGAGAAAGAACAGAGAAATTAGTTGGAGAAGAACAAGGAGGCTTTAGGAAGGGAAGAGGTTGTGTAGATCAGATATTCATTCTTAGATCTTTAGTGGAAAAGTTTCTAGAGAATGGAAAGAAGTTGTATGCGGCTTTCATGGATTTGGAGAAAGCATATGAGGGTCGATAGACAAGGATTGTGGAAAGTGTTAAGAATATATGGAGTAGATGGGAAGTTGTTGAATGCTGTGAAGAGTATGTACGATGGTGTGACGGCTGCAGTACGTGTGGATGGAGAACTAAGTGAATTTTTCTCTTTGAAAGTTGGGTTGAAACAGGGATGTCATGTCTCCATGGTTGTTCAATCTGTACATGGATAGGGTAATAAAAGAGGTACAAGGTAGAGTAGTGGATGTTGGAGTGGCCCTGGTGAGAGAGGATAGTGTTTGGAAACTCCCTGTACTGTTGTTTGCAGATGATACTGTGTTGTTGAGTGAAGGCGAAGGGGAGCTGCAAGGCTTGGTGGATGTGTTTGGGGGCGTGTGTAAGAAACGGAATCTAAAGGTGAATGTAGGGAAGAGTAAAGTGATGGTCTTTGAGAGAGGTGAAGTCAGTGAATGTACAGCAAGGTTGGATGGTCAGGAATTGGAAAATGTGAGTACGTTTAAGTACTTGGGTAGTGTGATAAGTAAGGATGGAGGTTTGGAGGGTGAAGTGCTTGAAAGGGTACAGCAGGGAAGAAAGGTTGCTGGTTCTTTGAAAGCAGTGATAAGAAACAGGGAAGTGAGTATGGAAGTGAAAAAGTTACTACATGACAGTATTGTGATACCAACTCTAACGTACGGAAGTGAAGCTTGGACGTTGTTGGAAGGACACAAGTCAAGAGTGAGAGCAATGGAAATGAGTTATTTAAGAGGAGCCTGTGGAGTCACATGGAGAGACAGGCTGACGAATGAGGATATAAAGGAGCGTTGTGGTGTTGATGTGGATGTAATGGGAAGCGTTATGAGGAACACACTGAGGTGGTTTGGCCATGTGGAGAGGATGGAGGGTGAAAGACTGACGAAGAGAGTGTATGCGAGTGAGGTGGAGGGGGGAAGAGGGAGGGGGAGGCCGAGGATGAGATGGAGGGATGGGGTGGAGAGGTATATGAGAGAGGGGGGTGTGAGTTGGGAGCAGGGCAGTGAAACGGCGGGGGACAGGGCAACTTGGAGGCGATTTGTTTGTGGCCACCCCAAACGGGATTGAGGCGTCTGGCAATATATATATATATATATATATATATATATATATATATACATATAAGGGTATTCACTAACTCAGTCATTTGGAATGACTGAATGGACGACCAAGGTTGGCCAACACAATGGGGTAAACGTGGGGTGGTAGGGTTGGTGGGAGGGTGGTGGAAGAGCAGTCTCTGTGACTATGACCCACGCTTCGAATGCTCACTGCACATGTAGTACAGACTGAGGGACAGAGGTCGTTAACGTATTCTGTATCCATTGTTCATGGCATTTCTCATGCCTTGTATGGCAGTGACTGTCACAGTTACATTGCAAGATATTTAATATAAGGATGTAATAAAAACTAAATAATGTACACTCCGAATGAACTGTTTGAAGCACCGAACTGCAACATAGTCAGACTTACTGAGAACACCTCGCTGTTCACTGCCACACCTAGAATTGTATTACCCAATCAGCAGAAACCTTCAGACTGTTTCTGGGCCCCTCGTGACCGGCTTGAATAAGGTATAGTATATATATATATATATATATATATATATATATATATATATATATATATATATATATATGTTTATACACACACACACACACACACACACACAGTAAACTCTCGATATAACGAACCACTTTATAGCAAACTTCGGATATAACGACTCACCATTCCAGAGCGAACTTCCTCCGGATATAGCGACCTTTGGTTGCTATATCCCGGGGAAGTTTGCTCCCTGGCATGGTAAGTGTACTGTAACAGTTCGACATGACATTAAAGGCACTGTATTTATATGTATAACTTCATACAGGATGGTATTTAGATGTACTGTATAACTACATAAATAACTGAATTCTCCATGTGAAACTTCATAGGATAACTTGTGGTTGTGCACGGAGGACAGAACGACCCCACGGATATAGCGACCTTGGGTCGGTAATCCCTCGGTTAATAACGACCATCGGGTATAGCAAATTTTCGGATATAATGACCCACCTCTCCCCCTAATTAGTTCATTGTATCGAGGGCTTCTTGTACTGTATATATATATATATATATATATATATATATATATATATATATATATATATATATATATATATATATATATATATATATATATATATATATATGTGTATATATATATATATATATATATATATATATATATATATATATATATATATATATATATATATATATATATATATATATATATATATATATATATATATATATATATATATATATATATATATATATGTGACTCAATCGGTAGAGAGGTGGCCTGCAGTTCTAACAGACCCAGGTTCAAATCCCGGCTGGGGCAGGGAACAGTTTAAGGATTTGAATTTCATTAAATCAGGCTTTACTGATCTTCCAGACGACCCGCCGACATTTCATAAAAATACCCCCACTAATACCAACACACTAGTCCTGTATGAGACAGCCCTAGCATGTATTCAATATGGACGATGGGTGTTAGCGCCGAAGTGGTGACATGTAGAGGTGAATGGTATGTAGGAGGACTGCTGGGCCTTGATAGCAGGCTGTGAAGCCTATGCCCAGAGTCACACACACACACACACACACACACACACACACACACACACATATATATATATATATATATATATATATATATATATATATATATATATATATATATATATATATATATATATATATATATATATATATATATATATATATATATAGGGAACCAATGGAGATATCAAACTGAAATTTATATTAAACTGAAATGTTTTGGTACAAACTCCTGGCATCATGGGGAAGGTTTGTAGGCACAGTCATTGAAATCTGTTAATGAAATTTTGGTCGATATTTGCTGCAGTATATATATATATATATATATATATATATATATATATATATATATATATATATAGATTTATAGATATATATATATAGATATGCACATATATAGATAGATAGATAGGTAGATATAGATATATATATTTATATATATATATATATATATATATATATATATATATATAACCCATTGGATCCCGGGGCTGCCGGGCGAGGCACTGTTCGAGGCTGGTCCTCAGCGTACCGCCCTCCGCCTAACGGCTCATAGTTGCGTAGCTCATAGGTCCCTACCCGGGGGTTCCCTACTTTATTAAGGTTTGAAAATTCCCAGTTCTGTCCAGTACTGTGGACACTGGGTTCCAATGGGATATTATGTACATGTATACATATGTCATAGCCCATCATCCCTGTAATTTTAGTCAAAATAGCACGAGTAGTTTTCGCATAAAGTTAACAGACAGACAAAGAAACAAACAGAAAAACAGACAAACCGATTGAAAACAATACCCGTCCCCGAGTCCCTTTGGGGCAGGGATGGGCATTAAACTGGAGGAATATGAATTGAATTGGTAAGGTCTTTCTACTGAACGTTGTACATTTAGTGCACACTCTTTAGTTCGTTTTTGTGAATATCTGTAAAAGAGATTTGATGCAAACAATAATGTATTCCATTAACCCCATAATAACCCCGAGGGCTGAACAACCCTTTACAGTACCAGTGGCAGTGACGTTGAGTAAGCGCGAGCTATAAAAAACGTTGAGCGAAGGTCACTGGTATGTTTACACGACCCTACGCTACCATCCCAAGCAGTCAGGCGGTCACTTAATCTCAGATGTGATCGCGCATATGGCAGAAGCATCATAATTTTATGAATTCTTCCACGAATCATAGCAAATCACAGGATAGGTTTAGGAAACTAAAAACCGCATTGCTAGGTGCGCCAGACGATTCTCTTCACATCTGTAAGAAAAATAAATTGATTTTAGAACTCTTAAAAAATTATTCCGAGGCCGGCCAAGGGTGCACGAAATTTCTGAATCCACGGCCATTGAGGGGTTAAGCCGTTAAGACATACCTACGATTGTTTGTTTCCGGCACAATGGAAGAAACTTACTCTACCTACTCAAAGGTGATTTAGTTTCCAAGTTTCTCAACTGTAGGTTAGGTTAGGTTAGGTTTGGTTAAATTATTAAGCTTAGTTGAACTAGGTTAGCTTAGGTTCAGTTACACTTATGACAGTTTCTTTTCGCCATTACGCTGACGAATCAAACGAGTTGTCACAGCCGAACAGCTAAAAACAACGGGGAAACAGATAAACATTTATCTATGGGTAATGTATTACAGTATCAGTGGTTCATAGGCTACACAGCTACTAGTAAATGTCATTTTCAGGAAGGCGTCAAGAATTAACGAATTTCAAGAATTAGGAATGGGGTTTGGAACATAACCTCGCTATTTTGGGGGGGATTATTTTATAATTATACTCTAGTTTTACTATAAATATGCTTATATTCCATTCAGTACTACAGACAGTTTCCAAACTTCATAGTCACCTGTTGTAAATCAGAATAAATAAAGATATATTTGTAGTGGATGTGAAACTAGAGATGATTTTTAACCCCTTGATTACGAAAAATATCACCCTAAACCTAATAGAACTCTCAAATGTTATCCAGAAAAAAAATGAAACTGTTGCTGTGGTACTGAAAGGGATACCAAGGGTTTGTATTTGCGTTTGCATTTACGGAACTGCAACTTTCAAGAAGTTTGCGGATTTGCGGTTGCGGATGGTAATGGTTTGAGAGTGCGGATTTGCGTTTGTGGAAGTGGAATTTCGTTTGTGATGCCTAGCTCTGTTATATACATATATATATATATATATATATATATATATATATATATATATATATATATATATATATATATATATATATATATATATATATATATATATATATATACTGTATATATAGATAGATAGATGGATGGATATATATATATAGATAGATAGATATAGACAGATGAATAGATATAGATATATTGCTACATTCCTCAACACATTCTAGTTCTTCATCTAATATGTTAAACATAATTTTCATCTTCATGTTCATTTACAAGCCTACCTTCAGACTCTCAAAGTTCAGGTAGCCTATCATGACCAGACTTCATGGAAAGAGTTGAGGGTAAGGCAATGATGAAGTTTTTTTAACTTTGAAAACAATCAGCCATGGTCAAAAGTTCGACCCTGTAACTTCAACGGTTTTTATTTGATTGAGACCATACAGAGAGGCAGGACTGAAGGTTAGCCAAGGATGATTTTTTTTTTTTTTTTTTTTTCAAAACAATAGGTCCAAGGTCGTGGTAACAGGGAAATCAAAGTTGATGAAGCAGTTCAGTATTGATTACAACCTGGGTAAGGGCAATATCAGAAGGCCAAGTCAAATGTTTGGCCCCGAGACCAACTGAAGCTTATATACTTTCTGATTGGTTCATATTTTATGCTCTGTCAACCTGTCTCCTTTGGGATGGAATTAACAATCTTGGTTCTGAAATTTCTTTTAGTTTTTTATTTTTATTTTTATTATTTATGCAGTACATGATAAAATTTTTAGTAATTCATTCATTAACTTTACAAGTTACAATAAAGTAATGGCTGTTGGTCTACCAAAATGCTTTCCGCAAACTAACGAAAAAGTCTTACATGTAACAGTACCCCAGATATAACATTTTCCTAGAATGAAATGCTTTAACTTTATTCGGTGGTGGTTCGATTGCGAAGCTTTTCATCATTGCTTTTACTTTCACAAGCGGAACTCGATTCTGGGGCCTCAGAATATGCTAATTAATGTACTGTGTACTTAGCCACAGCCGCCGGTCAAAATGCTTGGTCAGAAGGATTCACACCGGATTCTATGGAGGTATGCTAGCGGTGCTTGCTATTTGCCTGTTTACACTAGAAGCCATGCCGCCTAGCTACGTCACAGACGTTACGAGAGATACTGGTCACGGTCAGTTGTTTTTGACAGTTGGTTCGCCGCAGCTATGGAGGAGAGTACGAAGTGGTTCGGAGAAGGAGGAGGAGCTATTATTGCTTACTTTAGCCCTTTCTATAAAAAGGAAAAGGAAATGGGTACACGAGACTAATGTGAAAAGATAAAAGTTTGGGGAATTCCATCATCTAATTCATGTCATATAAGCATGGATATTTCCGTACTTTTTCAATAAGTTGCTCCATTGTGTCCTGCAGCAGCCGTCTGTCCGTACTGTACTCATCCAAGGGGCAGGCAGACTGAGTGGCGTGAGACTGTCGTGGGGGGCTGGGCTGGCGTCGGCATGGCCACTAGTGCGGATACACGATGGAAGCTACGGCAAGGAAAATTGCCGGAGGAGCGATTTTCAGAGCTATGCCCGCGATATTACAAGCATCGTTTACATAGCATCATATCCGGTCTAGGCAACCCTGATGAAAATAACACAAGCGATTACACAGCCACTTGGCTAGCGTAGTTAGCATAGCTCGCATAGCATCCAGTTTGAATCTGGCTTAAGGTTTTTTTAATAACGCACACTTTCCCAAATGGGCATTATCTGCACATACCTCACAGAGAGTCCATAGCCCAGGGCGCAGCACCACATACATCATTTGGACAAAATACTGTTTCTTTCTGTTAGGGGCCTTATTTCATTCTTTATGTCAATTTTATTCCCTCTTCTTTTGTCTCATCAGATAGGCTTTTAGTTGCTCTTTGTCTCGCGGACGGACACAAACACTGACGTTCATTTTATCCTTTAATAAATTCTCAATCTTGAACGAAGGGAGGGGAGAGGGAGATGCTAAGGCCTCCTTGTCATTAGGTATGGTCCTACCGACAGGGGAAGTCAACCTCCCTCAAGCTCCCATTCCTCAGCATCCTTTTCTCTGGTGTGAACCTCAGGGACAATAGTGTTGCCCCAACTCAGCATGTGGGCACCACTTGTGGAAGCACTGTGTGTTCTGTGGACCACTGGTAGTGCCATTGTCGATCGTTATGATTGCTGGCGATCATACGTGAGCTCAGCTCCTGTCCCGCGACAAGAACACGACCACCGTGCCTCCTGCTCTGTCATCTGTTGACGGTTTCCTTCTTTATATTTTCGCCCCCAAGATGACGCATGGATGTCGTTAGAATTAAGGCAGGAAAAGACAGAAGTGTCTGTTACCTCAGCATGCGAATTCCCCAAGTAGTGTGTTTGGAGAAGGCATAGGAGTGAGGCTCGGTTGATGTGGATGGTGCAGGCAGTTTAGTATGTGATACAGACGATAGAAATAATTGGAAAGAAGAGATCTTGGCTAGTCAAAGTGAGTATAGAAGGAATGACAGGGAGTACAAAGCAGCTTGGGTAGGGGATGCTGGAGCAGGAAAGGCAAGTGAAAGAATACTTGGGAGTTATGTGGGTATGGAAATGATGGCATAGGATGAGACCAAGCTGATAGGGTCAATTAAGAAAAGGAAAGGCATTGCTCATAAGTTGGAGTTGACCTGGTGTCTACCTGATGGGTGGAGAAGATCCAATTTGTAAACATCCAGACACCCGTGCCGAAACGTTCAAGAAAGTAATCAAGGGGAATACGAGTGATCCATTTGAGTCTGAAGCAGCAGACATGGTGCACATCGGTGCTTCATGTACTGATCAGGTGTGTAAGAAGCGTCCTAGTTTTGGTTGGGTTCACATGCTGGGAATTTGTGCGGCGTGGTGGCTGTTTGTGTTTCGGTGTACCTGGATCCTCTTGTATACTTGTGTACTCTGCAGTGCTCAGCAAGTGCGCAAACACTTGCGCAAAGTGCAATTGCACACCGTTGCGCTCCAGTGAATATCGTTCGTGCATTGCACACCACACGAGACCATGCGCAATATTGTGCTTTCGCACATGAGGAGACAACTGCTCAAGTGCAAATTTAGTTGCGCTTGTGCACCTGTCTTGCACACCTGTCCTGTGGATTGCGCACTGTGCAAACCAAGGGACACATGGTCTTGGGAGCTTCCCGTATGTCTGGATAGGGGATGGGGGAGGCTCAAGCGGGTCACGAGGGTTCTGGCGGGAGGGACGAAGGGTAGTAGCATTTGTTAAAATGCTTCAACGGAGATAATGTATTTTAATATTTTTTTTAAATTTTATTATCAGTAAATCATAATAAATTAAAAATACATTATTTATTAAGAGTAGCATATGCAATTCCTTACAAAAATCATTAAAACATATTAGTTAAATCAAATATCCACAGCCTGATAATTTATTAGGCTGTGGGTATTTGATTTAAATAATATGTTTTAATGATTTTTACATGGAATTACACATGCTATTATATATCTATATTGATCTATTAACTACAACGTCTTGCGAAAATGCAGATAAAAGTAAATCTGGCAACATCACAGCCTTTGTTTCTCTGTCCCTCCACTTTGCAGCCCGCTCACTCCTCTGTTTGAACTTCCACGAGTGAAAAAGATACTGCGTGACAGTATTGTGATACCAGAACTCTAATGTATGGAAGTGAAGCTTTGACCTTGTTGGAGGGACAGAAGTCAAGAATGTGGGCTGCAGAAATAAATGAGTTATTTGAGAGGAGCATGTGGAGATACATGGAGAGACAGACTGACAAATGAGGAAGTGAAGGAGCGTTGTGGTGTGGATGTGCATGTGATAGGAAGCGTTAGGAGAAACACATTGATGTGGTTTGGTCATATGGAGAGGATGGAGAGGGAGACTAACGAGAAAAGTGTATGTGAGTGAGGTGGGGAGGGGGGAGAGGGAGGGGGAGGCCAAAGATGAGATGGAGGGATGGAGTGGAGAAGTATATGAGCGAGGGGGGTGTGAGCTGGGAGCAGGGCAGTGAAATGGCAGGGGACAGGGTGACATGGAGGCGATTTGTTGCTTGTTTGTGGCCAGTGGCCACCCCTAACATGATTTAGGCGTCTGGCAATAGATAGATAGAGAGAATAATAATAAATAAAAGTAAGTAAGTATGCTAATTTGTTTAAATATCTCAATATGTTACAGTAATTCCCACAAATGGTTTGCACTAGCGCTTAGGGACATTGCGCAAGCTAAATATTAGATTGTGCACTTGCGCAAATTACAAATCATAGAAAATAATAATAAATAAAAGTAAGTTAGTATGCTAGTTTATGTAAATATCTCAATATTTTACAGTAATTCCCACACATATATGCAAATGGTTTGTGCTTGTGCTCTGCGACATTGCGCAAGCTAAATATTTGTCAGATTGATCACTTGCGCTTCCGCAAGGTAGCGAACTGTGGATTGCGCATTGCACTTGCGCAAGGTCCTTCTTCGTTTGCACCGCCCAACACTGGTATTCTGGTCCCACATTGCTGCAGCCTGGGAAAATGTAGGGTGTCCCTGTCTATGCCCAGGTGTTGTACGATGCTCCTGGGCATTCTACAAGGCTGGAAGCATTTGAGACAGAACATCATGCCCTTCTCCAGGACAGCCAAGTTCTCATGGCCATATGCAGAAAACCCATACCAATGCAGACTTATGGCATGTGCTGAAGGAGAGACACGAGATGCCATATGAATGTCTTCTTTGAAGTTATTGCTGTGGGACTGGGTTGGAGCTTTAGCGAAATGCTGAGGGGGTTATTGGAATATGACGTTTCCACTGATCTTCTATGACTGCACAAACTAACAATGAGTGTGGCAGTTTTTAGAAGGAAGAATTCCATGACTGCAGTGATGGAACACAAGGGCACGTTTCTGTGGAAGTAGGACGTGACATTTACATCGTCTGAGAAGTGGGGTGGCTTTTCTAGTACCCTGTTGGATCTAGTTGGTAGGTCTTCATAAGAAAAAGGAACCGGAGAGCGCATTAGGCTGAGTGGTGTGGCTGTACATGGAGGTGAAGCAGGGTGCCGAGTTGCTGCAGTGGCGTATCCAGGATTTTTGCTAGGTGGGGCAAACACTTGGAATATTTCCCCAAAATATCTGTCACCACAAATTTTCCTAGATTTGATGCTTTATGTCATCAGAAATAAATTTACATCATTACTGTTGCATTTGTTCCAATGTCTTCAAGAAAAACTATCTTTTCCCCACATATTCACAGCTTTCTTGGAGTAACTTTAAGTCTATCTATCTATCTATAGCCCGACGCCCTAATCCCGCAAAGGGTGGTCGCAGACAAAACGCCTCCAAGTCGCTCTGTCACCCACCATTTGACTACCCTCCCCCAACTCACTCCCCTCTCCCTCATATACCCCTCAACTCCATCCCTCCACCTCATCCTCGGTCTACCCCTCCCTCTCCCTCCCTCCACCTCACCTACATACACCCTCTTAGTCAGTTGTTCATTCTCCATTCTCTCCACATGCCCAAACCACCTCAGTGTATTTCTCCTAATCTTCTCAACCACATCCACATCCACCCCACAACGTTCCTTCACTTCTTCATTCGTCAACCTGTCCCTCCATGTCACTCCACATGCTCCTCTCAAGTATCTCATTTCCACTTCTCTCACTCTTGACTTGTTCCCCTCTTGCAAGGTCCACGCCTCGCTTCCATACATCAGGGTAGGGATCACAATACTATCATGCAGTGACTTCTTAACTTCCATACTCACCTCCCTAATTCTCATCACTGCTTTCAGTGAACCAACAACCCTCCTTCCCTGCTGTACCCTTTCATCCACTTCATCCCCCAAAGTTCCATCCTTACTCATCACACTACCCAAGTACTTGAATGGACTCACATTCTCCATATCCTCACCATCCAACCTCACTGTACATTCTGTGACTTCATCCCCCTCAAACACCGTAACTTTACTTTTGTTTACATTAACTTTCAGCTTCCTCCTCCTACACACTGTCCCAAATTCATTCACCAAACCTTGTAACTCCCATTCATCTTCACTCAACAATACTGTATCATCAGCAAACAGCAACACCGGAATCTTCCAAATCTCACCCTCATTCATTAGAGCCACCCCCACATCCACTGCCCTACCTCTCGCCTCCTTTACAACCCCATCCATGTATATATTAAACAGCCATGGAGACATCACACAACCTTGTTTCAGTCCTGCATTGAGATCAAAGAACTCACTCAGCTCACCATCCACTCGCACCGTAGCCCTAGCTCCTTCGTGCATACTCTTCACAGCACTCAACAATTTCCCCTCCACTCCATATATTCTTAATACTTTCCACATACCTTGCCTATCTATTCTGTCATAAGCTTTCTCCAAGTCCATGAAGGCAGCATACACTTTCTTTCCCTTCTCTAGATACTTCTCCACTAAACATCTTAGAACAAATATCTGATCTACACACCCTTTTCCCTTCCTAAATCTCACTTGTTCTTCTCCAACTAGCTCCTCTGTCATATGCCTAACCCTATCAATGAGTATTCTACCATATATTTTACCAGTCCCACTAAGAAGGCAAATACCCCTATGGTTACCACATACTTCTCTCTCCCCTTTTCCTTTGTATAAAGGAACAATTATACATGATTTCCAGTCCTCTGGAACCCTTCCCTCTTCCCAAGCCAATCTACACAACTTCCATATCCACTCCACAACAATCTCACCCCCATACCTAAGCATTTCACCACACACTCCATCAATTCCTGGGGCCTTTCCCAACTTGATCTTCTTCAATGCTTCCACTACTTCCGCCCTACTGATCTCTTCCTCCCGCCTCTCATCTCTTCTTCTCCCAGCCATTCCCCAACCACTTATACTCGCACTGTTCTCACTTTCTACATTCAACAAATCCTCAAAGTGCTCCTTCCATCTCCTCAATTTCTCTCTCTTCTCCACCAACAATTTATTATTCATATCTTTCACTCCCCAACTATTTCCCCTTTCACACTGCCTTACTTTCTTTACCTCCTTCCAAAACAATTTCTTACTCTCCCTCCATTTCACACTTAGATTCCTCCCAAACTCTTCATCCACTTTCTTCTTACTCTCCTTCACCAGTCTCTTCACCTCCCTTCTCCTGCTTACATATACCTCTCTCTTCTCTCTCTCATCTTCTCCCCTACCTCCGCTCGCTAACCATTCACTATATGCCTTCTTTTGTTCCACAGCTCGTTTCACCTCATCATTCCACCATGCTGTCCCTTGCACACCCTTGCATCTCCTCCTCACTCCACAAACCACCTCACAAACAGCACCTATCTCTTCCGTGAATATCTTACATACATCTTCCACCCCTTCCATCTGCTCTAGCTCATACCTTCCCAATCTTTCTTCCACCATGCTCTGATACTCTGCCATTTTCTCACTCTTGGAATTTCTCCACTCCTGTCAGAGCTGTTTCCTCCTGTCTTCCCCTTCGTCTCCTCAACCATTTTCTTTGCAACTTTACCTTGGCCATCACTAAGTGATGGTCAGAGACTCCATTCCCCCACCCTGTCCACACTCTTGCATCCAACACTTGTCTTCTCATTCGCTCATCCACACACACATAGTGTATCATTGCCTTTCGTTCAGCAAGCTCACCATCCATCCTCCTCATTACTCTCCATGTATACCGGTGGATCATCTTATGGCAAAAGTAAGTGTTGGCTATTGCTAACCCCTTACCAGCACAGATGTCCACCAAAGCACTACCATTCCCATCTACTTCAGCTGGCACACCCCACTGACCAACCACTCCATCCACTCGTCCATTCCCAACTTTTCCATTCATGTCTCCAATCAAAAACACTCTCTCGCTCCTCTCAAATTTGTCCATACATGCTTCTACTCTCGCCCAAAATTCATCTTTCACTCTTGCCACTCGGTCCTCTGTCGGAGCATACGCACATACAATCACCCACACTTGTATACCTACTTTCATCCTCACCCATACATTCCTTGCACCCACTGTTCCATACTCTCTTATATTCTCCTTGCACTTCTTGCTTTTCATCAGACATACTCCCTCTCTTGCCCTCTCATTCTCATTAACTCCCGCACATATACCTAAACCATATTCCAATTCTCTCACCCTTTCACCTTACCATTTAGTTTCAGTCAATCCACATATATCCACTCTTGCATCCTCAAGCACCTGAACAATCTCTCTCTCTTTTACTTCATCATTCACTCCTCTCACATTCCATGTTCCCACCCTAAGAATGTCCTTTGTCCGTTCCTTAGTCGTCAACGTATGGTCCGTCCTGGTCCGAGGCGCTTTATTCGCTTGTTAAGTTAGTTCTTTTTACGGGGTGGGGCACTAACCCACCACCAACCCTTTTAGTCGCCTCGTACGACAAGCAGGGATACTGGGGGAGTATTTTTGAAACCCCCCTACCCCCAGGGGGGGGTAACTTTAAGTAAATAGCTAATTATCCTTTCAGAGGAGAGTATGTAGAAATACTCAGTACATAATGTTACCAGAGGTCTCCTCTTTCATTAGAGAGCAAAAGTAAACACCACCAAAATACTGGAAAGCACTGGAGTTTCCACACCAAAGACATCTCCTGGTCACTAGTATCATTGGTCATCATGGTCACTCTCGTAGATGGTATTATTATCGATATATGCATGCTAACTTCCGTCCGTTCATCCTCAATTTTTTTTCTCAGTATCACAGATTTCTTGTGCACTTTTAGTACTGAAAAAAGCACTATCACACTATACTCTTAGCGGATCATTTAGCTGCTGTCTTTATCTCTCTGTACATATAAAGAAGTACAGCTATTTTGAATAATAACCTACAAAATTATGATGAAATAAACCACGCATCGGCATAGCACCTACCATATCAGAGGCACTGGCGTCCATAGTATCTTTTTATATTCGGAAATAAACCCTGTATTTTGATTGGCTGCTGGAAGAAAAATGACGGAATGGATAGGCCAGTGAAAACTCGAGAGCTGGCGTGAGTGTCCCGAACACACACTTTCCCACATTCGTGATACTATCGCTATTTTTCTATTTTCCTTTGCGTTCTCTCTCTCTCTCTCTCTCTCTCTCTCTCTCTCTCTCTCTCTCTCTCTCTCTCTCTCTCTCTCTCTCTCTACCCCCACTTAGCACATATGTGTAACTTAAAATTCGCTGCCGCACTCACCCCCAGTCTAGTATTCTGTTTTGTACTACTGCTGTGGTGGTAGCCAATAGAAATTATGTTTTCCACAACCTATACTTTTAGTTTCATTCTCATTGACTCAGGCATCAAGGGTGGTGCATATTTCAAGACTGACCTAAGTAAATACATCTGGTGGGATTCTGTCTATCTATCTATCTATTGCCAGACGCCTCAATCCCGTTTGGGGTGGCCACAAACAAATCGTCTCCAAGTCGCCCTGTCCCCCGCCATTTCACTGCCCTGCTCTCAACTCACACCCCCCTCTCTCATATACCTCTCAACCCCATCCCTCCATCTCATCCTCGGCCTCCCCCTCCCTCTTCCCCCCTCCACCTCACTCACATACACTCTCTTCGACAGTCTTTCACCCTCCATCCTCTCCACATGGCCAAACCACCTCAGTGTGTTCCTCATAACGCTTCCTATCACATCCACATCCAAACCACAACGCTCCTTTATATCCTCATTCGTCAGCCTGTCTCTCCACGTGACTCCACAGGCTCCTCTTAAATAACTCATTTCCACTGCTCTCACTCTTGACTTGTGTCCTTCCAACAATGTCCAAGCTTCACTTCCGTACGTTAGAGTTGGTATCACAATACTGTCATGTAGTAACTTTTTCACTTCCATGCTCACTTCCCTGTTTCTTATCATTGCTTTCAAAGAACCAGCAACCTTTCTTCCCTGCTGTACCCTTTCAAGCACTTCACCCTCCAAACCTCCATCCTTACTCATCACACTACCCAAGTACTTAAACGTACTCACATTTTCCAATTCCTCACCATCCAACCTCGCTGTACATTCACTAACTTCACCTCTCTCAAAGACCATCACTTTACTCTTCCCTACATTCACTTTTAGATTCCGTTTCTTACACACTCTCTTAAACTCATCCACCAGGCCTTGCAGCTCCCCTTCGTCTTCACTCAACAACACAGTATCATCTGCAAACAACAGTACAGGGAGTTTCCAAACACTATCCTCTCTCACCAGGGCCACTCCAACATCCACTACCCTACCTTGTACCTCTTTTATTACCCCATCCATGTACAGATTGAACAACCATGGAGACATGACACATCCCTGTTTCAAACCAACTTTCAAAGAGAAAAATTCACTTAGTTCACCATCCACACGCACTGCAGCCTTCGCACCATCGTACATACTCTTCACAGCATTCGACAACTTCCCATCTACTCCATATATTCTTAACACTTTCCACAATCCTTGTCTATCCACCCTGTCATATGCTTTCTCCAAATCCATGAAAGCCGCATACAACTTCTTTCCCTTCTCTAGAAACTTTTCCACTAAAGATCTAGGAATGAATATCTGATCTACACAACCTCTTCCCTTCCTAAAGCCTCCCTGTTCTTCTCCAGCTAATTTCTCTGTTCTTTCTCTAACTCTATCTATAAGTATCCTACCATACACTTTTCCTATTATACTAAGAAGACAAATGCCCCTATGATTACCACACACTTCTTTTTCCCCTTTTCCTTTGTACAAGGTAATAATTATACCTGACTTCCAATCCTCCGGGACTCTGCCTTCCTCCCAGGCCAATCTGCACATCTTCCACATCCATTCTACTACTATCTCTCCCCCATGCTTCAGCATTTCACCACACACTCCATCAATTCCTGGGGCTTTCCCCGATTTAACTTTCTTCATTGCTTCCACAACTTCTATCCTACTGATTTCTTCCTGTCTTCTCACCTCCCTCCTTCTCCCAGCCATTCCCCAGCCACTTATACTCGCATTACTTCCATCCTCTACGTTCAACAATTCCTTAAAGTGTTCTCTCCATCTGCTCACTTTTTCTCCCTTCTCCACTAGTAATCTAACATTTTTATCTTTCACTCCCCTGCTGACTTCACTTCCACCCTGTCTTACTCTTTTCACTTCTCTCCAGAACATTTTCTTACAGTCCCTCCACTTTACACTCAAATTCCTTCCAAATTCCTCATCCACTCTCTTCTTACTCTCTCTTACTAATCTTTTCACCTCTCTCTTTCTTTCCACAAATAACTCTCTCTTCCGCCTCTCAACTTCTTCCACGCCCCTATTTCTCATCCATTCATTGTATGCTTTCTTCCTTTGTGCCACAGCCTGTTTCACCTCTTCAGTCCACCACGCTGTTCCTTGCGCCCCACTCCGTCTTCTCTTCCTTCCACACACCACATCACATGCTGCACATATTTCTTCTGTAAATATCTTACACACACCTTCTACGTCTCCCATCTGCTCCAATTCATATTTGCCCAATCGTTCCTCCACTTCTCTCTTATACTCTGCCTTTTTCTCATCCTCTTGTAACCTTTCCACTCTCCTTGCACTACTCCTTCCTCTCGTCTTTCCCTTCTTCTATTCCTCCATCTTACTTGCATTCCAATTCTGGCCACCACCAAGTAGTGGTCAGAAAGTCCACTCCCCCAACATCTATACACTCTTGCATCCTTTACACATCTTCGCATCCTTTCATCGACACACACATAATCAATCATTGCCTTCCTTTCATTCGGTTCACCACCCACCCTTCTCATCACTCGCCATGTATACCTGTGGATCATTTTATGCCTGAAGAGGGTATTGGCTATCACCAACCCCCTCCCAGCACAAATGTCCACTAACGCACTCCCATTCTCATCTATCTCAGCAGGCACACCCCACTCACCAACTATTCCATCCACCTTCACATTCCCAACTTTACCATTCATATCACCAATCAAAAACACTCTCTCATTCCTTCCAAACTTTTCCATGCACACTTCCACATTTGTCCAGAACTCTTCTCTCACTCTTCTAGCACGATCTTGCGTTGGTGCATACACACACACAATCGCCCACATTTGTATTCCAACTTTCAACTTTACCTCTCTTAATCCTTGACTCAGTGACCACTCGACCTTCCCCGTTCAGCAGGGAATGATTTTCACATCACCTGTACTGCACTGTAGTGTACTGTACTGTATAGAAAGGACTTTTCCATTAAGAAAAAAAAGAAAAACGGCGTAAAGCTATTCATCCTGAAATTCTCACCCAGAAAAGTGGGGGGAGGGGAACAAAAGATACTCTGTCCCCTAAGCTCCAAAAAGTGGGGGTGACACGTCCCCCTGTCCCCCACTCAAACTATAGGTCCCTGGGACACATTTATATCTGCTTACCTTCTAAAATGTAGTCTGAGGTGATCAAAATGGCTTCATGCAGTCTTCAAAAAATTTGTTTCAGCTGTTTGTAACAATAATTGTGCAGTGTTTGTTTGCAAATGGCTACAGGGTGAGAAGATATGGTTGTAGGGTGAGAGGATGTGGCTGAGGGGACAGGAAGGCCATTTTTACACGTCATCAGAATTCAAGTGCAAAACATCATTAGAGCTCTAATATTAACCACATAACCTAAGGTGATAGGGGAAATTTATTAAGTTAGAACTGGTCATTTTTTCTCGTGGGTTTTATAATATTTAGTCTAGTTTTCAGTTTCAAAGGAAATTATTGTTCCTACATAAATATTTTTGGAAATAGATAATGTTGTTTAATATACTAGTGTTAAATTAGGAAAACTTTATTGTCATACAAGAACTATGCCAAAAATCCCTTTCAGCATTTCCCCCATATTTTCCCAGGGGGGCAAACTGCCTCCCCTGCCCCCCCAGTGGCTACGTGTATGAGTTGCTGGAGGAATGTGGTCGTGTTGAGAGGGAGGAAGTACTTGATGCTGAGGCAGGTAGACCTTAGGAAGAGAATAGTGAAGGTGAGGTGCCTATGACAGATACGGTCAATGTAGGTGCTAGTGGCAGTGATTTGTCTGCGATGGTTAGGTGCCAAAACCAATTTCATATGCACCATGGTCTGTGGATGTATGTAGTGCCACGTTCAGTCATATTACGTATGGGACTAGGTTTGGCTAGCACGATGTTCCAGTGTTACATTAGTGGCATGTATGATGTTGCTGAGTACCGAGTGTGATATTCTACATATGCCATCGCTCTGTCGCCGATACGGTGATGTGTGTGAGACTGAGTACTCTAAAAATCACCTAGGTTTATCCAACGGCGAATGATGCACCGTGGGCCGTTACATGGCGGAATAGAGGATTGAATACCGAAGATGCAGATGAAATTCTTGAACATGACATTGACAGCTTTTGTGACGCTGTGGGACCTAACTGGAGCAACGATGAGGAAACGGCCGAGGACATGAACTGAAACACTCACAAGGTCGTGTGGCTCAGTCGGTGTCATGGTATGCCCGTCTTATCCTTATCCATGAGTTAGGCAACACAGATTTTGATAACTTTTTGTGCTTCTTCCTTGAGCTGAGGCATAGTATTACTCTTTTAAACGGTTGTTTTGAGTAAATTCTTACTGAGGTAAACGCTAGCCCTCCATTGATGTAGGATGATGCAGACTGAAAGGGATCTAACAAGTCCATCCGGATCAGTAACATCATTGCCGACTACTATCATTTTCTCTCTCATGTGCGGCTGTTGCCAGTGTTTGTACTGGCCAGTGTTTGCTGCCTCCAGCAGGTAAGGATGGCGTGGTGTGAAGCAGGTGAATCCAGGGAACAATAAGTTGATGTTTAAAGGTTACACTATCTCCCTCCGTAATACGTCCTTTCCATATGGAATACCTTATGTGAAACTGTTGTATTGAAGGCACATATGTTCCTTCCGTGATAATGCACGACCTTGTGGTATCCACACCAAATAAAGTACAGCTCGTGATGGACTAGAATGGAAGATGATCAAAACATTAAATGCATTTATCATGATTTTTTCTCAACAGATGAATAAACGAATAGGATCCAACGATTACTATAATTATGCAACCAACTTGGTATTTTCCTTTACTTTAAGAATTTGCATGTATATGTAATGAACAAAACTTGGATACCTGTGCAGATATTTACTCCAGTCTTTAGTCACTGACAAATCCATCCCTTTTTTTATTTTTTGGCCGAACAGGGCCTGTGGTACTATGAAATAAAAGTGCCGAACTGGCCATTTTCAAAAGCTAAAAAACGGAGGAGCGCCCAGATTTTTTTTCCTATGAAGTACCCTTCAGCAGTCCAGGCCAGCTATGAGTTAAACAACTTTGAGGAGCTCACAAAAATACTATGTCCCATTCTTTATTGTCAGTTCAAAATGTATCATTGCCATATATAACTTCGCAAGGCTGAATACAGTATTCTAAACGTGTGAATAATTCCGTATGTTAATCGTTTTCACAGTCATTAGTAAACCTGACAGTAATAATTTCGGAAAAATACGAGTAAACCGATAAGCTTCCAAGTAATGTAATTTGTATTACTAATTACAATTTATTGAAAATCAGACTACATAATGGTTTCAAAACAATCTGACACTGTATAGCTTAAAATGGACTAATGAACAGTGAAATACAGGAATTGCGTCACATAACGATGAACCATTGAATACATATGGAATCACCAATATACTCCATGAACCACGCTTTTTATACTAGAATTATGTAAATGTGTTGATTTATTTTGCTAACAAAACATATCTCTATATTAAGCAAATATCAAGAATAAATTGTGGTCTAGCATTCGGGGGAAAAAAAAAAAATCGTCTTCAGTATGGTGATGAATCATTAATTTGTATCGACAGCCTGTGCAACATAAGCTCTGTTTAAGCACTGAGTTGTCGTGGCAAAAAAAAAAAAAAAAAAAAACTTGTGCATCCTAGTACTCAGCGGAGCTATATTAGTCGGGTGCAACAATACTAAGCTGGCTTACCGTTGGAGATCTAACAAAAAAACGTTCCCCTATCAGTCATCGCCAGAGCTGACCCTGTGAGGTTTCAATCAAACGTTTCTGTAAACCAGTATGACAGGTTCCACCAGGTCATGACTTCTGATCCACGGCAGCGATGAAGCAACTGGCCATGGTGGCAGGAAGACCTGTTCCAGAGATAGGGCTACTAATATTCTCGGTATGACTATATGCCTGTCTTTGAAAACTGAACCTTGGAACATAAAATATCTTTGCTCTGGTAACAGAAACAAACTTAGCTTTTCTTGAAGAGTTGAGGGATGTGAATAAGAATGTAATAGGTCATAGAGAGGTGAAGTATTCACAGAATCATCTGATGATCACATACTAAGGTACAATTAAAACTTCTATTTACTCTGTCAATCTTTTCCCTCTGTTGGGCATTTCTAGTCACAACCTTATCTCAGTAACCTGTCTTATCGCTCCAAAAAGGTCTGTAGACCCTTTCAACAATCCTATGAATGGCATTTTGGCCCTGTGGACTGAAAGGACCTCAGGCAATACTTCTGTGATATTTTCAAAATTTATTATTGTTTCCATAGCTGAGAACTATCTGAATGTACTCAGCACATTGCAGAGGTTATTCTTTTAGCCATGGAGGCTTAGATTCGTGTCTCTCACCCTCTTATGAATGCTAAACAGCCTTGATTTAAGAACATTTGTTTAAGTGCTATTCACAACAAGGACGTTGTTTTCAAAAGGTACCAGCGCCACCCTACCCCTTTTATGTTCATGGCTGGAATCGTGCTGAGCCTGTCCTTCCTTGTGCTAAATATATGTACGGTACATCTAATCCAAATGCTCTAAACGTTCTACCTAGAATTCTTCCCATTTCTTTTGGCACCTCCCCCAAAATCTCCGTAATAATTTTAAGTCTTCCTCATCCTCTTTCCCACTTTGTTGGTTCTGTAGCTGTTTCTTCTGTCAAGAAAGCAGAACTCTGCTGAAACTTTCTCCTCTAATTCCGCTTTGAACGATTTCGGTGCTATCACCCCCATCTTTTCTCCCCCCCCCCTTCCTCAAAATTTCTCATGCCTGTCATTAAACTAATTGCCCTCAGTACAGTTAAGGTGAGCGGCCCTGTTACTGTCCCCCCTGCTGTTCTCTTGAACATTACATCCGTACCGATTCCCCGCATAGGCCAATTTTTCATTTTTGTCTGTCAGCTTGTAGCTTTCCTTCTTGTTGCGTATGTGCTCTCAGTCTATCTGGCCCGGATAAGAATGACTATCCCTAACCCTCTAGCCATCATGGAGATTCTTTAGTATCTTGGATTTTTAAAATCTATGAACCTATCCTTGACAGTATTTTGAGACATCTTTTCTCTAATAACCTTTTTGATCGCCTGAATGGATTCCATCGGGGATGCCCCATCGGCGATCTTTTTTACATTCTTTGACTATTAGTCGTCCGCATTTTGACATATTGGCCTTTATTATTGAGCTTTTTTACAGAATCTGGCACAAATCTTTATTTTCCAGTTATAATATTTACATTTATAATTACTCAGTATTCTTATAAAACTATCAGTAGTGGTTGTCCGTAGGGTTCGGTCATTTCACCTACTCTTTTCCTTCTGTTCATCGATGATCGTTTGAACTTTATTCTAGTCCTATCCATTCATGCGCAGATGCTTCCTTCATTCTCTTTTCCATCCGCTTCCAAGAGCGTCCATCACAACAGTCAATGCAACAATCATGAGATGAAGCTTTGGCGCACCCGTGATCTGACTTGTCCCTTACTACTCTTTGGAACAAAAGGAACCTTGTTATTGTTATTACTTCCCGAACCCAATGCCCCAATTTCAACTTTTCACATTCATCCACTTGACTATCCTCTTATACCATCAAAACACACAGCTTATTCACTCATCTTCGCTCAGCATTACCGTGCTTCCTTATCTCGTGATCTCTTAGAGAGATCACATTACCTCTTTAGCAAAAACAGCTTCGCCGAGGCTTGGTGTACTAAACCAATTCTTACAGTTCTTTAACCCCAGTTAATTGCTGTTTGCCCGGAGGCCTTATTTGCCTCTGTTCGCAGTACAGCTGTGTGTGTATGGAGGAGGGGGGGGGGGGCTCGCCACATAAGAACTTCTAAACAGGGTAGAATCAAAGGCTTTTGTCTTTTCAGCACTTCTCCTTTCACTTGCATCCTTGCAGCCTCTACGCAGCAGTGTCGCATCTCTCTTCCTCTTACTTCTGTCACAGTTACTCTGGACAATGTTCTTCTTAATTCTCTGCCTGCATCCTTCCCCATGCGGGGAGCATACAGCACTCGTTTACCTACACGCTCCCACCCTATTTCTAACTCTAAAGCTTGAGTCACCCGGTGATCTCGGTCTTTCATATATGAAACTGGTCAACTCTGGAAATGTCTTCTTCAGTCTGTCTTTCCAGCTGCCTGTTATTTCAGGTAATTTAAATGCAATGTACTCAGGCATCTCGAAAATTAAGAACCCTGTTTTCTAATAAAGTATTCTTTAAAAGTACTGGGCCATGTGTTCTTTCTTTCTGCATAAAAAATAATTGTCATAACTTTAAGCCGTATTACCACCACCACAAGGAACTAACAACGAACAGCTTCCGCAACGCTACAGCGAATTCCCAAGAAGATCCCTCCCTTTCCACCCAATGGTACACTTTAATATACAGACACTTAGCCACCACACCATCCAAAACTTACAGCCAAACATGAATCCCCAGTAGCCATTTCTTCCAAAGCAATTGTACTTCCCAGAGAGACATGAGTATCTTAGATCTTAGGCAGAATTAATGGGGCAACCATCCTTCTCTGCCTGTACGCCAGTACGAAATGCACCCTCGCAAACAATTCTTTTTGTCCTGAATATAATGCAGTCCCTTACACCACAACACCCTTACCTCAGGCACCTCACTTCAACATAACTGAGCATTCGAGTATGATCTCTGGGAGTGTGCACATGAAGTGATCGGCTTGCTGCAGTCCACCTAGTTCACATCCAGGTGAACCTGGAGACACAACAACAACGACAACAACAACATGCTTCAACATCCAACGTATAAAAAATAGAATAGTTGTACCAATAAGCAGAAGAAACAATGAAAAACAGTATGTCTAGGGCACTCTTGTGACAGTAGGCATCTGTGTAAAATACAGAAAAGAAAAAGATAAATAACTTTTCTGTAGGACAGTTTTGAACAGATGACCAGGACAGAGGCAAAATGATAATGAAATCTGTAGCAAGCACCAGTTTTAGGGACGATACCTTCTTTGAAAACAAAAGCACACACACACACACACACACACACACACACACACACACACACACACACACACACACACACACACACACACACACACACAAAAGGAGGAGGAGCACTCGGAAACAGCAACACCCGCGCTTACATCAACTGGTGTTACAATAAAGATGTCATAGCAATAAAAATAATAATTCTGAGGAAATAAAGGCTTGCAGAAGGTAGTAGCTGTAGGCTACATGTTTGCCCTTGATTCTTTCTCTTCTCAGTTATAAATTCATATTGTAGTTATTGTCCCGTACCTTTATCACGTCATATCATCGAAGAAAACGCACAATCGAGCTGGAAATTATATAAAATGAATAATATGAGGCAATGCTATAGTTGATGTTAACATTGTAAAATACATTTTTCGGACTGACCTCTGACCTGTCAGTCTGACCTCTAACCTGCTCAGGTGAAGACGTACTTTTCGGAGCTCCTCCCAACCTCCCCTTAAGATGGCGCCTACCCAACGATTCTCCTGTTGCTTGTGTTCTAAGGATTTTACAAGAGACTCTGTGGTGAAAGAGGATATTGAGTAAACTTGTTTGTTTTGCGAATTGGCGTGAAAGATTAGTTTAGAAATTAGAAAAAACAGCGAAGCATTTCACGTGTTAAGTGACTGACTGAAAAGTTGGGAACATGAGGCTGGAATGGTGAGTGCTATGGCAGTATATGGAGAAGAAGTGGATGCAAAAGTGCTAGCAAGGTAGATAACTTAGAAACTAGGCTAGTTACGGCTGAGACTAGGCTAGATGATGGTGAAGGCTCCCAGCCAGGCAGAGGAGAATGCAAGGCTAAGGTAAGTATATCGATAGAAGTGTATATATTGGGAATAGGATTCCGGTTCTAGAGGATGAAGTGCAGGATGAGCCTAGCCTCATACTTTTGAGGGATTCTTTGATTAGGCACCGGGAGAAGGAGTTTTGTATTAAGCGTCCTAGGAGGAAGTGTTTCTGTTTTCCTGGGTGTGAGATACAGGACGTGGCGGAGAGAGATGATGACTTAGTCAGCACCACCTCAGAAGACTGAGTCTTTAGTGTGGTAAGAACTGATAATGTAGCTTCAGGCAGGTCATAAGGGATAGTTAGGAAGTATAGGGACCTTATTAGGAAGTTCAAGGAAGGCCGCAGGAAGTCAGATGTCTGTGGTCTGTTGCCATGATGTGATGCTAATTCTGTGATTCTCTGTAAAATGATATGAGTGAATAGCAGACTAGAAGGTCAGTGTAGAAAGGAGGATATGATGTTTTATGTTTGGAGGAATTTTAGTCATGACAGGAACTTGTCTGGTAGAGGTGGCCTGCACTTCAGTAGGGTAGGAAAAGCTAGGTGAGGCTGGGATCTAGATGAGAGTTAGTCATACTTTGGATGGCAACACAAAGTTGGAAAGAGGGACAGTTCATGGCATGGCCGTTAACCCATTAGTGCCCAGAGTTCCTGTGTGAGGAAGTTTGCTGGAAGGGTACTCAGTATACTGCCCTCCGCCTATCGGCTTATAGTCGCGAAGCTCATAGGTCCCTACCGGGGGCTTCCCTTCTTTATTACATTTTGAAAATGCCCACTTCCGTCCTTTATAGAGGACACTGGGCACCAATGGGTTAATAAACCAATCCTTGAGGCCAGTGATGGTAGTGTCAGGTGACATTAGTTCACCAGGAGAGACAGGTAGATCTGACCTCACCTCAGGTACAGGTTGACAAGCAGAGGATTTCTGAAGAGGGTTGGATAGTCGGGTAAGTAGCTCGTAGGAGTGATGTCATCCTGGATGAGGCTATAAGTGATCAAACAGGGCTAATTTTAGTGTCTCACAGCCATATTACATCCATCCATCATCTGAATATTATGTATATGAATGTGAGAATTAGTGGTAGGTGGGGGCACCCACCATCCACTCAGTTGATGTAGTGCTGCTCCCGGATGACTGCCCTTTCCTCTCTTCCTTCTCTCTTTCCTTACTTCCCCTTCTGTCTTTCTTGCCTTCATTCTTTCCACTTCCTTCTGTTTACGGATGACTCTACACCAAGTGACAAGCCAAATGGTTTCCTGTACGTCATCTACTGGTGCATATACTCCATCTTCTCCCAAGCTTTTCCATGCCTTTGTTGGTATTTCATCCGGTCCCGCTGCCTTTCATTTTTCATCTTTTTCAGTGTTGCTTTGACATCCTTCCTACTGACTTCAGGTGTTTCCCTCTCATTTGGCATGCTGGGGGAGAGCCTTACAATGTTCGATTTTCAATTTCTGAACTCCAGGCAGCTCTGTCGCAGTGCCATTGTTCCTCTACTGGATATGATGATATTCCTTAAGCCTTTTTACGTCACCTGTTTGATGAGTCCCTGTTGTTTTTACTTTCACTGTTTAATAAGATCTGGTGTTCTGGGGAGTTTCCGGCTTGTTGGGGTGTTGCTGTAATTATCCCCATCCCCAAACCAGGTAAGGACCACCTAAAGGCGACGAATTATCGGCCTATTTCTTTGACGTCTTGTACATGTAAAGTTCTGGAAAAGATGGTCAATGTTAAGCTTCTGTGGTTTTTAGAGAGAGGTGACTTCTTATGCTCTGCCCAGTATGGTTTTCGAAAAATGCAATCTACCTCTGATGCACTACTGTCCTTGGAATCTTCTGTGTGTGAGGCTTTCTCCAATAACCAACACCAGGTTACGGACTTCGATCTGGAGAAGGCATATGATACTGCCTGGCATCATGGCATCTTACTCTCTCTTCATGAGTTTGGTGTTCGTGGGCGCTTGCCTATTTTTATTCAACAGTTTTTATCTAACTGAGTTTTAAGGGCGTGAGTAGGAGGAGTGCTTTCTAATGCTCGAGCACTAGAAGATGGAGTACCACAGGGGAGTATCCTTAGCGTTACTCTGTTTGCTGTAGCCATTAATAGCGTCATTAGTGTACTTCCTGACGGTGTACAAGGATCATTATATATGGAGGATCTCACAATTTCCTTCACCACGTTTAGAATGTCTCTGACAAAGAGGAAGTTGCTGCTGGCTCTCAATAGAATTTCTGACTGGGCAGAGTCTCGCGGTTTCCATTTTTCTTTAACAAAGATAGTGGCTATGCATTTTTGTCGTCTTCAAGGGGTTCACCCAGACCCTGACTTGTATCTCTATGGTAGGAGAATATCCTGCGTGAAAGAGATGCGGTTTCTGGGTCTTCTGTTTGATAGATGACCAACCTGGGTTCCTCATGTTCGTTCTGTTAAGGTGGCATGTCTAAAAGCTTTGAGTCTTTTGAGGGTCTTGGGGTGCTGACCGTCATACCCTCCTCCTCTTGCATAGGTCTCTTATTCTTCCTAAACTTGAATATGGATGTGAGGTCTACTCCTTTGCAACAGATCCCCGTCTCCGATTGTTAAATTCTGTGCAATATGCTGGTGTTCGTCTGGCAACTGGGGCATTCAGATCATCCCCGCTTTTAAGTTTGTTGGTGGATGCTGGTGTACTCCCCTTGGATTTGCAATGCCAGTTACTAATGATGTGGTGTTGGTATCGTCCTCACCGCATTCCAGACTCAATTTCTTGTGCCGTCGTCTCCCAGGACTCCCAATTTTCTCTTTATGACACCTGTCCTAATTTCCCAAAGACATTTGGTTACAGGGTCCAGTCTGTTATGTTAGCCCTCTCTGTTCCGAGACTGGCAATTTGCCCACATCGGATCCCAAGGGTGGTTTCTTGGCTACTCCCTTGTGTGACATTTGTAGGTCCATTGTTGAAAAAAAGGGCTCACTTCCCTCTCAGGTGTCCCTCCCTCTCTTTTCAGAACATGCCTCTATTCATGAGGGTTCTGTCCCCGTCTATACTGACGGGTCTAAGACTGATACAGGTGTAGGATTTGGTGTTGTCTTCCCTTCCTTTAGTGGGGGCGGTAGCCTTCCTGGCATTACTTTAGTGTATACGGCGGAATTGACTGCAATTTTATATGCTCTTAAAATCATATTTACTCTTCCCTAATCTGTTTTTGTGAATTTTAGTGACTCAGGTAGTGCTCTGTCTGCAATGGAGTCTTTTATTGCATCTCATCCATTGGTTTATCAATTTTAGAGTGGCTTTTTCTCCTTGGCCATCGTGGCCGCCATGTGGACTTCTGTTGGGTTTCGGCACATGTTGGTGTGGTGAGCAATTAGAGGGCAGATAGCCTACATTAGCTAAAGCTGCATCTTCTGAACAGCCCCCAACCAACTACCCACTTCCTGTTTCTGATGTAATACCTTACTTGCGGTACGCATTTCGTACATGTTGGCTGAGAACTGGGATGTTATTTCTCACAGTAAACTAAAAGAAATCTTTCAGAGAGTGGTTTTGCCAAGAGTTCTTCCCTCTATGCCTCACATTGGGCACTCTTGGCTTACACACGGGTTCCTCATAAGTGGTGAAACTCAACCGTACTGTGATGACTGCCTTGTTCCCCTTACTGTCCATCATTTGTTGGTCGAGTGTCCGTGTCTGGGGGACCTACGTCATAAGGGGACCATAGGCATAAGGGGGCAGATGGTGCCTACTGTTTGTCCTCGATGCTCAGTGAAGCCTCTAGTGATTTTACTGATGTTTTTAGTTTTCTTCAGGAGGTGGGCCTCCTTCCACTCTTATAGGTAATTGATATTTTATAAACTATTCTTTTATTATTTTCAGTTTTTTTATTTCTATTAACAGATATTACCTTTATTTTGAATATCTATCTACGTATCTCTAGCCGATGCCCTAATCCCACAAAATGGTGGCCGCAGACAAAACGCCTCCATGTGGCTCTGTCACCCACCATTTGACTACCCTCCCCCCAACTCACTCCCCCCTCCCTCATATACCTCTCAACTCCATCCCTCCACCTCATCCTCGGTCTACCCCTCCCTCTCCCTCCCTCCTCCATCTCACCTACATACACCCTCTTAGTCAGTCTTTCATTCTCCATTCTCTCCACATGTCCAAACCACCTCAGTGTATTTCTCCTAATCTTCTCAACAACATCCACATCCACCCCACGTTCTTTCACTTCTTCATTCGTCAACCTGTCCCTCCACGTCACTCCACATGCTCCTCTCAAGTAGCTCATTTCCACTGCTCTCATTCTTGGCTTGTTCCCCTCTTGCAAGGTCCATGCCTCGCTTCCATACGTCAGGGTAGGGATCACAATACTATCATGCAGTGACTTCTTAACTTCCATACTCACCTCCCAATTTCTCATCACTGCTTTCACTGAACCAACAACCTTCCTTCCCTGCTGTACACTTTCACGCACTTCATCCCCCGACGTTCCATCCTTACTTATCACATTACCCAAGTACTTGAATGTACTCACATTCTCCATATCCTCACCATCCAACCTCACTGTAAGTACATTCTGTGACTTCATCCCTCTCAAACACCATAACTTTACTTTCGTTTACATTAATTTTCAGATTCCTCTTCCTACACACTGTCCCAAATTCATTCACCAAACCTTGCAACTCCCATTCATCTTTACTCAACAATACTGTATCATCAGCAAACAACAACACCGGAATCTTCTAAATCTCACCCTCATTCATCAGATCCAGCCCCACATCCACTGCCCTACCTCTTGCCTCCTTTACAACCCCATCCATGTATATATTAAACAGCCATGGAGACACC
This sequence comes from Coenobita brevimanus, assembly GCF_032717465.1. Lineage (NCBI taxonomy): Eukaryota > Metazoa > Arthropoda > Malacostraca > Decapoda > Coenobitidae > Coenobita > Coenobita brevimanus. The sequence goes on along the minus strand of NC_136971.1, from coordinate 19,390,833 downwards.
ACACAACCCTGTTTCAGTCCCACACTGAGATCAATGAACTCACTCAGCTCACCATCCACTCGCACCGTAGCCCTAGCTCCTTCATACATACTCTTCACAACACTCAACAATTTCCCTTCCACTCTATATATTCTCAATACCTTCCACATACCTTGTCTATCTATTCTGTTATAAACTTTCTCCAAGTCCATGAAGGCAGCATACACAATTCTTTCACTTCTCTAGATACTTCTCCTCTAAACATCTTAGAACAAATATCTGATCTACACACCCTTTTCCCTTTCTAAATCCCCCTTGTTCTTCTCCAACTAGTTCCTCTGTTATATGCCTAACCCTAGCAATGAGTATTCTATCATATATATTTCCAGTCACACTAAGAAGGCAAATACCTCTATGGTTACCACATACTTCTCTCTCCCCTTTTCCTTTGTATAAAGAACAATTTATACCTGATTTCCAGTCCTCCGGAACCCTTCCCTCTTCCAAAGCCAATCTACGTAACATCCATATCCATTCCACTACAATCTCACCCCCATACCTCAGCATTTCACCACACACTCCATCAATTCCTGGGGCCTTTCCCATCTTGATCTTCTTCATTGCTTCCACTATTTCTGCCCTGCTGATCTCTTCCTCCCTCCTTTCATCTCTCCTTCTCCCAGCCATTCCCCAACCACTTATATTCGTACTGCTCTCACTCTCTACATTCAACAAATCCTCAAAGTGCTCTTTCCATCTCCTCAGTTCCTCTCTGTTCTCCACCAAAAATCTATTATTCCTATCTTTTACTCCCCTACTATTACCCCTTTCACACTGCCTTACTTTCTTTACCTCCTTCCAAAACAATTACTTACTCTCCCTCCATTTCACACTCAGATCCCTCCCAAACTCTTCATCCACTTTCTTCTTACTCTCCTTCACCAATCTCTTCACCTCCCTTCTCCTGCTCACATATACCTCTCTCTTCTCTCTCTCACCTTCTCCTCTACCTCTACTCACTAGTCATTCACTATATGCCTTCTTCTTTTGTTCCACAGCTCGTTTCAGCTCATCATTCCACCATGCTGTCCCTTGCACACCCCTGCATCTCCTCCTCACTCCACAAACCACCTTACATGCTGCACCTATCTCTTCCGTGAATATCTTACATACGTCTTGCATCCCTTCCATCTGCTTTGACTCATACCTTCCCAATCTTTATTCCACTATGCTCTTATACTCTGCCATTCTTTCACTGTCTTGAAATTTCTCCACTCTTGTCAGAGGAGTTGTTTCCTCCTGTCTTCCCCTTCATCTCTTCAATCATTTTCCTTGCAGCCTTTCCTTGGCCATCACTAAGTGGTGGTCGGAGATTCCATTCCCCCACCCTCTCCACACTCTTGCATCCAACACTTGTCTTCTCATTCGCTCATCCACACACACATAGTCTATCATTGCCTTTCGTTCAAGAAGTCCACTATCCATCCTCCTCATAACCCTCCATGTATACCTGTGGATCATCTTATGCCGAAAGTAGGTGTTAGCTATTGCTAACCCATTACCAGCACAGATGTCCAACAAAGCACTACCATTCCCATCTACTTCAGCTGGCACACTCCACTGACCAACCATTCCATCCACTCGTACATTCCCGACTTTGCCATTCATGTCTCCAATCAAAAACAATCTCTCACGCCTCTCAGACTTGTCCATACATGCTTCTACACTCGCCCAAAACTCATCTTTCACTCTTGCCACTCGGTCCTCTGTTGGCGCATACGCACACACAATTGCCCACGCTTGTATATCTACTTTCATCCTTACCCATACAATCCTTGCACCCACTGTTCCATACTCTCTTATATTCTCCTTCTACTTCTTGCTTATCATCAGACATACTCCCTCTCTTGCCTTCTCATTCTCATTAACTCCCGCACATATTCCTAAACCATATCCCCACTCTCTCACCCTTTCAACTTTCATTTAGTTTCAGTCAATCCACATATATCCACTCTTGCATCCTCAAGCACCTGCACAATCTCTCTTTCACTTCATCATTCACTCCTCTCACATTCCACGTCTCCACCCTAAGAATATCCTTTGTCCGTTCCTTAGTCGTCAACGTATGGTCCGTCCTGGTCCGAGGAGCTTTGCTTGTTTAGTTAGTTCTTTTTACGGGGTGGGGCACTAACCCAACACCAACCCTTTTAGTCGCCTCATACAACAAACAGGGATACTGGGGGAGTATTCTTGAAAAAAAAAAAACCCTACCCCCAGGGGGGAGTATGCACTTTTTATTTTGTGCATCTTTTACCTTGTTGTCCGGCGGCATATGACCCTGGCAGATGCACCACAAGATTTTAATTATTTTCAATCAACCAACCAATCTCTCATTTGGCGTCCCATCTCCAAATACTCCTCTCATTCAGTAATTTCTCGAAATTCTCTTTTCACCTTCCTTTTATGCCCTCCTCTGCGCTCAGCTTAAGATCTTTTGCCACTCCGTTCCTTCATTTTCCCAATGCAAAGATCTTCTGTCCTTCTGGTGTTTCCAGTTCCTTGTAGAACTGATCCAATGTTCTTGCCTTTGCTCTTATTACCTTTTTTTTTTGGCTTCTTTCTTTGCAATTTTTAGTCTCTCTTTATCTTCTTCATTCCCGGCTCTATCAAATTTCTTCTTCGCCTCTTTCTTCTCCTTTACCCTTTTTTGCACCTCCTCATTTCACCACCATGTTTCTTAATCTTGTCAGGAACTTATTCCTGATGTTTTGCCTAGCAGTTCTTCCCCACCTGCTTAATTATCCTGCCGTTTTTTTCCCACCACTCATTTACATTCTCCTCTGGTGTTATTTCTCTCATAACTCTAGTTCTAAACTCGCTCTTTAACTCTTCCACTTTCAACTTCCAACATTTAATTTTTGGAATTCCCTCTTGTTTCCCTTTCCTCACGCCTACCGTATGACTGCATTCCACCATTACCAGCTGAAATTGTGCCCCTACACAACTTTACAGTTCGCAGTTTCTTTCAAGTGGTTCCTTCTATTTAGCAGAAAATCAATTTGACTCTCTCTTAGTCCACTTTTGTAAATGAGATGATATGCTGGCTTAAAAAAAATAAAAGTTTTTAGAATAGCCATGTCTGCTGCCAGTGCAAAGTCAACTATGCTCTTTCCTTCTGCGTTCATCACTCCACTTCAGAAACCACCATGAACTCTAGAAAATACATCCCTCTCCCTACCCACATGGCCATTCAGATCTCCGATGAAAACTCTTTCTCCCTCTGGAACCCTTACCAGTACTTCATCCAGATGCCTCCAGAACTCCTCCTTTTCTCCCTTACTACACCTGACCTGTGGTGCATAGGCACAAACCACATTTAGCACCAAACCACCATGTTCCAGTTTCACACAAATTATCCAGTTACTTGTTCCAGTTTCACAGAAATTATCCAGTTACTTTTCCTTCCCACACCAACTGGCCACTCCTTCCAATTCATATCCAAGATGATTCCAACACTGTTTCTTCCTTGCGCATTTGCTGTCCTACAGATAAGCTTATACCCAGCGCCAATATCACGTGCCCTGTTTCCTTTCCACCTTGTTTCTTGCTCACACAGTACTCCCACTTTTCTTTTGTCCATCATGTCAGCTGCTCCCTACCTCTCCCAGTCGTGCTTCCCACATTCAACATCCCCACCCTCAGAACTCGTTTCTTCAGCTGCACCCGCTCGCGATGTGGTAGCCTTTGCTCACTTGTCACAGGGGTCAGGCAAGGCCCCCGTGCATTGCTTTTGGGGAACATCCTAACCAGTTCTGAGACCAATGATAGATGACTAATGATAGGTCTAAGCAACGTTTTACCACCGAATGCCCCTCCTGCCATCAACTCTCCCTATTTACCCGGGCTTGGGACCGGCACAACATTGGGCTAGCTTACTCCTACAGTGGCAAAAATTACCAGAAGAAATAATCACACTAATAAACCAACGTGGATGACAAAGAATATTGAAGAAATCACCGTTTGCAAGAGAAGAGTATATTAAAAAAACAAAAACATACAGGAAGTAATGATGAGAGTACTATATATTTTATATTACAGTGCTACTGTACGAAAATTATTCAGAAACCCTAACATCCTAAAATCATAACCCTAAAATATTTTTCCATTATGTGAGAAGTAAGAAAATATAAAAGATAGCTGGCTATGGTGATGGGGACTTCATATGTCGTAGGGTAAATCAAAGTTTTGCCGACCATCACTCCATCTTCTATCATGCCATGGCTTCTGTGCTCCACCAGCCCCAGGGCAATGTGCAGCATGCCATTGATCTTGCAGCACAGCAGCATCTCTGACTCAGGGGAGGATAATTATAGTCCATCTTGTGGTCACTAATAGATTTCCAAGCTCCACAGCCCTCAGCAGAACACTCCTTCCTCCTAGCCACATTTGCATTGAGTGGAAGTCTAACAGGCAGGCACTGGACTCCAGGCAGTCCAAGCTCAGAATGCAGGGGTTCTCGATGTTGGCAACACACACAGCCAGGGTCTCTTAGCTCCCCGCCGCATCCTGACACCCACCGATCCCCCCAGCCCTGCGCAGGACCCTACAACTCCACACAGCTGCAGCAAAGTCTCTGAACACTGTCGATGACCCACCTCATTCAGTTGCACAAAAGCCCTCTCTGATCCTGTGACAACGACCATTGGGATGCTGCTTCCTCAGTCTCACCATCCCGCTCTTAACACCTTTTACTGGTACCTAAGAGGTGTACTGGGTGCTGACCCTCAGGCAAACACTGTTCAAGGACTTTGAGCCTGTTACTCATTTCCTATATTTCACTTTATCCTCCAGTATACATGAAACCTCTTCCCTCGCTTCTTTTACCTGGTTGCTTATTCTCTTTACCACGCTGTGAGCTACCTCTTCCTGTTGCTTGAGTTTCCTGGTCCCACCCTACAATTCCCCACATAGCTGGCAAAGCTCCAGTCTGAAGGCTTGCACAATGTGCTTGGGTATTTTTTGTCTTCTTGATAGTTTTATTGTGTTTTCTGTGCTCTCAACACTGCAAGTACATCTTTCTTTTGTTCTTCTTGCTATGCATTTCAATATTTCATTTGTTCTTGACATTTCTTTTGTTTTCCTTGCTGTGCTTCTCGATATTTCTTTGTTCTTCATAATATTTGTTTGTTCATATTGTAATGCTAGGTATTTTAGGGTAGGCTTCCCATCCCTCTAACGCCTAGTGTGTAGCTGGGCTCTCTTTCTAGACTGGAGCTTAGACAAATAGGAGGGAGGCAGGACACAAAAACTCAAGGCACCGACCTTACACATGTATTACTAAATTCTACAGTGGAATGGGGAGATGTCACAAATACAGATACACTGGACAATCATAATTCTTAGGCCTAGATATGGGTTATTAGTATCGCGCAGGATACTACCCAGGAAAAGGTCGGGCAAAGTGAATAGCACTTAGGGCAGAGGTTTATATACTATGATTGTAGGAAGTCCCAGTTTTATATATCTGTGGAGAGGGTGGTACTATTTCACTGTAGGCAATTATTTAACACTGGGGTCTGTGTATGATTTTAGTATGATGCGTTGTTATCAGATGGTAGCGTATTCACTGTAATAGACCCGTATTTCACTGCTTGGCCGTGTTCATGATTTCACTGTTACTTTTATTCACTCCACCACTTTTATATTGTCGCTGGTGCTTCTCTCACTGACTTCCTTTATATGGTTAATTCACTGCGATGCCTTCACATCACTAATTCATGGACACTGTGCTTTCACTGTCACTCCTTTCGGGTCTGGGTGTCATGGTGGTCAGGTACAAGGGCGGCGGAGGTGACCCAGCCTCACTACTGATGGGGCTGGGTTCTGCTGGGGGCCCTCTGTGTTCAGGGGCCACAGAATCACGTGTAGGGGCGTCTCTCGTCTGGGGCTGCAGGTGGCGAAGGGCCCCGCGCTTTCGGGGTTTGGGGTAAGAGTACGGCCCTCAGGGCTGGGGCCGAATAACTGCCTGAACTTCTCGCTCAGGTGCCTGACAGAGCACGAAGATCTCCAACGTCTGGGTGTAGGAAGGTCCTGCCTGGGGGTCCTGGGGGTGGTCTGGGGGTTTTGAGGGCTGTGGTCCCCATTGTGCGGTGGCACCATCAGGAAGGGGCTGCAGCGCCAGCCTACATCGGGGTCCATCAGGTGAGTCCTCTCCAGATCCGACTGCAGGGAGAAGAGGCCAGGGGAAGTCATGGGGCCCCTCCAGTACTCCTCCAGGCGGGGGACTCCCTCTGAGTCGTAGGTTGGTGAATAAGAGTCAGCACCTGATGGAGGAGCGGCTACAGGCCATATCCTGCCATAGGGTCCAGCTACTGGCCGTGGCCTTCTAGGGGCGTGGCTACAGGCCGTTGCTAAAGCCTGGCTACTAGCCATGGCCTTGGGAAGGGAGCAGTTACAAGCCGACTCAGGGGCGCCTTCGGAGTGGCTACAGGCTGTCTCCTTCAGGAGGGTTGAGCAGCTACATGCCGTCTCAGGAAGGGCACCTTCAGAACGGCTACAGTCCGTCTCCTGACGAAGGCAGGAGCAGCTACAGGCCATCTCCTGTTTTCCCTCAGAGCGGCTACAGGCAGTCTCCTTCAGGAGGGTTGAGCAGCTATCGGCCATCTCAGGGGTGCTGACTGGAGCTGGAGTAATAGCTCCACCCCGATGTTGGTTGGGGAAGGCTCGCCCGGAATGTAATCTTGTATTCTTGCTATGGTGGCAGAGGGTGAGCTCCGTGTCATAGGGGTGCGCAGCCCGTGCGGACTTATGTCGTTGTCACCCTGAGTCCCGGCGCACTGTCGTTGTTCCTCTGTGGGCTCCTTCTGGGGGTGTTAGGTCGCCCCATGTGGCACTATACTGCATTTTACATATTTCTTTTGTTCTTCATAATATTTCATTTGTTCATAATATTTCTATTGTTCTTCATAATATTTTTTTTTTCTTAAAATTTCTCATGTTTTTATTTCTATTGTTCTTCATAATATTTTTGTTTTTCAAAATATTTTTGTTCATAATATTTATTCTTCATGATGTCCTCTCAACACTCCGAGTATATCTGCCTGAGATGCGTCTGCCATTGTGGCAGCCTGTCTATGCATCTCCATCTCTGAGCACCTGTCCCATTCCTGACACCAAAGTGTTACACGTTAGAGTTCGTTGATACTTCAAGAAGGACACATAGACAAACCACGATGTTAAACAAAGGCCGCTGAATGCTGCAGGGTTTTATTCCTTCCAGGCACAGCTGAAGAACACTTGCAACACAATGTGGCTTCTCTCTCTCTCTCTCTCTCTCTCTCTCTCTCTCTCTCTCTCTCTCTCTCTCTCTCTCTCTCTCTCTCTCTCTCTTACGCAACTTCCGTCCTCACTCACTGTCCATCCACTGACTGACTTTCATTCACAGACTCTCCAATTGACTACTAAATCCTTCACTGACTAACTCTCACTGTCTAACTCTTGCTCACTAACTCACTGACTCTATCTGTCACTGTCTGTTCACCACTGACCAACTGACTTACTCACTGACTGTTCACTAACTGGCCATTACTGACTCTGACTCACTGTCTGACTGACTTTAGCTCACCAACTGCCACTACCTCACTGACTTCCACTGTCTGACTGCCCATTACTCACTATCTGGGAAGCAGGATGGTCCCTTTACAGTCTCCCCCCCCCCTGGCCATACCACTATAGTCTCGGCGCACGACTCTGAGGTCTTCATTATCGTACCCTGGCAACCTACCCGTCACCGTGCTTTTGATTTCGTGTATAATATGATACTCTTGTGATTAGTGTGTAACATGTTCGTGTATAATAATGTCGTGTATAACATATTCTTGTATAATAATGTGATTCATGTATAATATGATACGAAATCGGACCCACTGTTTACAGGTAGGTTGCCAGGGTACGATAATGACAACAGAGTCGTGCCCCGCGACTATAGTGCATCCTAGAATATTCAAGAGCTTAGGATTGAACTGACGTTTCTTCACGCAGTAATGTTTATTCTAGAGCCTAGGAGAGCACTCACATTTTCCTACATGCAGTAATGCACATAAATTAACAATACACAACAACAATAATGACAAGAACTGATTCCAAAAGTAAGAGAGAATGAAAATTAGATATGTCAAAACTTCTCGAATGTTCCTCACATCTCCAGATATAAACCACTAATCTAATCCTGTGGCACAACAATTAATTTCAGGAATGTTCCTCACATCCAGATATGCCACTAAACTACCGGTACAAAAATTTCTATTAAACACTTCATCCATCATCAAAAAGAACAGTACATGGTCAGAGATAAATAAACTCTGCTGGCTTCTGTCTTGCAACTGAATGTTGAATGACTGCTGTTGGTATGAATCAGCCCTTTCACTTTGTTGTGATGTGGTATTGTCCTGCTTCTCACCAATCTGTAATTACCTCCTACATTTATTCTGCTCAGCGCAGTTATATTGTTCACAGTACCAGTGTGTACTTTGATCACTGATTATTTCCTTTGAAATCCAATCCATGTCCACTTCCTACTTTTTGGGTGTTACTTTCTGAGTGGCACACATGCACATCATGTGAACATAAATAGTTTATCTGATTTTACCCAAACCTGGTGGAAGAAATGAAGGGCAGCCATGAGTAACTATTGTTTCTGAGGACATTAAGTCAAAGGTCAAGGTCACAAGGTTTGGTCAAGTGCCGACTTAGCAAAATCAGCTTAAAGTTTTTACCCTATTTAGACCAAACCTAGGGAAAGGGCTAAGGGAAAGGTAAAAATGAAGTGGTTCAGTTCGGTCAAAGATTTTGAGGTCATATGTGTGCCTGTTAACAAAATAACTCAAACATTTGTGATCCGATAATAACCAAAGTTCATGGAAGTATTAAGGGTCAGCAAAGAAGTAAGTACATTGTTCTTGAGAACAATAGGCTAAAGGTCAAGATCATAGGTCAAGGTCAGCTTACATTTCTTTTACTGGTTTATACCAAACTTTGTAAGGCAAGAATGAAGTGACTCAGTTTTAAGAATAATTTCACGGTGTAAAAATGAATTTGTTTATTTAAAATTTGGTCTTGTTGGACTTAGTTTTCCACGCTGGTTCCAATGATGTATGTTTTGTTTGTCTGTCTCTAGGTTTTTGTCAACAATTGGCAATTGTTTATTTCCAGTCTTGTTACCGAGTGCCAATGTAATGGCTGAAGTATTGCTTACTACGTCACACACACACACACACACACACACACACACAGTTGAGGTGCCAGAGGGGCAAACAGTACAATACATTGCTCCGCGCTTGGCCAACCTTGGCCACAACTGGCCATACCTAAATTGTATCTTTATATAAGTCAAGCTCTGTACTAGGTTAAACTAAATGGTGTTCTGATATAAAAGAGGAAGTTTAAGCAAAAGTGTTGTTCAAATAACAGAATACAGCAAATTAGTGCTGGAATATGCTGAGCAAGCTCATCAGCTGTTTAGTCTGCTGCGTGTACCAAGGAATGCATACAGGCATAACCCGGTTTAACCCCTTAACTGCGGGGATGTCGGGAGTGTGCCATGTCTGTCCTGCGGGGATAATCGCACTCCGACTGACTTTTTAAAAATATTTGCAAAAAATCAGTTATTAGTCCTAGAATATTATAATTAAATAAGCTTATGGCACATACCTTCGGCTTTCTCCTGGGATGTATGTTGAGCCTTCGTCGACTACCGTAGGACTTGTGGAGACTTCTGAAGTTGGGTAACGAAGTCTCCACTTTACACTTGCCGATACCCTGTAATATGGTTACCACTGCCTGATATTATCACTACAAACACTATTCTATGAATTTCAAGTAGTTTGGAATCCATATTCCAAAAAAAAAAACACTGTGAAAGCAATGTAAATTACGAGAGCATACGAGCTTTCCACCCGCGCTCATTCCCTGATGGTATTTTGAGGCGGAGCTGCCATTAATTATTTATAAACACACTCACACTTTATATTCCTAGTACTTTATTACACTTATTTATATATATACAATATTTATCCATAAGTTTCTTTCAGTACTAGTAGTTTATTTTCACTCCAGGCATTCACTTTCTCGTTCAGTAAACAAGTTTAGAAAGCGAAGCTTTCACTTTCTTTTTCATTACTCCAAGTATTTATACACACTAGAGCGAAGCTTTCACTTTCACTTTCATTAATCCAAGTATTTATACTCTTATTCTTATATTACTAATTTTTTACATTGCTATTTACATTTTCTGTTTTATTTACATTATTTACATTTCTATTTTATATATACTATGTTATGCACTGTCAGTTGCAGTAACATATAAAACTGTTGTCCACTGTTCAGTTATACAGTATTTACATTCATTGCTTTCACTTGCTAGTTACACATTATTTACATTTCCATTTGCACTGTTTTCGAGTCACCAGAAAGATCGTAGTCACTGTCCATCATTATCATTGATAAATTAGCCAATTCACATTTCACAGCAGAGTCACTTAGCCCTTTATCCCTTCCGGTTTAGTAGGGGTAGAGGTCCCAGGGCCCTTTGCAGTGGGCTGAGAAGTGGCGGAATTGGACAGGCGCGAATCCGACGTGGTTTCACCTTGAAAGACAACTGTAAACTGAATGATGTGGGCTATGGGCAGGGAAGGGTTGACAATGTCAGTGTGGTGACAGCTGCTGATTTATATGCTATGAAATGATTGGCAGGAAACCTAGACAATACATAATAAATTAGGTAGTTCCAGGTGAATGTAAATATCACTTAGGCTTCTCCCTTCCTTTCTTATATATATTTTTATAACGAGAATAGGTCATACGGCATATTTCAAGGGAAAATAAACAGGAAAATTAGCGAATGAGTGCACGTGGGGTGTTGCCAGTGATAATTAGCCTATTCCAGATGTATGGCAGTATCAATTACCTTTTTCTTTCTTTTATATATTATTTTGTATAAGAATAGGGCATAGGGCACATTTCAATGGATAAAATGAGTGGAAAAATCCGTCCAGGATTTGCGTAGCGCAGTGTGGCTGGGCAGGCAGGAGGAGAGGGTAATGAAGGGGAGGTAAGGGGGGGAGTCAAGGACAGGGGAAAAATGGCTAAACTGTCAACAGTGGATGGGAGTATAGATGACATTAGCAGAACTGACTATAGCTGGACACTGGTAGTACTGATAGATGATACAAGCCACCACTTGAAAGCCTGGACAAATTCAAAATAACACAGAATCACAAAAGTGACGCCCAGCGGTATGATCCCTTGCTCCCGAGCATCATGCAAGTGACGCTCCATGGTTAAGGGGTTAACAATCTAACTGGTTAGGTAAAACCCAATCTTTAGATGGGGTATCTTATATCCGTGTACTTTTAACATGTATTTCAATGTGGACCGTTTACCAGGATTGGGTTTCCCTACAAAGCAAGTCCAAAACTCACCCAGATGAGCCCAAAAACAGGTTTAAAGGCAATCTAAATGGCCTAACAGCTGTCAAGGAAGCTAACTCAAGCCTAACACCTGTAAATTACTCACTGAAAGCAACAAATAAAGCCTGAAAATCAAAAAGAATAGGTTAGAAAATATCAAACACCTCACCACTTACTTCTTATACAGTAAATCCATGACTGGTCCTGGTCATCATCCTTGCTATCCCCCCCGAGGCTAGGGGACATGTGGTGCTCCCCAACACTCAATCCTCCTCCTCAAAGCCCTCAAACCCTATCACCAGAGAAGGGTCAGAGAGGGGTGCCAATGGAGTGCGATGCGATGACTCAGGTGGAGGCGATGGAGTGTGACGCAATGATTCAGGCGGAGGCAATGGGGTGTGATGCACTGGCTCAGGCGGTGGCGATGAGGTGTGATGTAATGGCTCTGGAGGTGGAGATGGAGTGCAATATGATGATAGAGAAGGTAGTGTGGGAGACAGCTGCGATGTCCGGTGAGGTGGCGAGGGAGACCGCTGTGATGAATGATGAGGTAGTGATGGAGTTGGTTGTGGTGGCTCTCATCGTGACGAGGGAGACAGAGACAGGGGCTGAAGTAGTGTGGAAGATGGAGGCCGGGACGAGGAAAGCAGTGATGGAGTGGCAGAGTGCCTTAGTGGAGACACAGGTTACATGGGAGACAGCAATCGGCTGGAGGTTTGGTCCAGCACAACTGGCCGAGCACGTCCTTGGCAGGAGGTGTCCCTCAGTGTTTCTCTGCAGGTTGAAGGTTGGGGAGATGCTCTGCTGACTGAAGGCTGGGGAGATGCTCTGCTGGTTGAAGGCTGGGGAGATGCTTTGCTTGTCAAGGTCTGGGGAGATCCTGTGCAACTTGCTGGTCTGGTGGGGGCCTGCTTAAAGAAGACTGTAATCGTTGTCTGCCTGGCTGCCCTCTTCTCCTTCAGCATCGTCCAGTAGACCTTCATACCCTCCTCGAGCCAATCAGCTGTGCCCCTGCTTCATCCTGGGAGGGGGTCGTGTGTTTGCATTAGGTCTATAATTTCGTCCAGCTTTGTTAACATCTCCTTCAGGATCCTGATGTTGAGAGCTCAGACCTCAGGCACAACCACCTCCTCCTCTGCCTCCTGGTGCACCCGCTGGATCTCCATATTGAGGAGCTCCTCGTTGCTGAGCTCCTCCCTGTGGCTCACAAGAACCTCCTCCACGTCATCCTCATTGACCTTCCCGAAGCCCACCTTGTGCAACAATTCGACAATGTCCTGCTGCACACTCTCGACAGGCAGAGGTTGCATGCCCTCGGGGAAGCCAGCGAAGGAGTGAACACACTCTGCCCACAGCTTCTGCCACACACCATTTATCATCACCTGGCTAACCTTGTCCCATGCAGCAGTTATATTCTCCAGGGCGTGGCGTATGTTGTACCCCCTCCAAAACTGCTGCATTGTTGTCCTGTCATCACTGTCGCAGGCCCTTACCAACTGCTTCATTGTGCAGTGGGGGTGGTAGGCCTTAAAGGCAACAATCACCCCTTGGTCCATCGGCTTCAACAAAGATGTGGTGTTGGGGGATAGGAACACCACCTCAGTATTGCTGGCCAATTCCTTCATCGCAGGTGGGTGGCCAGGTGTGTTATCCACCACCAGGAGAAATTTGTTCGCCAGATTTTCACGTGACGCATACCTCTTCAGCACACAAGAGAGGTAAGAGTGGATATACGACAAACAGATATCTGAAGTCAAGCAAGCCTTCTTGTTCGACTTCCAGATGACCCCAAAGTTCTCCTTAATATACCCCACCAGAGCCCTGGGGTTCTCCGAGTGGTAGACAAGGAGCAGCTTCAACTTGAGGTCGCCCTCGCTGTTGCCCCCCTGCAGCAATGTCAGCCGGTCCTTCGAGGCCTTTAATCTTGGTGTAAACCTTTCCTCCGTTGTAAGATGTCTTGGAGGACATTCTCTTCCAAAAGAGCCCAGTCTCATCGAAGACCTGCTTCGCGCTATAGCCACCCTCTGCGATGATGCGTTTCAGTTCGTCAGGAAACTCTGCCACCGACACTGTATCTGCACTCGCCGCCTCACCGTACATCTTCACGTGGTGGAGATTTGCCTGCCTCTTAAACCGGTCAAACCACCCATGGCTCACCTTAAAGGTCTCGCTTTCATCAAGCTCACGCCTGACCTTTAGCTTCTTCCAGGGCAAGAGAGCCCTAGTGCAAATAATAGCCTGGCTCATGGGTGCCTTGCATCGGTTCTGATCATCCACCCACGTGTGCAGCATCCGCTCCAGCTCCTCCATCACAGGCTCTCGTTGTTGGGTGATACAGGAGGCTGATAAGGTTGCAATCTCCCCAGCAGCAGCCTTAATGGTCTCCTTCTTCTTTATGATCATGGAGACAGTCAACTGGGCCAGGTGGAGAACCGAGGAGATAGGACACACACCTTTGCCTTTGTTGTGCTGCTTAAAGATGTCTAATTTCACCTCCAGTGACACATACACACTTCACGGGAACATCACCAGCACCACCACTAGCAGGCAGCTTACCACCACAACAACGACCTCCACTAGCACCACCACTAGCCCCACCACTTGCAGCACCCTTACCAGACGTTATCTCACTTATTTGGGCCGAAAATCACAGTATTGACTCCCATACGATTAGTATCACTTCACTACTCACGGCACTGCTCGAACACAGTTACAATGCACTACAATAGCAACTTGCCTGACGTTGGTGGTGCAACACGAGGTGTGGAGGGTGACCGTAAGGGAGATTCTCACTCTGAGATGGCCAGTGCGAGCAAGCGATATGGGTGAGCATGGGGTGAGCGATGGCTATGGGGCCTGCGAGAGCTTTTCTGTGCATCCTGGGAGGAGGGCGGGCTCAGCTGGCCGTGGGAAGGCGCACAATTCAAAATTTTGGCCTGTCATCTGTGGACACGACATCAGAGGGCCCATCATTAAACCGGGGCTCGCCCATCAGGTACTGAGGTGTGGTACAATTTGTACCCCCATCGCTAAGCCAAGGTATCGCTTCTAGGGGTATCGTATATTGGGGTATTACTGCACTTGTAAAATTTTCTTTCTTTTAGTACCACAAGATAACCACCATCTTTAGGAAAGCAAATCTGGAAGGAGTTAAGAAAAGGGATGAAGGTAGAAACCAGGATGATGATTTGTACCAGGAACTGGTTGAAATGGAGATGTATAATATGCTGATAGAATGGGTACACAGGTTAGGGAAGGCATTCTGAGTGAAATGTATGAAATTAAGAAGCAATTGCAAATGTAGAAGGAGGAAAATAAAAAATTAGTAAAGGAAGTAAACAAGAAAGACACAACAATAGATAAGCTGTCAGTTGAGGTGGGTTCACTTAGAAGGAAGATTAGTGAAATGGCAAGCACAGTTGTCAACCATGAGAGTAGTATGGCAGAGTTCAGAAATGATACAGAGACAATTAGACAAGCAAGCAGTCTGATAGATCAGAGCAGTGATATTGAGGAGTAGATAACCCAGGTGAATGAAGCGATGCAAAGCTACAAAAATGATGTGGAAACCACGTATGCTGAAACGGTGAAAGTAAAGAAAGACTTAGAAACAAGAGACAAAGAAATGAGCATTGAAAGGGAAGTGAAAATAATAATCCAAAACAATCCAAAATTAGTCAAAGATTCAGCAGATATCAACAAATCTATAGTAACCACTGGTATAGATGAGGAAGAAACAAAAAACAAGATTTCAAGAGACAAAAAGGAGATGGCAAATAAAATGAGCATATTGAAGGAAGTATCAGAGGAAACCTGTAATAGAGACAAAAGATCACAAAAGGCTGGCAATTATGAGAGAAATAAATCAAAGCCTCTGAAATTAACCTTCCAGAGTGTAAACACTGTGGAGGAGATACTAAAAAATGCAAACTTAAGGAAAATAAGGAATTCAAAAACGTATGGATAAACAGATGCCTAACTGAAGAGAAACTGGGATTACTAAAAAAGAAGAGGGAGGAGGCAAAAACAAAGAATGAGGGAAGATCAGAGGAAGAGAAGAATATATTTTTTTACAAAGTAATTGGATTGCATGTACGAAAGTGGTACATAACCAGAAGGGAATAAAAGGGATGAAGGTAGTAGACCCAAGTCATGACAAGTATGTAAACAAGATCATTAATTTGATGTAGGGTAGAGTGGGGTAAAAGGCCCATGTGAGGTAAAAGGCCCCCCCCTTGTTCCTCCTCTATTATCTACTTATTCATCCTAGTCAGCTGATCAAGGGATGAACACCATCTGGTGGCATTTCCCTACACTAACAAATCAGTAGCAGATGACCGGGGAAGGAAGCAGGACGTGTTTTTCTCCTTTGACCACATTTCATGTAAGTATAGGGATATGTTTGTGATATCTTGTGCATATGCTTTGCATGCAATATTAACATTGTGGGTATAGATAGAGAGGTTAGGAACGTAAGATTGCTTTGCAGTGCAATTCACAATTGAATATAGTGCTGTTTAGTTGTGGTGTTTCGTTTACACCAATATGGCGTTTGGGGTAAAAGGCCTACTGTGTTGTGGGTCAAGAAGCCCACTAGGGGGCTTTTTTCCCCACGTGGGGGCTTTTTAACCCTCATTAGTATTGGGTGTTTATAATTACTTGCTTTATTGGTTTTACTATACTATGTTCCGTATTACAGATTATTGTATGATAACTTATATGCTTGTTGTCTATTTTCTTCGGCTTAATTAAATAAACTATAGTTTTTTTTTTTTTTTTTTTTTTTGTGCTTCAGGTAAGAGATGCCACGTGTATACCAAAGGAAGACAAACCGTGCTTCGTATGGGACCAGAGTTCTACAGGATGCGTTGTAAGCAATTCGGGATGGAACACCACTAAAAACTGTTTCCAAAAATTATGGCATCCCTTGCAAAACTCTTAGACGACATCGGGATGGGAAAGTCAAGAATCCTGGGGCAGCACTGCTAGGTCGTTTCAGACCAGACTTTGATGAAAATCTTGAGGCTATGTTAGTTTCTCATATCCTTGCAATGGAAAAGGCTCTGTTTGGCCTCACACCTATTGATGTACGGCGGCTTGCTTTTGATTTTGCTGAAAAAATGAAGATCGACCATCGATTTTGTAAGACTTCAAAGATGGCAGGAAAAGATTGGCTAGCAGGATTTCTCCAAAGAAATCCAACACTATCAATCAGGAAACCAGAGGCTACTAGTATGGCACGAGCGGTAGGATTTAATCGTCCTCAGGTTCACCAATTCTTCAAAGTTTATCGTGATGAATTATCGAAGGGTAACTACAGTCCAAGACAGGTGTGGAATATGGATGAGACAGGTATAAAGAATGTGCAGAATCCATGTAACATTGTGGCAACAAAAGGAGCAAAATCAATTGGACGTATAACTAGTGCTGAACGTGGACAGACAACATCCGTTCTTTGTGCAGTTAATGCAGCTGGAGCATATATTCCCCCAATGTTTGTATTTGCCCGTAAAAGGATGACACCACTTTTAATGACTGGTTGCCCACCTGGATCTATTTCAAGATGCACTGCTAATGGATGGTCTGATGATGATTGTTTCTTACAATGGCTGCAACATTTTGTTACCCATGCAAAACCAACTCAAGATGACAGGCACATTATAATTCTAGATGGGCACCACAGTCACAAAACTCTAGCTGCCATTGACTTTGCAAGAGAAAATGGCATAGGTTTGATAACTCTGCCGCCTCACTGTACTCACAAGATGCAGCCTCTTGATGTATCATATTACAAGTCATTAAAGGCTGCCTACAACAGAGCAGCAGACAACTGGATGCTTGCAAATGCTGGCAAGCGCATTTCCCAATTTAATGTGGCAGAAATATTTGGCACTGCATACATGAAGACAGCCACTATTGACAAGGCCATTAATGGTTTTAGAGCAACAGGCATCTGGCCATTTAATGATGTGTTTACAGACGAGGAATTCGTAGCAGCACAGTTAACAGAAGAACCACCACCCACTGCTGCTAGCAAAGACAAGAATAACAACAATGATCCTCCAAATGAGAATCAAGATGTGGAAGACATTCCTACTAGAAGTAACATTGGTGATGTATCACTTAATGATCCCTGCGATTCCAACACACAAGAGCCTCAAGCTGGAACGTCCAAAGACGGTGAAGCCAGGAGGTTACTTACAAGTCTTTGTAGCCCCCCCAAACCAAGTGAGAAGCGAGCTAGGAAAAGGAAAACACAGAATTCTGAGGTCATAACATCATCACCTTACAAAAAACAACTGCTTGATAAGAATGCAACTTCTAAAACCTCAGCTAAAGGAAAAGCACCAAAGAAAAGGAAGAAAATTCCAAGCCCAGTTTCTTCTGATGATGAAGAATGGCCTTGCTTAGTATGTGGAGCACCTTATGGTAGCAGCAGACCCTCTGAAAAGTGGGTGCGGTGTAATTCATGCAAGAAGTGGTCACATGAAGACTGCACACCTGGCTTTGATTGGTATGTTTGTCACAACTGTGAATCTGACGAAGATTGATAATGTTATTATGTTGATTATGTAAAGTCCTAGCAGAGATTTAGAAATACAATTTTCCTTAATTACATGGTTTTTATAAAACGGAAACTACAATTCAGTTTGCTCATTTATTTGGTATCGGTAAGTAATTGAAAAATATTTTAAGAGAAGGCCATTTATTTGTTATTAAGTAGGCTTAGTATTTGAAAAATATTTGTAGAGAGTAAGGATCAGTTCGGATGCAACAAAGAATGTTTCTCCAAGGCTCATACAAAATCATTTTCTTTCACATAGAGAAGGTTTTTGCTTTCATACTGTTTAGAAGAAACTAAGAGCTTTAATTTTATTTCAAAATGAATGATTTTCTAATTGTTTGGGCACTAAATATTATCTTCTACGTCTCACAACAAAATAGATATAGAAATTCAGTATATAAAGTATTGTTTTATTGATACCTAATATAATTCCTAGTATAGGGTAAAAAGCCCACCCCCTGGGCCTTTTACCCCTGGCCAGGGGTAAAAGGCCCTTTTCTTTTTTCCATTGTAATACACAATTTCACCCCTACAAAATAGTAATAGATGAATAAAAATCTCAGCAATGGTAGTCCATTAACTAAGGTTTCTAGCAAAACCGGTGTCAGATGAATAGCTCAAATAGCTTAAATGCAGCAGGCCTTTTGCCTTAAGGGGGGCTTTATACCCCACCCTACCCTACTCAAATGTAGATGGAATGGTATCTAAATTATCAGAGATGAACGATTATATCAAAGAAAAGGAACCACATACGAGTATTATATGCCTAACTGAAACAAGATTAACACCAAGGATGTCAAACAATACCCAAAACCTAGAGGAATGCAATATATGGAGAAGAGATGGAAACTTAAAAGAAAGGAGGAGGAATTATAATATTCACAAAGAAAAATCTACAAGTCAAAGAAATAGAACTAGATATACCCTCACAAGTAGAATTGATTGCAGTAGAGATCAGTGCATCTGAAGGGAATGTAATTGTGTCAGATTTATACATGCCACTCAGATCGATTACTTGGGAAAGAGGCGAATATGAAGACCTGGCTGGGAGTACAATTCAGAGTTTAAGAGCATTACTACATAGAATGGAGGAGAAGTCTGAAAGAATTATATTAACTGGAGATTTCAATACAAATATAAATTGGAATAATCTAGATATAAAAAGCCAGGAAAGCTCTTGGGACCAAAAGCTCCTGGATCTTGAGCAGTCAGTTTTTCCTAACACAACATGTAAAGGAAAACACCAGAGAAAGAGGACGTGATGTACTGTACCATCAGTACTAGATTTTATATTTACTAGGCAAGAAAATGATATTGACATTGTATTGTATCACCCTCCATTCGAGAAGTGACCATGCAGTATTAAATTGCAACTTCAGGATGCATATGACATATCTAACAATAATCTATCTATCTATCTATTGCTAGACGCCTCAATCCCGTTTGGGGTGGCCACAAACAAATCGCCTCCAAGTCGCCCTGTCCCCCGCCATTTCACTGCCCTGCTCCCAACTCACACCCCCCTTTCTCATATACCTCTCCACCCCATCCCTCCATCTCATCCTCTGCCTCCCCCTCCCTCTTCCCCCCTCCACCTCACTCACATACACTCTCTTCGTCAGTCTTTCACCCTCCATCCTCTCCACATGGCCAAACCACCTCAGTGTGTTTCTCATAACGCTTCCTATCACATCCACATCCACACCACAACGCTCCTTTATATCTTCATTCATCAGCCTGTTTCTCCACGTGACTCCACAGGCTCCTCTTAAATAACTCATTTCCACTGCTCTCACTCTTGACTTGTGTCCTTCCAACAATGTCCAAGCTTCACTTCCGTACGTTAGAGTTGGTATCACAATACTGTCATGTAGTAACTTTTTCACTTCCATGCTCACTTCCCTGTTTCTTATCACTGCTTTCAAAGAACCAGCAACCTTTCTTCCCTGCTGTACCCTTTCAAGCACTTCACCCTCCAAACCTCCATCCTTACTCATCACACTACCCAAGTACTTAAACGTACTCACATTTACCAATTCCTCACCATCCAACCTCGCTGTACATTCACTAACTTCACCTCTCTCAAAGACCATCACTTTACTCTTCCCTACATTCACCTTTAGATTCCGTTTCTTACACACTCTCCCAAACTCATCCACCAAGCCTTTCAGCTCCCCTTCGTCTTCACTCAACAACATAGTATCATCCGCAAACAACAGTACAGGGAGTTTCCAAACACTATCCTCTCTCACCAGGGCCACTCCAACATCCACTACCCTACCTTGTACCTCTTTTATTACCCCATCCATGTACAGATTGAACAACCATGGAGACATGACACATCCCTGTTTCAAACCAACTTTCAAAGAGAAAAATTCACTTAGTTCACCATCCACACGCACTGCAGCCTTCGCACCATCGTACATACTCTTCACAGCATTCAACAACTTCCCATCTACTCCATATATTCTTAACACTTTCCACAATCCTTGTCTATCCACCCTGTCATATGCTTTCTCCAAATCCATGAAAGCCGCATACAACTTCTTTCCCTTCTCTAGAAACTTTTCCACTAAAGATCTAAGAATGAATATCTGATCTACACAACCTCTTCCCTTCCTAAAGCCTCCCTGTTCTTCTCCAACTAATTTCTCTGTTCTTTCTCTAACTCTGTCTATAAGTTTCCTGTCATACACTTTTCCTATTATACTAAGAAGACAAATGCCCCTATGATTACCACACACTTCTTTTTCCTCTTTTCCTTTGTACAAGGGAATAATTATACCTGACTTCCAATCCTCCGGGACTCTACCTTCCTCCCAGGCCAATCTGCACATCTTCCACATCCATTCTACTACTATCTCTCCCCCATGCTTCAGCATTTCACCATACTCTCCATCAATTCCTGGGGCTTTCCCCGATTTAAGTTTCTTCATTGCTTCCACAACTTCTATCCTATTGATTTCTTCCTGTCTTCTCACCTCCCTCCTTCTCCCAGCCATTCCCCAGCCACTTATACTCGCATTACTTCCATCCTCTTCATTCAACAATTCCTTAAAGTGTTCTCTCCATCTGTTCACTTTTTCTCCCTTCTCCACTAGTAATCTACCATTTTCATCTTTCACTCCCCTGCTTACTTCACTTCCACCCTGTCTTACTCTAATGAAAGTTACAAAAAAGCCGTAACTACACAAAGGGCAACTATCACGACCTAATGAAATACTTCTTAGAAACAGATTGGGAAAAAGAGCTTAGAGGACAAGATTTAAATGTTATACATAGAAAATCCTGTGAACTTTATGAAATAGGAGTCCGAAATTACATCCCAGCGCACAAAGAAGCAGAAATGAAAATAAAGAAATGGTTTAATAAAGAATGTAAAAAATCAAAAGAAAAAAGAGATGTTGTGGAATAGATTCTTAAGACACAATAGTGAGAGGGCATATAATAACTATAAACAGCCAAGAAACGATTATACAAGAATAAGGAGGAAAGCCCAAAGACAGTTTGAGGAAGACATTATAAATAAAAGTAGTGATCAACCGAAGCTATTTTACAGCTACATCCGAAGCAAAACCAAAGGAAAAGATAAAACACAATCCATTACAGACGAGGGGATCATCTGTACACAAGAGAAAGATATTTGTGAAGCACTAAATAAAAATTTCCAATCAGTTTTTACAGAAGAAAATAATTTTTCGATGCATGATATAAACCATGCATGCCCATACCTATTGCCAGATATACAGATGTCACAAAAAGAAATACAGGAAAAGTTAAGTAAATTAGACAAGGGAAAAGGAAATGGTCCTGACGAAATTTCATGTTGGGTGCTACATGAATGTGCAGAGGAGTTAAGTATACCAGTATCTTTAATAGTCAAGGAATCTTTAGGTCAAGGTAAACTACCAGGTATTTAGAAGAAAGCAAACACTGATCCCTTATTAAAGAAAGGGAATGGACAAAACCCACCCAACTATTGACCAGTATCACTGACCAGTGTTGTATGTAAGATACTGCAAAAAGCTGATAAGAAAAGTTTGGGTAAACCATCTAGAAAAACACAATATGATAACAGAAAGGCAATTTGCTTTCAGAAAAGGAAAATCATGTGTTACTAACCTATTAAGCTACTATGACAGAGTTGCAGAAACATTATAGAAAAGAGCAGGATGGGTGGACAGAATCTGTTTAGATTTCAAAAAAGCATTTGACAGAGTACCACATCAACACCTTTATGGAAATTGTACCATCAAGGAGGAATCCGAGGTAAACTGTACTGTTGGATGCAAGATTTTATCAGAAAAAGGGAAATGAGAACAGTCTATTATTTATCTATATACCTAGGCTGTTTCCCCCAAGGAAGGGGAGGTAGCCGAGACAGGACGACACACTCCCCATTTACGCATCCATTCAAACACATTCATTCACATCTTAGCCCCAAAGGGGAGAAGGGACAGATCCTCACCACACCACACCGCACGAGGATCAACTGCGCAGTGCAATCAGTGACATTCACAGCAGGGCCCGACAGCAGAGCTGGCTTACCCCTTCCACATCATAATAAACCAATCCCCTTACCCGCACCTGACCTGATTAGCTGATCACACCAAATGCGGGAGAATATCCCCCAAGGGCTGCGTCATCATTTATTCATTCACAATTTCACTCCATTTATTTCTGTCACGCACAGCCACTGTTCCTTGCTCAACAGACATCCCTCTCGCATCCAACGCTCTCTTCACACTGTCCATCCATCCTATTCATGGTCTCCCTCTCAGCCTTACACCTCTCACATCAGATCTAGTTATCTTTTTCACCAATCGCTCATTATCCATTCTCTCCATATGCCCAAACCATCGCAACACCCTCTGCACAACTCGATCAGCCATCTCCCAAACAACTCCACTTCTCCTTCGCACTTCATCATTTCTCACTCGATCCATACGCGTCACTCCACACATATTCCTCAGACACCTCATCTCCATTACATTCAAATTTTTCCTCTCTGCTACACCCATATTCCATGTTTCAGCCCCATATAATGCAGTCGGTATCACAACACCCTAATATAGCCTTCTCTTTACATCCATTCTAAGCAAACGACATCTAAACACTTTTTTCATTCCTCCCAGCACCTTTCCTACTTCATTCATTCTAAATTTCACTTCTGCATCTATTCTTTCATCCACAGCAACATGTGACCCTAAATACTTAAAACACTCTACCTCCTCAAGCAACTCACCATTCAAAACTATATTCATCCCCCTACCATCTACCGATCTCGTACACTTCATCACTTTACTCTTATTCTCATTTACTTTCAATTTCCTCCTTTCACACACCCTTCCAAACTCCTCTACCAACTGTCTCAATCTCTCCTCTGAATCAGCCACCAGCAGTATCATCTGCAAACAGCAGCTGCTTCAAATTCCACTCTCTACCATCAAAAATCACTACACTTAGACCTCCTCCTAGAACTCTTGCATTTACCTCCCTTACAACACCGTCCATATAAATATTAAACCACTAAGGCGACATCACACATCCATGCCGCAGCCCCACTCTCACGGGAAACCAATCACTCACAGCATTTCCCACTCATACACACGCTCTGCTATTTACACAAAAACTTTTCACCCCTTTTAGTAACCTATCATCAAGTCCATACAATCTTGAAACAGTCCACAAAGCCTCCCTATCAATTCTATAGTACGCTTTCTTTAAATCCATGAATGCCCAAAACACATCCTTGCCTTTCGCTAAATACTTTTCACACACTTGTCTCACAGCAAACACCTGGTCCACACATCCCATCCCTCTCCTAAAGCCGCACTGCTCATCACCAATCACTCCCTCTGTATCCTCTCTAACTCTCTTAATTAACACTCTACCATACACCTTACCTACAACACTCAACAGACTTATACCCCTAAAGCTAGTACATTCATACTTATCACCCTTGCCTTTATACAACAGGACCACACAAGCACTTGCCCAGTCAACTGGCATTATACCTTTCACAAAGCACACATTCAACAATCTTATTAACCAGTCAACAATAGCTGCTCCACCACCCTTCAGGCATTCCACAGCACACCCATCCACACCTGCAGCTTTCCTTTTTATCATCTCCTTTACTGCCTCCTGCACTTCCTCCTTTGTGATCAAAGAATCATTTAACTCTTCCAGCACATTTATTCCTTACACCCTTCCATCCACCACAATCTCAGCCACCCTTTCCTCCTCTACATTTAACACTTACAAAATACTTTGCCCATCTCCTTACTGCATCCATCTCAATTAACATCCTTCCATCCTCTGCTTTTACTCGCTCTTCCTTCCCAGACTCTCCCTTTCACACCCTTTTTATCTCCTTCCAGAACATTTTCTTATTCTGTTGAAAATTCTCAGTCAGCCACCTACCCCACCTCTCATCTGCTGCTACTTTAGCATCATGCACAGCCCTTCTCTCCCTATTCCTCTTTTCCTTTTACCTCTCATATGACACTTCATCATTCCTCTGCAGCCACACTTCATATGCATATCTCTTCTCAGCCACAGCCATACTCACTTCCTCGCACCACCATTCACTTCCTTTCCTTACATCACCACCCACATGTCTCACACCACACACCTCTTCCACATGCCCCACCACAGCACTCTTAAACATCTACCATTCCTCCTCCACACTGCCAGTTTCCTGATCTTTCACTGCGTTCCACTCATCTTTCAATTTCTCCTGATACTGTATCATTTTCTCTCTCTTATCCAACTCACTTACTTTCAAAACCTTCCTGTCACACCTAACCCTCCTAGCTCTCACGCATCTCTTACCTACTCTAACTTTCCCTCCACCAGGTAGTGGTCAGGCATTCCTTCACCCTCCCCTCTCAGAACTCTCACATCCAACAAACTTCCTATTACATTCCTGGACACAACTGCATAGTCCATCAATGCTATATCAACAACCCTTCCACCCTCCTGTCTCATCCATGTATACTTATAAATATCCTTCTTTTCAAACAGAGTATTTCCAATCACCATCTCTCGATTAACGCACATCCCTATCATTCGTTCCCCATTTTCATTTCTTCCAGGCACACCATGCATACCAGCTACACCTTCAACTGCTACATTTCCCACTCTAGCATTCAGATCTCCCATCATTACCACATTCACATTTGCTCCAAAACTCGGCAGACACTCATCAACATCATTCCAGAAAGACTCCCTCTCTTCTTTCACTACCAGGCCCATATGCACTCACAAACACCCACACCTCACATTGAAATTTCGCTTTCACATACATCAGTCTCGATGACACTTCCTTCCATTCAGTCACACACTGCTGTACTTACGGACTCACTAACAAGGCCACACCTTCTCATGCCCTTCCTCTATCAACACCTGACAATCTTCCATTCACACTTCCAAACATAGACTCACCCTTCCCTTTCATCTTCGTTTCACTCAAAGCTAACACATCGAACTTTCTTCTCACAAACATTCTCCCAATCTCCTCCCTTTTAGCCTCAATCGTACTACATCCACGCACATTCATAGATCCAATCTTCAGGGTATGGGGGCTAACTCAATCCCCCATCCCTTTCTCTGGCCTGTCTCTTTTCAGGAACTAACAAACAGAGGAGGGGGTCCCTAGTCCCATCACCCCGTCCCTTTTAGTCGCCTTTTACTTCACGCAGGGAATACGGTGGCAGTATTCTTCCTAACACAACCTGGTCGCAGAGTAGTAGTACCACCCCGCAGTACGGCCAGATTGTGTCCCCCCCACCACAGGGGGCAAATGAGAACGGTACTAAGGGGAAATTACTCATCATGGAGGGAAGTGACTAGTGGAGTTCCACAGGGCTCAGTGCTGGCACCAATTATGTTTTTAGTGTGTATAAATGTCACAAGTTGTCGTGATTAAGTATTTCAATAAACTCGTGACATTAACTTTGGTGGGAAACCGCGAATTCTAGTGGAATCCCAGTATTTATCACTCAGTTTAACCGCCAGGTATTCACCCGATCAGGAGTGTTTTTCAGGACATTTTTCACTATTTCATAAGTGATCGTCCTTGTGTGCGATGTTAGCACCTTCGCTGAGTGAACTGCGGGTGTGTATCGCTCACACTCGTTGGCCATTAGCAAGTGCGGCCACGACATTCGCCTCTCTCCCACAATTTGAATCAGTCAAGATTTGAGCGCCGTGGAAGCAGTTAGTGTGTGTGGCAGCGTCCTTCCTCAACAACGACGCCCAGTTCCCGCTGCCGCCGTTGAATTCCCACCTAGTGTGATTGGCGAGAAGCTCAACGTGTGCAGCGTCCTTCCTCAGCAACGACGCCCAGTCATCCGCTTTGTCCACTTTTCTGACCAGTATTTCTTTTCGTTTTTTCCTAGGTTTAAGAGTTAGCTTTTGAGTGAGTGAGTGAGTGTGATCTCCTTATTTTGGATTCATTTTGAAACATGTAACGTAAATTTATTTCTTTGTAATCAATAAATATAACAGTTCTTTTTCTTGAGCTTAATGTAATGTAAACTCGTGTTTTATTTCTCCATAAGCTTATTCTAGTTGCAGCTCCTAGTTTGCATAAACGCTTTGTATTATTCATAACTGGTACTTAGTCCAGTCCTTTTTATTAACTCAAATCCGTTGTGCCATCTAGGAGTTAATTGCACCAGCAAGAACCTGTTATTATTAACCCGCCCCATCCCGACGTTTTCTGGGCAGTGGTACGCCCCAGTCCCGACATTTTTGGACCTTTTTTTTTTTAGGCTCAAACATTTGCTTTTGGTGAGAAGCATCAAAAATTCATAGAGAAATCGCTCACCTGAGGTTTAAAATACTCGATCAAGGTACGAGTACCTCCTTACCTGACTGGGTTTTCTAACAGGCTGGCACCAAAGAAAACGAGTTCTGTGGGAGGGTAACTATTTTATCCACTCATAAACATATTTATGTATTTACTTAGTACGAATTTATATGTAGTACAAGAGTATATTGGTTTTCAAACAGTAATATAGGCATTATAAGCATTGTTTCACTCACTAACTCATCACCATTCATGACCTTTTTTTCCCACATTACCTGATCATTATTTCTTACTGTTTCTTCCTCTAATGCTATGTAAACTTTGTCCTCCACATTGTCATCGGTTGGGGAATCACTCTGGCCCTAAATGTCTTTATTGGCCAGGTCACTAGTAACAGGTGAATTGCCGAGACAATGGCGTGCAGGGGGGGGAGAGGTTATGCAGTGTAAGGCATTGTCCCTGCTTGGCATCTTGTAGAGGAATAGAGGAAGGTGTCCTGTGTATACGTGCCAAAAATCACTCGCGAAATCATTCGTGAAAATTGAAAATTGTGCAAATTAGGGACCTTGCAATGTTCCCGCATTAATTTACGTCTCCGGGATATGAGTGCACATCATGTGAGGACGTGAATTCACGTCTCCGGGATGGGGCGGGTTAATAGCATTAGTTATTGATTGTCAGGGGTGGAGTCACTTTCTCCAGAGGCCAACAGTACTAATAAACAGCACGTGTGAATAATTAGTCTCTGCTGTGTACTGTTGAGAAAGTTTATAAATTCTCCTCCTTAGAGAATTGGCGAAGTAAGTCGGCATAAAGTAATCATTGCCTGATTTTCACAAGACAATTCATTGTCCTGCTCTCAAGATTATTGAATAATATTCTTTAAAATTGCATATTCATAAAAACCCCGTGACATTTGGCAACCTCATTCCAGGATATTAACTCCTAGCTCTAAAGCTATTCACGAGATAATACTCACTCACTAATACTTAGGTATTTATCATTAAAGTCTATAGGCACTATCTTACTGGTGATTATTGATTCAGTTCTATTAATTTACGTAATAGTTTTCACAGTCAGTTGTTTGTTTAATTTTCTTTCTTTACCAGTTTCATTAGATAAAACTGGTCACCACTAACCTGTGCCTATATTCATTATTCTTGATTATTGGCATCTTTTTATGCAAAATTGCAGTCAGTACTGGGTCGTTAGTTTACTTAGATTGAGTTACCATCATGTATACCAGCGTCTATGTACAGGAAGCTAAAGATATGGGTTTTACTGACCAAGAGAAAATAAAGGCATTTGTCCTCTCTCAGTTTAATTACGAGCAGCATCGCGAGAGTGATGCTCGTGAGGAGCGTCGAATTCAGCGTGAGGAACACGAAAAAGAGAGCGAATACGAGCGAGAACAGCATGAGGAACGCAAGAGAGAACTAGAACACAAGCGTAAACAATGCAAACTCGAGTTAGAACATGAGCGAAAACAATGCAAAACTCAAGTTAAACCATGAGCGAGAACAATGAGAACACGAACGTGCCGAGCGAGAAGCACGCGAAAAACATGAAATTGAAAGGTTGAAGCTCAAGTGAGATTCCTTGGCTTCAGACACATCTGGTGCAGCTGGCCCAAGCTCCACGAGCGCTATCCCTGCACATATTATGGCGATGCCACACATCAAGCTTCCCCTACACAAGGAAGGCGAGCGAATTGAGCCATACACAGCTCGTTTTGAAGACATGGCTCAACTGTACCAGCTGGATGATGCAGCTAAGTGGCTTCAGTTTTTTAGCCTGTTTTAGGGCCCTGCCCTCGATATTCTCCACAGAATTCGTGGAGACAATCTCACGTATGAGATGATGAAGGCCACACTCATCAAAGCGTACGGTCTCACAGTTGACGACGCCAAGAGTCAGTTCATGAGGGCATGTTTACAGGAAAAAGAGACTGCCATTCAGTTTCTTGACCAGCTTACTGCTTACTTAGATGAGTGGATGGAGAAAGATGAAACTCCTTCCATGTGTGAGGGGATAATTGACCTTATGCTGCACACGCAGCTAGAAAAGTCGTGACCTACTGAACTTATGG
The DNA here is from genome assembly GCF_032717465.1 of Coenobita brevimanus. NCBI lineage: Eukaryota > Metazoa > Arthropoda > Malacostraca > Decapoda > Coenobitidae > Coenobita > Coenobita brevimanus. Next base: position 19,361,917 of record NC_136971.1, on the reverse strand, counting down.
CTCAGCTTAAGATCTGCCAGGTAAGAGATGCCAGCCAAATGGTGAAGAAGGCTGACACATTCTTCACTGCATACGGGTATCAAACTCGCAAGCAGCATACCTGGAATAGGAAACCTGATAAATCTGGGAAACCGTCTCAGACTGAACCCCAGCAACAAGGCCGTTCTCAGAATAATGGCCAAGGTCCAAAACCGCAGAGGAAGGACCAGGGGCAAAACACTCAGAAGCCTGAGTGGAAGAGGTGCGATAAGCCGTACCCTAACCAGCAGCAGTATCAGCCACGCAACCAACCGTTGGGACTATCCTTTTCAGCACCAGCCCCAGTGTATAGGAGGCAGGAGGTGAACGCAGCCTTCATTCCTCAGCAGCAGCGAGGTGATGTCGTCCCTGCCAGTGCGGGTACTTCTCCACAGTTCTCTAGTCCCACAGCGACAGTGAACCCCCCCCCCCACAGATGGCCAATGCTCCATCTCCCCAGGCAGTGAATATGACCTCTCAAGTATCTAATTCTCAGGGCACCATGTTTGCTGCATCATTTGTTCAGCAGCCTAATCAGTGGCTGGCTGCTTCCTCCACAGGCCCTCCCACAGGTAACAGTACCTTCCTTGTTCAGCCAGGGTTTGTGGGAGACATTCCTCTGAAGATCCTGTGAGACAATGAGTCCTCAGGTTGCTCTGTCAGGCAGAGTCTAGTTCAGCCTGAGCAGTACATAGGTCGACAGATCCAAGCTAACCTACTTGATGGATCAGTGAGATTGTTCCCTGAGGCATGTATCCAGGTGGTATCTCCATTTTACACGGGTACGACAGTCGCAGTTGTCATGCCAGAACCTTTATTTGACCTTATCATAGGCAATATTCCCAGTGCCAAGCATAGTTGCACCGAAGATGACGCTATGCAGATTTCGGCTACAGTAACACGAGCCATGGCTGAGGCTCCAAACTGTGTCACCCCAGTGACCATTGAATCACGGCAAGATCTGATGTGTAGCCAAATTGTTGTTCAAGAACAACATTCTGACCCGACACTTGCTGCCGTGCGAAAGAAACAAAAGGGTAGAGTGATAAAGTATTCATGGGGAGGTCAAGCCAAGTTCCTTCATAAACAAGGACGGCTGTACCGTGAGTCACGAACACCCCAGGGTGAGGTTTGACTGCAGTTTGTCGTTCCCGCCAAGTACCGCCAAGCAGTGTTAGAATGGGGTCATTGTTCAGCCTCAGGAGGCCACATGGGCAAAAGGAAGACCCAGGGCCGTATCTGAGCTGACTTTTTCTGGCCAGGGATGGGACGAGAAATAGATAGTTTTGTGCGTTCCTGCAATGTGTGTCCACGTACCACTAATCAGGGACAGTCCTTCCTCCGCCGTTTGAAACCACACCCGTAATCTCTGAGTCAGTTGAGAGACAGAGCAGTGGTGAAGTAGGTGCAGACCTGATGTCTCGCCTGCTAACTGCTGACTAACACGGGCAACTGTTGTATGCTGGGTTCTGTAAGACAAGCATTCTCAGAGATTTGAGTAATCCAAGGACCAGCCTGGTTCCCAATTAAAAGTGTAGACCTGACGTCTCACCTGTTGGCCCCACAGGACACAGTATGTCCAGGACCTGTACATACATGTATACCATAAGTTAAGGGGGAGGCTTAAGAACCCCGCAGAGACAGTCCGAGGCTGTGTATGAATTACCTTGTGGAACTTCTCGAGCTGTGGGCATCTCTGAGGATTCCCGGAGAATGCACAATATCCACACGAGTGTTCACACCCACGGTGGGTGTTAAAACGTGACCTGCCCGAGATTGCGTAGCGATTCTCAGCTTCCTGTCATTAATCATAAGTGCAGAGTTAGGTTAACCAGTAAACTGCCCGTTCTAAGAGATTTGAGCAATTCAAGAACTGACACGTTTCCTGGTTAATAATGTTAGGTTAACCAGTAAACTGCCCATTCTAAGAGATTTGAGCAATTCAAGAACTGGCACGTTTCCTAGTTAATAAGCGTTAACCAGTAAACTATAAGGGTCCTGAGAGATTTGTAAATCCTAAGACTACATTTCCTGGTTAATAATGACATAAGTACTGATTGCTAGGCAGAGAGAGAGAAATAACACTTTTGATGCTCCATCTTGATTCCTTTCACAGGTGCAGCTGGCGGGTGCAGCATTGCCGTGCAGAACAGCTGATCATCCCTGGCGCATGCTGCTGCCTCTTCTCTTCTGCCTCATCATCATCATTTATTATTGATTTGCATTATGTAATTTTACACGTAAGTACAGTTACACCACAACTGTCACACATACACCATGTATTACATACATCACGCTGCATAACAATTAGTTGATAATGTAAATGTAGCAAATTTTTCACTCAGTTTGACCCGGGTACAGGATTTTTCACCATCGTCATGGAGTTTTTCCCTCAAGCTTGCTTCTATTAACGTAAATATGAGGTTTTTTTCACTCACTGGCGACTATGACTTTCTCCTGTAGCAGGATAGCACACACACACCACAGTGTGAATCTTGTGTGACTGAGTTAGGATTTATATGTATGTATATTGAAATTTTTTTCCTGAGAAAAAAATTTCATTTTTGATGGGGCGTAATGTCACGAGTTGGCGCGATTAAGTATTTGAATAAACTCGTGACATTAACTTTGGTGGGAAACCGCGAATTCTAGTGGATTCCCAGTATTTATCACTCAGTTTAACAGCCACGTATTCACCCGATCGGGAGTGTTTTTCAGGACATTTTTCACTATTTCATAAGTGATCGTCCTTGTGCGCGATGTTAGCACCTTCGCTGAGTGAATTGCGGGTGTGTATCACTCACACTCGTTGGCCGTTAGCAAGTGCGGCCATGACACTCGCCTCTATCCCACAATTTGAATCAGTCAAGATTTGAGCGCCGTGGAAGCAGGTAGTGTGTGGGGCAGCGTCCTTCCTCAGCAACGACGCCCAGTTCCCGCTGCCGCCGTTGAATTCCCACCTAGCATGATTGGCGAGAGGCTCAGCGTGTGCGGCGTCCTTCCTCAGCAACGACGCCCAGTCATCCGCTTTGTCCACTTTTCTGACCAGTATTTCTTTTCGTTTTTTCCTAGGTTTAAGAGTTAGCTTTTGAGTGAGCGAGTGAGTGCGATCTCCTTATTTTGGATTCGTTTTGAAACATGTAACGTAAATTTATTTCTTTGTAATCAATAAATTTAACAGTTCTTTTTCTTGAGCTTAATGTAATGTAAACTCGTGTTTTATTTCTCCATAAGCTTATTCTAGTTGCAGCTCCTAGTTTGCATAAACGCTTTGTATTATTCATAACTGGTACTTAGTCCAGTCCTTTTTATTAACTCAAATCCATTGTGCCATCTGGGAGTTAATTGCACCAGCAAGAACCTTTTATCATTAATAGCATTAGTTATTGATTGTCAGGGGTGGAGTCACTTTCTCCAGAGGCCAACAGTACTAATAAACAGCACGTGTGAATAATTAGTCTCTGCTGTGTACTGTTGAGAAAGTTTATAAATTCTCGTCCTTAGAGAATCGGCGAAGTATGCCACAGAAAGTAATTATTGCTTGATTTTCACAAGACAATTCATTTCCTGCTCTCAAGATTATTGAATAATATTCTTTAATATTGCATATTCATAAAAACCCCGTGACAATAAATGGTGTAGATAGTAACACTGGAAATGAATGCTATCTAAATATGTTTGCAGACGATGCAAAAATACAAAGGAGAATTACTAACACAGACTCATGTAAAGAGCTACAAGAAGAAGTAAATAAACTTCATGAATGGAGTAATACATGGCAAATGGAATTCAATGTGGACAAGTGTCATGTAATCCAGTTTGGTAAAATTGGAAGAAGACCAGACTGGGATTACAAATTAGGAAGTGAAACCCTACACATATCAGAAAGAGAGAAGGACCTCGGTACGATTATTAATAACAGACTATCTCCGGGCTGACCACATCAGTGAGAAGGTATGGAACATGTATACACTGCTTGCAAATATGAGAGTAGCATTCACATACATAAATGAAGACATGCTGAGAAAGATAATAACATCATTCATCAGACCAACCCTGGAGTATGCATCGGTTCTCTGGAATCATCATCTCAAGAACACATAGATAAGACTGAAAAAGTTCAAAGGGCCGCAGCAAGATGGGTACCATGCTTAAGGGATCTAAGTTACGAAGAAAGACTAGAAAAACTGAATCTGCCAACACTATAGGAGAGAAGGAAAAGAGGAGACATGATTATGCTACATATATGCATATCAGGGAAGGAGAAAACAGACATGAGTATATAACCTATGAAGAAGCATCAGCAAGAGGGCACTGCAAAAAACTGCATAAAAAGAGAGGCGATAAAGACGTAAGGATATTTAGTTTCCCAAATAGGGCAATTGATTAGTGGCACGCACTACCGAATGAAATAGCGTGTGCCAAAATAATTCATAAATTTAAGGATATGTATGATAAAAAAATGGTTTAATACACGGGACAGTACGAGCTTGACTCATTCCTGTAAAGATACAATTATGTAAGAACAATAAGATAAGGTAAAAACCATCTGCGTCCATGCAGATGTCACTGATATGACCATTATTGCATCATGCAATGCGGATCGAGTCAGTTCATACGATGAGCTAGTCTCACGTTGCTAGTTTGGCTGGTGAACTTGTTTTTGAGCTGTTCCTAAAGGTGTTTTTATTGATGAGAATGACCTAAAGACGTTCTTGCAAGGTGTAACCCGATACATTTTGTTATATATGTGGAGAATATGTTGGACCGAAGATGATCAAACACAAAATCCACCTTGATACCAAATTTGCTTGTGCATACAAAGCATATTTTGACGTGGCAATGGGTGATCAAGATCAGGATTGGGCTCCCCACTACACTTCCGTGAAGAGTCTAAAAGCTGTACTTTTGCATAATGGCAACAAACTCCCATCATTTCCAGTTGCACATTATTTGGAAATGAAAGAAGGCTATGAGAATGTGAAGATTTGTCTGACAAAGATCAAGTACTCAGATCACAGCTGGGAAGTTTGTGGGGATTTCAAAATGATTTCGTTCCTGCGTGGAATGCATGGCGGTTATGCGAAGTACTCATATTTTTTATGCTTGTGGGACAACCTGAGTGATGCAGAACATTTCGTGTGGAAAGTCTGGCCTCTCAGATAGAGTCTCACACCAGGCTCGTGCAACGTTCTGAGAGCTTCACTGATCTCCAGAGAGAAGGTATTGCTACCACTGCCACACATAAAACTTGGTCTTGTGAAACAATTCGTGACAGCCGTCGACAAGGGTGGCGATGCGTTTCTGTATATCCGATCAATATTTCCCAAATTGAGCGTGGCAAAGGTGACGGCTGGCATATTCACCGGGCCGCAAGTTCGAAGAATGCTTGCAAGTCGTGAACTCCAGGGTAAAATGACCGATGATGAAGAGCGCACTTGGAATGCTTTCAGTGGAGTTGTGGAAGGCTTTCTTGGCGACCAGATTCCACACAGCTCGTCGATGACCTGATCGGCGCATTCCACCGCCTTGGATGCAGAATGTCAATAAAATTGTACTGCCTGCATTCCCACCTTGATTTCTTCAAAAGCAACTTGGGTGCTGTCAGCGAGGAGCATGGCGAACGGTTTCACCAGGACATTCTGCTGATGGAAACCTGATATCTGGGCAAGTGGAACGAGGCGATGATGGGTGATTACGTTTCGGGATTATTGCACGATTACCATCACAGCTACAGAAGAGAGTCAAGATCGAAAGTGCATTTCTAGATACTATGTGCCCTGCATTCCTTGTGATGTTACTGTCTGCACATTTTCTAGTTATATTCATAATATTCACTCGGAAATATATAAATTCTCTGACATTCTCAACATTCTTGAAATGGTAACAAGTTGCAATTCCTGTCCTTGTACGATACATATGTTGTTGCATAATTCCTGTAACTCTAGATTTACACAAAAACAAATAGCATATTCGGAATCTACGCAGTGACATTGAACAGAAATAGCGTAAAAATCAACGTAAACAAAATATTGGTTTAAGATTGTTACACAGTGATATAATCAATCATTGGTCAATATCAGGGTGAAAGATCAAAGTCTGACCTGTGTGTGTGTGTGTGTGTGTGTGTGTGTGTGTGTGTGTGTGTGTGTGTGTGTGTGTGTGTGTGTGTGCATGCTAACAACAGAGCTCAAACAAGTTTGATCGGATTTTAACCAAATATGGTGGAAGAAATGAGGGTAAACCAAGGAATAAATCCATAACATTTTTTTTAGAACACTTGGCCAAAAGTCAAAGTCATCTTACGCGTGCAGTGCTTATCCAGTTTAGACCAAATTGTGTGGAAGGGTTGAAGATAAGGGAATAATACAAAGATGCGATTTTGAGAACATTCAGTCAAAGATCAACATCACAGGGAAAGGTTAAAGTCCTAGATCACAAGGCAAGAATAACTCAGTTTTGATCTGATTTGAACCCAACTTGATGGAAAGGTTATGAGTCAGATAAGAATAAAAAGGGATTAAATTTTAAGAACAATTAGTCAAAGGTCAAGGTAAAGGATAAGATCTAAATTCGACCCGTGTGTCTGTGTGTGAACAAAATAATTAAAACAGTTTTGATCTGATTTTCATCAAAGTTGTTGGATAAGCTAAAGATCATCTGAGTGGCTCTCCTATTATTTCTGAGAACAGTAGGTCAAAGATTAACATAACACAAGATCATCTTAAACCGCTTATACCCGATGTAGACTAAACTTTGTGGAAGGGTTCAGATTAAAACAAGCGTAAAGAAATTTGACTTTGAAAACAATCAATCATAGGTCAAGGTCACTGGCCAAAGTCAACTCAAACAGGTTATTTCTGCTTTGAATGAAAGTTAATGGAAGAGATAAGACTTAGGAAAGAATGAAGTAATTCAGTTTTAAGAGTAATCTGTCGAATGTCAGCGTCACAGGGGAAAGTCGAATGTTACAAGTAGAGCTTTAGTTTGGATAGGGCTATAAGCTTGGGTTAGGGTAGGTTGGTTTTCTTATCTCCAGTAACATTTAACTCCTCTCTCTCTCTCTCTCTCTCTCTCTCTCTCTCTCTCTCTCTCTCTCTCTCTCTCTCTCTCTCTCTCTCTCTCTCTCTCTCTCTCTCTCTCTCAGAAAGACTGCAAGATATTACCTCATTCTGAGTATTATTGCAATGACCCCAGAAACTTTAGCAATACCTGGTTGACATAAATATACTCGTATGCATGAGTAAATACATATATAGGCACACAGGAACATATTTAATCACAATAGCTGTGCTGTGAACGTCGCTTGTGGATGAAAAATTCACACGAACAGCAAACTTATCTCTATAAGTAAGAGACAGGTCCAGATATCAACTATTATATGTCAGTGAGTAGAAAGGACTTCTAAAGAAAAGAAGGAACATGCAAAGCTCGGAAAAATGTTTGAGCAAAACTGAAGAAACTCTAAGGACTGTAGGAAGCTTCAGAGAAACAAAATGGAGGCTGGATATATGAGATGAGGAAACTAATGCTTTCTCTGAGACACTGACTTAGAGTTAATAGATCAAAAGTGTTCAGGCAGCAAAACAAAACTGCAAACAGAATTCATCCCTGACCTGTGATCTTGACCTTGATCGATCACCACCAGAGTAGAGATGAAGACAGAACAATGAATGATATGATCAGTGAGACAGGTGTACCATTTGCGATCAATAAACGTAAGATCATCAAAACATCCAGACCTGATAGAATCTAAAAACAAGTGAATAATGAGATATCGGAACAATTATAGCTTTAACACCAGGCACTGTCAACATATGGAACAAACTGCCTACAAATGTGGTAAACTGGAATACAGTAATGAGTTTTAAAAGTCGCTTGGATTACTATCCGGTTTCGAATCCCTAGTTTAGTGCATTCATGAATGAGTATTTTTTTCAGTTTTTCCTCTCTTTCAGATAGTGAATATAACAGTAGTGAAGTGTCGCTAATAAATCATTTTACTTATCTTTTACAGATCAAGTTACTCTGGAGTATAAGCTTTATCCCTTTCAATCTTATAAAATTATCATAGCAATTTTTTTATGATGCATGAGGATCCTTCTCACTTTCTTCTGCCAGTTTTGGCAGGAGAGTTTGATGGACGGGGAAAGCCTTCTCCCTTACTTATCCTTATCTTCATTTCAGTGAATCATATATCGTAGTTGCAGTCTTTTCTGTAACAAACAGCCCCGAAATGACCATTAGATCTGTTGCCATTTGCCCTCCATTGTAGTACAATGTATATCCCCAAGTTCTATAAATATATTTCTTTCTTTCATTGATCATGATCTTTTTCATTATTACTTTCACTTCATTTTCTCTACATACGATAATTTAACGACTGTGTTGGTACTTGTGGACTTAATACTTTTCACCAGAAAAGGGGGCGTGGAAGAAGTTGAGAGACGGAAGAGAGAGTTATATGTAGAAAGAAAGAGAGAGGTGAAAAGATTAGTAAGAGAGAGTAAGAAGAGAGTGGATGAGGAATTTGGAAGGAATTTGAGTGTAAAGTGGAGGGACTGTAAGAAAATGTTCTGGAAAGAGATGAAAAGAGTAAGACAGGGTGGAAGTGAAGTTAGCAGGGGAGTGAAAGATAAAAATGGTAGATTACTAGTGGAGAAGGGAGAAAAAGTGAGCAGATGGAGAGAACACTTTAAGGAATTGTTGAACATAGAGGATGGAAGTAATGCGAGTATAAGTGGCTGGGGAATGGCTGGGAGAAGGAGGGAGGTGAGAAGACAGGAAGAAATCAGTAGGATGGAAGTTGTGGAAGCAATGAAGAAAGATAAATCGGGGAAAGCCCCAGGAATTGATGGAGTGTGTGGTGAAATGCTGAAGCATGGGGGAGAGATAGTAGTAGAATGGATGTGGAAGATGTGCAGATTGGCCTGGGAGGAAGGTAGAGTCCCGGAGGATTGGAAGTCAGGTATAATTATTCCCTTGTACAAAGGAAAAAGGGAAAAAGAAGTGTGTGGTAATCATAGGGGCATTTGTCTTCTTAGTATAATAGGAAAAGTGTATGGTAGGATGCTTATTGACAGAGTTAGAGAAAGAACAGAGAAATTAGTTGGAGAAGAACAGGGAGGCTTTAGGAAGGGAAGAGGTTGTGTAGATCAGATATTCATTCTTAGATCTTTGGTGGAAAAGTTTCTAGAGAAGGGAAAGAAGTTGTATGCGGCTTTCATGGATTTGGAGAAAGCATATGACAGGGTGGATAGACAAGGATTGTGGAAAGTGTTAAGAATATATGGAGTAGATGGGAAGTTGTTGAATGCTGTGAAGAGTATGTACGATGGTGCGAAGGCTGCAGTGCATGTGGATGGTGAACTAAGTGAATTTTTCTCTTTGAAAGTTGGGTTGCAACAGGGATGTGTCATGTCTCCATGGTTGTTCAATCTGTACATGGATGGGGTAATAAAAGAGGTACAAGGTAGGGTATTGGATGTTGGAGTGGCCCTGGTGAGAGAGGATAGTGTTTGGAAACTCCCTGTACTGTTGTTTGCGGATGATACTGAGTGAAGACGAAGGGGAGCTGAAAGGCTTGGTGGATGAGTTTGGGAGAGTGTGTAAGAAACGGAATCTAAAGGTGAATGTAGGGAAGAGTAAAGCGATGGTCTTTGAGAGAGGTGAAGTCAGTGACTGTACAGCGAGGTTGGATGGTGAGGAATTGGAAAATGTGAGTACGTTTAAGTACTTGGGTAGTGTGATAAGTAAGGATGGAGGTTTGCAGGGTGAAGTGCTTGAAAGGGTATAGCAGGGAAGAAAGGTTGCTGGTTCTTTGAAAGCAGCGATAAGAAACAGGGAAGTGAGCATGGAAGTGAAAAAATTACTACATGACAGTATTGTGATACCAACTCTAACGTACGGAAGTGAAGCTTGGACGTTGTTGGAAGGACACAAGTCAAGAGTGAGAGCAGTGGAAATGAGTTATTTAAGAGGAGCCTGTGGAGTCACATGGAGAGACACGCTGATGAATGAGGATATAAAGGAGCGTTGTGGTGTTGATGTGGATGTGATAGGAAGCGTTATGAGGAACACACTGAGGTGGTTTGGCCATGTGGAGAGGATGGAAGGTGAAAGACTGACGAAGAGAGTGTATGTGAGTGAGGTGGAGGGGGGAAGAGGGAGGGGGAGGCAGAGGATGAGATGGAGGGATGGGGTGGAGAGGTATATGAGAGAGGGGGGTGTGAGTTGGGAGCATGGCAGTGAAATGGCGGGGGACAGGGCGACGTGGAGGCGATTTGTTTGTGGCCACCCCAAACGGGTTTGAGGCGTCTGTCAATAGATAGATAGATAGACCAGCAGTATTTTGATACTTTTCCGCAGCACGTACAGAAAAATTTTATTGTATCATCATCATCATCATCATAATTACAATAGAACACTTACTTTACCCCCACCAATGCTTTCATGCTACCGATGATCCTTACACCACCATCAGCATCTGGGTTACTATGACTTCCGTCACCATCTGCCTATTTCGTGTTCACATTTTCATCTCCATGTGGCCCTTACATGCGCCCATCATCACTATCCAAAATCTCATTGGTTAGATAGTCAAGCTTCTTGGCTATATTGTCCACCTCCAGCCACCAACAGTGGTAGTTATGATTCGGAGCTGTGCATACATACTTGTATGAAAGTATGCAAACAGTACATATGTACACAGAAATCAACTCGATCACAATAGCAATGCATTCGACGTCACTGGAAGTTAGTGTATCCTCTATGGTTAATAGAGTGTAACAAAATCCTTTTAGTGTTGACCCACTGGTATACTCGTAGGGGTTGGAAAGGCTTATAGGTGTCACATGAAGAGCTTCTTGGATAACGGGCCTATAAAAGTAGAAGATAAAATCGACACGACCAAAAAGCAGAAATTGATGTGTGCAAGTCACTCCTTTTTTTAACAAAATAACAGGTGGGCAGCCAGGGTAAGTTGGCGACAACCAGTCTCTCCATTTTTTTCAATGTAGTAAATGCCACTATGGTGTAACAGTTATTTAAACCTATATGAACTAAGAAGGAGATGTTCCATTATTACGGTATAATTATTACTTTGCCATGTAATACATAAACGTATTCAATTTAAATTTTTAATGAAGGGATGAGGTTACAAGTGATTTTTATTGATCCTCCCTGCCTGGCCTGCATTGTGCCTCCACTTAGTTCTTATAGCATTTGGCATTGTACCATTTCTACATTTTTATACATTTTATACAAAAGTCTATTTCTGTAGTTGTTAGTTATTATGTGTGCGACTTCATCATGCTGCCAAATCATTTAAGACCTGGCACTAGAATTATGACATTATTATGGTAACATCTCAGAGATCAATCACTCTTGGGTCAGGGAGTTTGAGGGAAGGGGGGAGGCAGATTAGAATTTTGTAACAGCATGCTTCAGTTATCTTCATCCAAATCCTGTGATATGTCAAAACCCACTGATATGAACCGAACTGTCAGGTTTCTGGTCTGTGTGTACAGTACCTGGAGTTCTTGACTGCATCATAATAACTGTTCCATCAATCTTTAGTAAAGAAATACAGTACTTTATTCTTATGTATATGTACATATTTCCCTATCAGATTTAGAGCCTGGCTTCTTCCTGTCGACCCACAAGGGACTATTCAGCGGTGGAAAGAACATGTCACATTTTCGCTTTCTTAACTACCCTGCCATATCGTGTGTCTCTGCAAATATGATTCGGTGCGGCGCTCACACGGACTTCGGCACCCTCACGCTGCTCTTCCAGGACGACATCGGAGGCCTACAGGTCAGCCTGAGACAGTCTACGATAAGACAGTAATGCTTGACTTCGGTCAACTCTAATTGGGTTTAGTAGACGGTGATGGTTTATACTGAGCGTTTGAGCCTTGAGTGGGTTCCATCAAACTTGGTTAACTCCTTTACCACCATTTTACTCAGGCCACCACCAGGCGATACATTACATTGTGGGGAGGATCAGAATGGGTAAATGTCTAACTTCTCCAGTTCGAAAAGTTTTCAAGATGAACAAAGATTTTTTGGAAACTATTTATCTATTGCCAGACGCCTTATTCCCATCCGGGGTGGCCACAAACAAATCATCTCCACGTCGCCCTGTCCCCAGCCATTTCACTGCCCTGCTACCAACTCACACCACCCTCTCTCATATACCTCTCCACTCCATCCCTCCATCTCATCCTTGGCCTCCCCATCCCCCTCCCCCCCTCCACCTCACTCACATACACTCTCCTCATCAGTCTCTCATTCTCCATCCTCTTCACATGGCCAAACCACCTCAGTGTGTTTCTCCTAATGCTTCCTCCATCCACATCCACACCACAACGCTCCTTCACATCCTTATTTGTCAATCTGTCTCTCCATGTGACTCCACATGCTCCTCCCAGATAACTCATTTCCACAGCTCTCACTCTTGACTTGTGTCCCTCCAACAAGGTCCAAGCTTCATTTCCATACATTAGAGTTGGTATCACAATACTGTCACGTAGTAACTTTTTCACTTCCATGCTCACTTCCCTGTCTCTTATCACTGCTTTCAAGGAACCAGCAACCTTTCTTCCTTGCTATACCCTTTCAAGCACTTCACCCTCTAAACTTCCATCCTTACTCATCATACTACCCAAGTACTTAAACGCACTCACATTTTCCATTTCCTCCTCATCCAGCCTCACTGTACATTCACTGACTTCACTTCTCTCGAAAACCATAACTTTACTCTTCCCTACATTCACCTATAGATTCCGTTTCTTACACACTCTCCCAAACTCATCCACCAAGCCTTACAGCTCCCCTTCGCCTTCACTTAACAACACGGTATCATCTGCAAACAACAGTACAGGAGTTTCCAAATACTGCCCTCTCTCTCTTTAGGGCCACTCCAACATCCACCTCCCTGCCTTGTATCTCTTTTATAACCCCATCCATGTACAGATTGAATAACCATGGAGACATGATACATCTCTGTTTCAACCCAACCTTCAAATAGAAAAATTCACTCATTTCACTATCCACACGCACTGCAGCCTTAGCACCCTCATACATACTGTACTCTTCACAGCATTCAGCAACATCCCATCTACTCTTAATACTTTCCACAATCCTTGTCTATCCATCCTGTCATATGCTTTCTCCAAATCCACGAAAGCCGCATACAACTTCTTTCCATTCTCTAGAAACTTTTCCACTAAAGATCTAAGAATGAATATCTGATCTACACAACCTCTTCCCTTCCTAGAACCTTCCTGTTTTCCTCCAACTAATTCCTCTGTTATTTCCCTAACTCTGTCAGTAAGTATCCTACCATATACTATTCCTATTACACTAAGAAGACAAATGCCCCTTTACCTTTGTACAAGGGAATAATTATGCCTGACTTCCAATCCTCCGGGACTCTACCTTCCTTCCCATGCCATCCTGCACATCTTCCACATCCATTCTACTACCATCTCTCCCTCATGCTTCAGCATTTCACCACACACTCCATCAATTCCTGGGGCTTTTCCCATTTTGACTTTCTTCATCGCTTCCACAACTTCCATCCTACTGATTTCTTCCTGTCTTCTCACCTCCTTCCTTCTCCCAGCCATTCCCCAGCCACTTATACTTGCATTACTTTCATTCTCTATGTTCAGCAATTCCTTAAAGTGTTCTATCCATCTGCTCACTTTTTCTCCCTTCTCAACTAATAATCTACCGTTTTTATCTTTCACCCCCTTGCTAACTTCATTGCCACCCTGTCTAACTCTAACTCTTTCCAGAACATTTTCTTACAGTCCCTCCATTTTACACTCAAATTCCTTCCAAATTCCTCATCCACTCTCTTTTTTCTCTTACTAATCTTTTCACCTCTCTCTTCTTTTCAACATATAACTCTTTCGTCTCTCAACTTCTTCCACGCCCCTATTTCTCATCCATTCATTATATGGTTCCTTCTTTTCTGCCACAGCCTGTCTCACTTCTTCATTCCACCATGCTGTTCCTGGTACCCCTATTATCTTCTCTTCACCCCACACACCACCTCACATGCTGCACATATATCTTCTTTGAATATCTTGCACACATCTTCCACGTCCCCCATCTGCTCCAGTTCATATTTACCCAATCGTTCCTCCACTTCTCTCTTATATTCTGCTTTTTTCTCATCCTCTTGTAACCTTTCCACTCTCCTTGCATCTACTCCTTCCTCCCGTCCTTCCCTTCTTACCTATTTCTTCATTTTAAATGGACCTTGATTCTGACCACCACCAAGTGGTGGTCAGAAAGTCTACTCCCACAATCTCTATATGCTCTTGCATCCATTACACACCTTTGCATCCTTTCATCTACACATACACATAATCAATCATTGCCTTCCTTTCATGCAGTTCACCACCCACCCTTCTCATCATTTTCCATGTATACCTGTGGATCATTTTGTGCCTGAAGAGGATATTGGCTATCACCAACCCCCTCCCGGCATAAATGCCCATTAAAGCGCTGCCATTCTCATCTATCTCAGCAGACACACCCCACTCACCAACTACTCCATCCACTTGGCATTCCCTACTTTACCATTCATATCATCAATCAAAAACACTCTCTCATTCCTTTCAAACTTTTCCATTTGTCCAGAACTCTTCTCTCTCTCTGCTTGCACGATCTTGCGTTGGCGCATACACGCACACAGTTGCCCACATTTGTAGTCCAACTTTCAATCTTACCCACACAATCCTTGAGCCAACTGATCCATACTCTCTTATATTCTCCTTCCATCTATTACTCACAACAATACACACTCCTTTTGCCCTCTCATTCTCACCTCCTGCACATATACCCCATCCATACTCCCATTCTCTCACACTCTTGCCTCTCCATTTAGTTTCAGCTGATCCACATACATCCACTTTCGCACCCTCAAGCACCTGGACAAACTCTCTCTCACCTCATCATTTGCACCCCTTACATTCCACTTCGCCATCCGTATCATGGCCTTTGTTCGGTCCTTAGTCGTCATCTTTTGGTCAGTCCTGGTCCGAGGCTTCTTGTTCGTATTTTTTGTTAGTTTTCCGAGGAGGGAAACAGCGGAAATAAAATAAAAAAACACACCTCTGATAAAAGGGGTTAATATGTGTGGGTAACAAGGCTATGTTAGGCTGGGAGATGTCTGACTGGACCGAATAAGGATTTCGTCACACTGAGGTTGAACTCGACACTCACGACTCAGAATGTCCGAGCGTGTTGGTTAGGAGAAAAGCTTTACCCCGGCCTAAACAATCGAACAGATGCATCAGAATAGGTCTGACGTTCTTTGTGAGTTCCTTAGGGAATGGTTTGTGTTGGGTTATGTTAGGTTGGGATGTTTTGGATTGGGATGAGAAAGGATTGGGTGATCTGTGTCATATAACGTTATAAAGTAATGTATTTGGTTAGGTTTATTTGAGATTAGTTAGTGTCTGATTGGGTCATGAGTCTGGGCTTGTTTAAACTACTTATGCTGGAACTGGTCGGATTTGATCAACGTGTTCTGAGATGTGATGTTGGGTTGCTTCCAAGTATAATCGTAGACTGAAATGAGCTTGGATGGCAACAATAGTGACAGTTTGAGGGGTATACCTTGGAAAATTAAGCTAAAGCAATCAGTTATATTTTTACAAGAATGCAGAAAACCAGGACAAAGACAAATAATGGACATATTTTACACATAAAATAGATGCGCAAGGTAGGGAGCACAAAAATATACAAATACATTAATTTCTAAAACATCAGGAGGAAAAGGGTTTTGTAAAGATGGCTGCAAAGTGACCGCCACACTCAAAGGTAAGCCTTGCTATAATGATGTTCCCCCTGCAGGGTCTCTCTTCAGCTGAGTAAAGTCGTCTGGCGGTAACCAGGATATCTTAAAAAGTACGTTTTCGTGCTGAAGCGTTTAAGGAGTTCCCTTTGACGAGATGGTCTTGTTGTGGCTGGAACTCTGAATGGCTGCAGTGTCTTTGCATCTGGAGTGTTGTAAGAACTTTATGTCGCCAGTACCGACATGAAATGGTGGCAAAGGGATGGAGCCATTCTGAGGCAGCTTTGCCTGGCTGGCTTCACTGGGGCTGTTATTTCGGCAGCTGGCTCATCGTGTGCTACAGGGATTACCATACCTTTGACAGTTGGTGGTCGGTTTTCTGGCTCTGCATGACAGTTGGTTGGTTCCTCCATGTTGGTGCACTCCTGCTAGATGGCTAGTGCCGTCCTGTGTGTGGCTTTTTAGGACGTGATCTTGTTTTCACTGGCGTCCAAGCAATATCGTACTGATCCCCCTATTGGTCTGGTTAACCTCTACAAGAATAGGGTCCTTTGATGTGATCATTCAAGTAACAGAGAATCCTGCAACCAAGGGCCGACCAATTTAATTGACTGACTGCCTCCTACGGATTAGAGTTAGTTGTTATCTTAAACAGAATTTTCATGCATTTTCCTCCGTTTCTGAGCTGACCACAGTGCTAAGGGTATTTTGTGACGATTTCTGACTAACTTTCCTGCTGCCTATGATCTCCAGTCTTTCAAACGCAGTGTGTCCAGGCATCTCAAAATGATCGGATCTTGAATTTGGCTCTATATTGTATTTTGTTTTTCTCTTGGAGGGAACTGTTACTGCGGGCTCATGGCCTTTGGTTCCTTCTTCCTCGCATAAAAAAAAAAAAAACTATTTCTCAAGAATTACTTGCTGTAGCTGAGACACACCTGTCTCCTGTTGTACTGTCAGCAACGTCAACCGGTCAGAGACAGCAAAAAGAAAAAAAAAAAAAAAAAGGCTTTACTCACTCGTTCTTGATGACTAAAACAACGAGTTGAGTTACCTTGGACTGCAGTGGCTGATGCTGTATTCCCTCAGGGAAACTAACCAGAGGACTTTGTCAGTGCATTCCATTGACAGGTACTGAATTATTCTTTTCCATGTCGAGGGGGGTTACAAAGGTTTCGCCTGGAAGAGCTGGTTACTTAAGAAGCTCCAAGGGGTCTCCACGACTGAGGAATGATGGATAGGAGATTTGTGGGTTCCATCCACACATTGGATATGCTGAAGTACTGTAGTATCACGTTCAAAAGTTCGCCGACATTTGCATGCCGGCTTTGGCGGTAAACACTATTTAATTAATTTGTTTATCTGGTATGCTATAATCCGGTGTGTGTGTGTGTGTGTTTGTGTGTGTGTGTGTGTGTGTGTGTGTGTGTGTGTGTGTGTGTGTGTGTGTGTGTGTGTGTGTGTGTGCAGCCAGAACTGGAATAAGGATTTTGATGAAACTCGGCAGGATGGTTGGAAGTGGGTCCCAGATGGGCCAGTTTCAATTTCATATCAATTGATATTTTCTGATAGGGTGTTTTGACCCCTAATAACTCTCCCCATTAAGTTACAATACGCAAACGTGGAAGAGGCTGCGGGGCGTTTCTGTGGAGTTTCATGTGTCTTTGCAGAGAGAGAAGGAAGGGAAGGGGAGGGGGCTGGAGTTGCACATCTACAATACACTCCAATGTCTTTTACTTCACTGATACTTTGAACAGTCGATTTTATTAAACAGAAAATGGTGGTAACTGTGATGATGATGGTGATGGTGGTGATGGTAGCTGTGGTGGTGGTGGTGGTGGTGGTGGTGGTGGTGGTAGCTGTGATGGTGGTGGTGGTGGTGGTGGTAGCTTTGTTGGTGATGATAGTAACTACTCCTTAGTGGTGGTAGCTGTGATGGTGGTGGTGTTGGTGATGGAGGTATCTGCAATGATGGTGAAGATGATGACGGTCGTGGTGATGATGATGGTGGTGATAGCTTTGGTGGTGGTGGTGGTAGATGGTGATGTTGATGGTAGCTGTGAAGCTGTGATGATGGCGGTGGTGGT
Organism: Coenobita brevimanus; assembly: GCF_032717465.1. NCBI lineage: Eukaryota > Metazoa > Arthropoda > Malacostraca > Decapoda > Coenobitidae > Coenobita > Coenobita brevimanus. The sequence goes on along the minus strand of NC_136971.1, from coordinate 19,343,996 downwards.
AACTGTTATGAGGATGGTGGTGGCAGCTATGTTAGCAGTGGGCTAGCTGTTCAGAAACGGTTCTCATTCGGACAAGTGCATATCATGTGTTAGGAGTGTAATGCTTTATGACAGTGAGATATGGCCAGAAAGGGAAGTGGATATTCGTAGGCTCAAACATAAAGAAATGACAATGATTGGGTAGATGTGCAGTGCGTCCTTGAATGCGAGGCCTGGGGAGGGGGGGGGGGAGGGCTAGGTTTACGATGGAAGAGTTGAAAAAAAGAATGGGACTGGAGTGAGGAGGAGTGGACTGAGATAGTTTCGACATGTGGAAACGAAGGGGGATGACAGCTGGGTACAGAAGGTGAGAAGTGTGAACATTGAGGGTAAGGTTGCGAGAGGCAAACCGAAAAAGACCTGGGAGGAGGTCATAGAGTGTGGCCTCAGGGATAAGGGACTGAGCACGAAGCCTGCCAGAGATCGAGCAGCATGAAGACCCGCCAATAAGTGACCAAGGCCAACACATGCAAACATGTTGGAGTCTTTACAAACGAAACGAAACGAACTTATGACACGGTGCTGACAGGGGACTGTCGGAAGACTTTGTTGATGATGGTAACCTACCGGTCTTGCTATGATTTCGTTCTTGACAAGCTGCAGGCATGCTAGGTAGGGAGGTGCGGAAATGACTGAAATCAATCTAAGTACAGTCTGCCAAAGAGTATAGTTCTCATTCCTCTCTTGTTACTGAGGGACATGTTTCTAGGTGATATCTGACACTTCGTGGCATCTTCTCAGCGCTTTATTAAACATATCACACATTGTATTCTTTTTTATGTATCCATGTATATTTAGTTTACAATCGCTTTGCACTATACAAGAGGGCTTTTCAGGCGTTATGCGGAAAATAATCCGCTAAGGAGTAGTTGCCAAATCTCAAAGCCAGTTAGAGTACGGTCATGTGTGGTCTGGTTAATACGCTTTCACCAGTTAGTTTAGCAGGATAGGTGCCAGATGTAAACTGAGATGGGTTGGCTGAGTTTGTCTGAAGGATGTCTGGGCAGATGGGTGGAGTAAAGTTGATTAGGTTTGGGTCAGGAAGGATACGTCAGGATTCAGTTAGCTCAGAGTCCATGGTATTCTCGATATGCTTTCGACTGTGTTAAGTTCTGTCTATCAGTTGCCAGACGCCTAAATCCAGTAAGGGATGGTCACAAACAAATCGCCTCCATGTCGCCATGTCCCCCTCCATTTTACTGCCCTGCTCACAGCTCACACACCCCTCTCTCATATACCTTTCCACTCCTTCTCCTTGGCCCCCCCTCCCTCTCTTCCCCTCCACCTCACTCACATACACTCCTCGTCAGTTTGTCGCTCTCCATCCTTTCCACGTGGCCAAACCACCTCACTGTGTTTCTCCTAACGCATCTTATCATATCCACATCCACACGACAACGCTCCTTCACTTCCTCATTTGTCAGTCTGTCTCTCCATGTGACTCCATATGCTCCTCTCAGATAACTCATTTCCACTGCCCTCACTCTTGACTTGTGTCTCTCCAGCTAGGTCCAAGCTTCACTTCCATACGTTAGAGTTAGTATCATAGTACTGTCATGAGTATCTTTTTCACTTCCATGCTCATTCCCCGTTTCTTATCACTGCCTTCAAAGAACCAGCAACCTTTCTTCCTTGTTGTACCCTTTCAAGCACTTCACTCTCTAAACTTCCATCCTTACTCATCACACTACCCAAGTACTTAAACGTACTCACATTTTCCATTTCTTCCTCATCCAACCTCACTGTACATTTACTGACTTCATTTTCTCTCGAAGGCCATAACTTTACTCTTCCATACATTCACCTTTAGATACCGTTTCTCACACACTCTCCCAAACTCATTCACCAAGCCTTGCAGCTCCCCTTTGTCTTCATTTAACAACACAGTATCATCTGCAAACAACAGTATAGGAAGTTTCCACACACTGCCCTCTCTCATTAGGGCCGCCACAACATCCACTGCCCTGCTTTGTATCTCTTTTTATAACCCCATCCATATACAGATTGAACAGCCATGGAGACATGACACATCCCTGTTTCAATCCAACCTTCAAATAGAAAATTTCACTCAGTTCACTGTCCACACGCACTGCAGCCTTAGCACCCTCATACATACTCTTCACAACATTCAGCAACTTCCTATTTACTCCATATATTCTTAATACTTTCCACAATCCTTGTGTCTCCACCCTGTCATATACTTTCTCCAAATCCATGAAGGCCTCATATTCCCGACATGCTTTCGAGTGTGTTGGGTTAAGGTGAAAAAATTAAGATTTAGTTAGTATAATTTTCAGTTAGGACAGTGTATTCAGTGTGGTTGAAATATCTAAGACAATAGTAAACTGTTATAAGATGAACTCTCTCCGGCATGTAAAATAAATGTCATCCATTAAAAAAAAAAAAAAAAATACCCCGTCGTGAGGTACAGCCGGGGTTACGGGGTCCTGAATGCTGTGAAAATAAATGTTTAGTTCATTCCGCAGGGCATTCTGTTGGTAGTTCTGCTGTTTTCGCGTTTTTTTTTTTTAATTCCTTGTTCGCTTACCCTGCCTCACATGGACATTAGGTGGAAAAAAGAGATCAGGATGATAATGATGATGATTATACAATCAATTTGCAGTTGGGCAGACAATACATTTCAGTACAACAGAAATATCTAAAATTCCATTAACTTCTCTGATCCGGTGACGTAGGCTATTTTTAATTATTTAATCTGGCTACTCCCGAACGAATTGATTCACCTCAGTGGAGAACTTCCATCCTGGGGGGGGGAAGGTAAATATAAGACTATGTCTATGTCCTTCAGTTCCATACATCTATAAATCTGAACAAAACAGTCAAGCGGTAGCAAGAATAAATTGTAAAATGGCGTCACCGCACTGAAGGAGCTAAACACTTATACCACACTCCTTTATCAGTGACACTGGTAGCGTTCTTTCTGTGCAGGTACGAGACATGAGTGGGTCGTGGGTGGACGCTACCCACATTCCTGGCACCATCATGCTGAACAGCGGGGACCTCTTGCAGTACTGGACGGATGGCATCATTGCTGCCACGGTCAGTATATAAAATCTGTGTCTTTTTCGAAATTAAATTCTATAAAAAATTACTTGGTTAAACTTTGGCTTCATTTATACTGCTGCCAAATACCATAACCAAACTAGACTTCATGTTTATGCTCTTATCCCCACTTACACTGCTAACAAATACTTCACAAGATTACATATTTATGCTCTTATCTTCACTTACACTGCTATCAAATACTTCACAACCAAACTTTATTTAGCCTAAACGGTATACAAGGTTGCGTCTTTATGATTTTATCTTCATTCACATAGTTACCAAACACTTCACAAACAACAGAACTAAATTGAAAACTGAAGTAAAATTAAACACCGAAACTATTTGCTGCCTGACCCTTGGAAATGACCAGTCCGGGCACAGCGTCTCAAGACAGGGCTTATAAAGGCCCTGAAAGTACCCCAAACAAGGGTGTCTTCGGGGATCATCGGGGGAGGGGGTCCTGGGCATGTCCCTGAAACTGTTCTAGTGAATCTAGGGGGCTGCAAAGGCCTAACTTTGAAACCATCCCTCAGTAATTTAATGATTAAAGGGGGCTGGCTACTACAAGGCTCAGGCAAAAATGCGACCAAAGAATTATTTGTGATAAAAATTCAATGCAATGGAGACTAGTAAATATGACAATTAGTTAAGATATCGTAAGAATACCATCCCAAGCCAGGATTCAGAGGAATGTGAAATAAATTTCCTGTCCTAACTCAGATTTTCGTTTGCAGGAATAACAAGAGATACAGATGTTTCTAAGCTCTTTTTCCTCATAATGGGTCTCCTCTAGTTAATGCCAGAAGATATGAAGGGTATGAGAGAGAGCCCCCAGCAACGCCTCCTGCTAACCTGTCATGATCCAAACAGTTCTAGTGTGTGTAATTCACCGGGTCCGGGTCGGTCAGGATCACTTGATGGTTGTGATCGTCAGCTTTTACCCTCCCGGAAGGGAGCTGAGAGATCATATAGTCCGATCTAAGGGCAAGGCTGTGACCTTCACACACGCACACATCCGTCCCCTTGAATAAGGGGGACAGTAACCACCCACTTCGTCAGTGAAACTTTTCGCAACCTGAGTGAGGCGCGAACTCCCGTCCACCAGTTGGCAAGCGAGAACGTTACCACTGCACACTGTGTGTGTGTGTGTGTGTCTGTCTGTCTGTCTGTCTGTCTGTCTGTCTGTCTGTCTGTCTGTCTGTCTGTCTGTCTGTCTGTCTGTCTGTCTGTCTATGAGTGATTGTGTGTTCTTACCTAATTGTTCTTACCTAATTGTATCTTTACAGGAATGAGTCAAGCTTGTATTCTCCCGTGTCTTAAACAATATTTATCGTACATATCCTTAAATTTGTGAATTGTTTTGGCACACACTATTTCATTCGGCAGTGCATTCCACTGATCAATTGCTCTATTTGGGAAACTAAATTTCCTTACGTCTTTATCACCTCTCTTTTTATGCACTTTTTTGCAGTGTCCTCTTGCTGATGCTTCCCCATACGTTAAGTAATCATTTATGCTTATTTGCTCCTTCCCTGATATGCATTTATATAGCATAATCATGTCACCTCTTTTCCATCTCTCCTGTAGTGTTGGTAGATTCAGTTTATTTAGTCTTTCTTCGTAACTTAGATCCCTTAAGCTTGGTACCCATCTTGTAGCGGCCCTTTGAACTTTTTCAATCTTGTCTATATGTTTTTTGAGATGAGGACTCCAGGCTACTGATGCATATTCCAGGGTTGGTGTGATGAATGATGTTATTATCTTTCTTAGCATGTCTTCATTTATGTATGTAAACGCTATTCTCATATTGGCAAGCAGTGCATACATGTTCCGTACCTTCTCACTGATGTGGTCAGCCGGAGATAGTCTGTTATTGAGAATCACACTTAGGTCCTTCTCTCTTTCTGATGTGTGTAGGGTTTTATTTCCTAGTGTATAATCTCAATCAGGTCTTTTTCCACTTTTACCAAACTTGATTACATGACACTTGTCCACATTGAATTCCATTTGCCATGTATTACTCCATTCATGAAGTTTATTTAATTCTTCTTGTAGCTCTTTACAAGAGTCTGTGTTAGTAATTCTCCTTTGTATTTTTGCATCATCTGCAAACATATTAGATAGCTTTCATTTCCAGTGTTACTGTCTATATCATTTATATACACTGAAAACATGACTGGTGCCAGCACTGAGCCCTATGGTACTCCACTAGTCACTTCTTTCCATGATGAGTAATTTCCCCTTAGTATTGTTCTTATTTTTCTTTTCATGAGAAAATCTTGCATCCAACAAAACAGTTTGCCTCGAATTCCTCCTTGATGGTACAGTTTCCATAAAAGTCTTTGGTGTGGTACTGTGTCAAATGCTTTCTTGAAGTCTAAATAGATACTGTCCACCCATCCTTCTCTTTCCTGTAATGTGTCTGTTACTCTGTCATAGTAGCTCAACAGATTAGCAACACATGATTTTCCTTTACTGAAACCAAATTGTCTTTCTGTTATCATACTGTGTTCTTCTAGGTGATTTACCCAAGCTTTTCTTACAAGCTCTTCTAATACCTTGCTTACAACACTGGTTAGTGATACTGGTCGGTAGTTATGTGGATTTTGTCTATTCCCTTTCTTGAATAAGGGAACAATGTTTGCTTTCTTCCAATTATCAGATGGTTTACCTTGACTCAAGGATTTCTTGAAAATTTAATTTCATGAAAATTAAAAATAATGGTTTACTTAACTCTTTTGCACATTCACGTAGCACCCAACATGAAATTTCATCAGGACCATTTGCTTTTCCTTTGTCTAATTTACTTAGCTCCTCCTCTATTTCTTTTTCTGATGTTTGTATATCTGGTAGTATGTGTGGGCATGCATCACATAATCCCTCTCAAAAATTTTTTCCTCTGTAAAAACTGATTGGAAATTCTTGTTTAGTGCTTCACAAATATCCTTCTCTTGTGTATAGGTGATTCCCTCGTCCGTAATGGATTATATTTTATCTTTTACTTTGGTTTTGCTTCTGATGTAGCTGTAAAATAGCTTTGGTTGATCACTACTTTTATTTACGATATCCTTCTCAAACTGTTTTTGGGCTTCCCTCCTTATTCTTGTATAGTCGTTTCTAGCCTGTTTGTAATTATTATATGCCCTTTCACTATTGTGTCTTCTGGATCTATTCCACAACAAATCTCTTTTTTCTTGTGATTTTTTACATTCTGTATTGAACCATTTCTTTACTTTCTTTTCTGCTTCTTTGTGCTGTGGGATGTACTTCTGGACTCCTATTTCATTAAGTTCACAGAATTTTTTATATATAGCATTTAAATCTTGTCCTCTAACCTCCTTTTCCCAATCAATTTCTAAGAAATACTTCTTTAGGTCATGATACTTTCCCTTTTCATAGTTTAGGCTCTTTTTGTAACTTTCATTGCTGTTATCTATGTCATATGCAATCCTGAAACTGCAATTTAGTACTGCATGGTCGCTTTTGCCGAATGGAGGATGATATATTAATTTGTCAATATTGTTTTCTTGCCTAGTAAATATGAGATCTAGCATTGAGGGCACATCGAGTCCTCTTTTTCTGGTGCTTTCCGTTACATGTTGCGTTAGGAAAAACTCTTGCACAAGATGCAGGAGCTTTTGGTCCCAAAAGCTTTTTTGGCTTATTATATCTAGAGTATTCCAATTTATATTTGTATTAAAATCTCCTGTTAGTATAATTCTTTTCGATTTCTCTTCCATTTTATGTAGTAATGCTCTTAAACTCTGAAATGTACTCTCTGCCAGGTCCTCATATTCGTCTCTTTCCCATGTGTTTGATCTGGGTGGCATGTACAAACTGGCTACAATTACTTTCCCTTCAGATGTATTTACCTCTACTGCAATCAGTTCTACTTGTGAGGGTACATCTAATTTTATTCTACCTATTCTCCATATATCATATTCCTCTAAGTTTAAGATGTCATTCGATATCCTTGGTGTTAATTTTGTTTCAGTTAGGCATATTATATGTGGTTCATTTTCTCTGACAATCATTCATCTCTAATAATTTAGATACCATTCCATCCACATTTGAGTACGTCAACTTAATCTTGTTTATATACTTGTCATGATTTGGTTCTACTACCTTCCTCCTTTTTATTCCTTCCTGTTTTTGTACCACTTTCGTACCTGCAATCTAATTACTTTGTAAAAAAAAAATGTATTCTCCTCCTCCTCTGATCTTCCCTCATTTTTTGTTTTTGCTTCCTTCCTCTTCTCCTTCAGTAATTCCAGTTCCTCTTGTGTTAGGCATCTTTTTATCCATACATTTTTGAACTCCTCTTTTTCCATAATATTCTTTGCATTTTTTAGTATCTCCTCCACGATGTTTACACTCTGGAAAGTCACCTTTAGGGGTCTTGACTTGATTTTCTCGTATTTCCCTAACCTTTTGTGTTCCTCTATGTCTTTACTACAGATTTCCTCTGATACTTCTATCAATATGCCCATTATATTTGCCATCTCCTTTTTGTCTCTTGAGATCTTGTTTTTTTCTTCTTCCTCTTCTATACCAGTGATTACTATAGATTTGTCAATATCTACTGAATCTCTGACTAACTTAAGATTGTTTTGGATTATTCTTTTCACTTCCTTTTTAATGCTTTTTGCTTCCACCCTTGTTTCCAAGTCTTTCTTTACTTTCACCATTTCAGCATAAGTGGTTTCCACATCATTTTTGTAGCTTTGCACAGCTTCATTCACCTGTGTTATCGTCTCCTCAATATCACTGCTCTGATCAATCAGACTGCTTACTTGCCTAATTATCTCTGTATCATTTTTAACTCTTCCATAATACTCTCGTGGTTGACTACTGTACTTGCCATTTCACTAATTTTCCTCCTAAGTGTACCCAATCCAACTGTTAGCTCATCTATGGTTGTGTCTTTCTTGTTGACTTCCTTTCCTAATTTTTCTATTTCTTCCTTTTGCAACTGCATCTGTTTCTTGATTTCATCAATCTTATTTTGAAAAGCCGTCTCTAACCTGTGTACTCGTTCGACCAGTTTGTTGTGAGTCTCCATTTCAACCAGTTCTTGGTAGAAATCATCATCCTGCTTTCTGCTTTTATCCCTTTTCTTTTCCAAATTTGCTTTACTAAAGTATGTGGTCATTTTGCAGTACTAAAAGCGCATATAGTACTTAAATTTCCTGGGGCAGATTGTAGACTAAACAACGATCAGCTGATTGTGCGCATTCTTGCACTGCTTGTTTACTTTTCTGTTTGACCAAATCTTACTTAAAACTTCTTCTTTTTTATATCAGAACACCATTTAGTCTAACCTGGTACAGAGCTTGACTCATATAAAGATACTTATTTAGGTAATGCCGCTGGCCAAATTGGCCAGGTATAGAGCGGTGTCGACGTGCGTCTGTTCTCTCGCTGTGTGTGTGTGTGTGTGTGTGTGTGTGTGTGTGTCGGTGCATGAGTGTTTGTATGTGTCTCTGTGTGTGTATCTATATACTCGTGTGTGTGTGTGTGTGTGTGTGTGTGTGTGTGTGTGTGTGTGTGTGTGTGTGTGTGTGTGTGTGTGTGTGTGTGTGTGTGTGTGTGCGCGCGCGCGCGCCCGCCAGTTCCTCAATCATACTGGACTTTCTTACCACAGGAAACCATAGGTTTTCTTCTTTTTTTTTATGGAGGTACAATTGCGGATATAAACACTGATGTACTTCATTGCAGTCATTGTCAGAATAATTAACCATGATTTTTTAAATCCAGTGATGCAGTCTTCAAAGCACAACATGCTTTTCGGAATACTGTGTTGGGACTTCTTAATTTTTCTACTAAACTATGCAGCTATAATTTTCTCATCAGCTGTAATAATGTTATGTGTTGCAAAGGAGGCTTCAGGGATTCTGGATCCCCTCGCCCATCTTTCCTATAAACAATTTTTAATTAAAAAAGTATACAGAGTACCTGAATGAATAACAGTAATATACTGTACAGTATGCTTAAAATTTCTCAAAAATATAAATTTGGCAGTGTTCATCTATCTATCTCTCTATTGCCAGACTCTTTAATCCCGTAAGGAGTGGCCACAAACAAATCGCCTCATTGTCGCCCTGTCCCATGCTATTTCACTGTCCTGCTCCCAGCTCACACACACCCTCTTTCATATATCTCTCCACTCTATCCCTCCATCTCATCCTTGGCCTCCCTCTCCCTACCCCCCCTCCACCTCACTCACATACACTCGCCTCGTCAGTCTCTCGCTCTCCATCCTCTCCACATGGCCAAACCACCTCAGTGTCTTTCTCCTAACGCTTCCTATCATATCCACATCCACACCACAACGCTCCTTCACATCCTCATTAGTTAGTCTGTTTCTCCAAGTGACTCCACATGCACCTCTCAAATAACTCATTTCCACTGCTCTCACTCTTGACTTGTGTCCTTCCAAGAAGGTCCAAGCTTCACTTCCATACGCTAGAGTTGGTATCACAATACTGTCATTTAGTAACTTTTTCACTTCCATGCTCACTTCCCTGTTTCTTATCACTGCTTTCAAGGAACCAGCAACCCTTCTTCCTTGTTGTACCCTTTCAAGCACTTCACCCTCTAAACTTCCATCCTTACTCATCATACTACCCAAGTACTTAAACGTACTCACATTTTCCATTTCCTTCTCATTCAACCTCGCTGTACATTCACTGACTTCACCTCTCTCGAAGACCATAACTTTACTCTTCCCTACATTCACCTTTAGCTTCCGTTTTTTACACACTCTCCCAAACACATCCACCAAGTCTTGCAGCTCCCTTCATCTTCACTAAACAACACATTATCATCTACAATCAACAGTACAGAGAGTTTCCAAACACTGTCCTCTCTCACTGGGGCCGCTCCAACATCCACTGCCCTACCTTGTATCTCCTTTATAACCCCATCCATATACAGATTGAACAACCATGGAGACATGACACATCCCTGTTTAAGTCCAACCTTCGGATAGAAACATTCACTCAGTTCACTATCCACACGCACTGCAGCCTTAGCACTCTTCACGGCATTCAACAACTTCCCATCTACTTTCCACAGTCCTTGTCTATCCATCCTGTCATATGCTTTCTCCAAATCCATGAAGGCCGCATACAACGTCTTTCCATTCTCTAGAAACTTTTCCACTAAAGATCTAAGAATGAATATCTGATCTACACAACCTCTCCCCTTCCTAAAACTTCCCTGTTCTTCTCCAACTAATTCCTCTGTTATTTCCCTATGTCAATAAATATCCTACCATATACTTTTCCTATTATACTAAGAAGACCAATGCCCCTATGATTACTACATACTTCTTTTCCCCCTTTTCCTTTGTACAGGGGAATAATTATACCTGACTTCCAATCCTCCGGGACTCTACCTTCCTCCCAGGTCAATCTGCACATGTTTCACATCTATTCTACTAATACCTCCCCCCCCCCATGCTCCAGCATTTCACCACACATTCCATAATTTACTGGGGCTTTCCCCATTTTAACTTTCTTTATTGCTTCCACAACTTCCATCCTACTGATTTCTTCCTCTCTTCTCACATCCCTCCGTCTCCCAGCCACTCCCCAGCCACATGACTTTCATTCTTTATGTTCAACAGTTCTTTAAAGTGTTCTCTCCATCTGCATACTTTTTCTCCCTTCTCTACTAATAATCTTCCATTTTTATCTTTCACTCCCCAACTAATTTCTTTGGCACCCTATCTAACTCTCTTTACCCCTTTCGAAAACATTTCTTACAATCTCTCCACTTTACACTCAAATTCCTCCCCAATTCCTCATCCACTCTCTTCTTACTCTCTCTTTCGAATCTTTTCACCTCTCTCTTCCTCTCTACATATAATTCTCTCTTCTGTCTCTCAGCTTCTTCCACGCCCCTGTTTCTCATATGCTTTCTTCTTTTGTGCCACAGCCTCTCTCACCTCTTCATTCTACCATGCTGTTCCCTGCACCCCCTTTCGTCTTTTCTTCACCCCACACACCACCTCACATGCTGCACGGATTTCTTCTGTGAATGTCTTGCACACACCTTCCACGCCCACCATCTATTCCAATCCAGATTTACCCAGTCGCTCCTCCACTTCCCTCTTGTATTCTGCAGTGTTGATGAAACAATATATTTTATGGATGTAAGAAATAACAGATTCTTGTAATATTTTTCTTTTACTACAATGATTCGAAAGATGTTTAGTGCGTCCTTGAATGCGAAACCTGAGGGTGGGGAGGCTAGGATTGCGATTAAGAGTTGAGAGGAAGGATTGGCCTTGAATGTGTTGGTTCTGTGATGAGGAGCGGTAGATTGAGATCGTCTGAACATGTTGAGAGGATGGATGATGAAATTTGGGTGCGAAAGGTGACAAGTGTTGACGTCAGGAGTAGGACTGCGAAAGATAAACCGAAAATGACTTGGGACGAGGCTATAGAGTGTGACCTCAGGGATAAGGGACTGAATAGGACGGCTGCCAGAGATTGAGCAGCGTAGAGAGACGCCAGAAGGTGACGAAGGCCAACGCAAGCAAGCATGCTGGAGCCTTTATAAAGGATAGGATTCTTTGAAAATCAAATGCATGATTGTCATCAATGAGTAAAAAAGGAAAAGGTGTTTTTTTAGACCCCTTTTGTTGCCTTCAGTCGTATGAAATATTTATTTCTGTCATTCGATCACCTCACAAACGGTCTGACTCAACGTAGAGATGATTTTCTTGCAGTGTAGGGGTTAATAAAAGGCATATGTAACCCATCTAGCTCGAAATATCTGTTATAAGAAAAATGAAATCATCTAGGAACACCAAAAACAAAAATATACATTATATCTGATCGAAGGGGGGGGGGGAAGATATGTAGGGTTGTCGTCAGGAGGTTAAGAGAGAGAGAGAGAGAGAGAGAGAGGATGGAAGATATTTTGGACCCCCTTCTAACAAAAGTTTGATCTGCCCCCACAGGAACACCGAGTAGTGATCCCTGAGGAGGAAGTGCGACGAAAGGCTCCCCGTCAGTCCATTGCCTACTTCATCCAGCCCGATCCCGACGTCCTGGTCAAGCCGCTCAATGGTTCGGACACCTATCAGCCCGTCACGGCACGCCAGCACATCTTCAACAAAGCATACAAGGCCTTAGAATACTGAAAAATATGAAAATGATCAAGGCTTCCCGCTACTGAAAAATTTGTGTGAGTCAGCAAGGTCTTCCAATACTGAGATATAACCATGAAACTTAGTTGGTCCCATCACCGCTTAGAAATTAGTGTAAAATTAGTAACCTACTGGGAAATTAGTGTTAAGTCAGATTACCTCTCTACTGATATGTTGTTACCTCCGCCAAGGAGGTTATGTTTTCATCCCTGTCCGTTTGTTTCTTGGTTGGTAGTTGGTTTGTGAGCAAAATTACACAAAAACTACTGGACGAATTTCTACGAAACTTGGTAAATGAATGGGCCTTGGCCCAGAATAGACTTCATTAAATTTTGTTGGGGATCCGGATAAAGGTACGGATCCATGAACATTTTTTCACTTTCTTTAACATTGCGAGATAGGGAGTTTTTCGACATTTTCGAAAGTAAAACGGTTTGTTGGCTGTTACAGTGAGTTAAAAAATTATGATTAAGAGTTATGGGTAGTTTAAAATTTAGTGTTACAACTTATAGGGTTATGAGTTTGATATTGGATTAGGCGATTAATTTAAAATGAACTGCATGTTAGGCCTTGGCGGAGGTGTGCGCTCTACTGAGTGCCATTCTGGTTGTAACAGTATTACACCAAGAGTATAAACTGAGGCATTATATTAAACTGGGTGGTTCAGGTACTGCACTACTTTCTTCTCCTAGCTGATGAATTCTCGTGCTTTGTGAGAATGACTTGTATAGTTTTCCAGATGTCCGTCATGCTTTATTTCCTACTTACTATAACCGTTTTCATGATAGAAAGTGATTACTTTTTATGTATGTTTATTGACGGAGATGCATTTACATGGAAGCTATTGAGGCTGAAGTGTCAGACCCCAAGCTTGTCTGCGAACCCCTAAATAATTTAAGTAAATAAGTGCGAGTATATAAAAAAAAATAACATGCCAGGCATAACAGTGCAATAAAAATTTACTGCCACTGGATACATATCAGTGTTGCGGGAATGATATATTAGTATTATATTATTATTATATCCGAGTTTTGAAGATGTAATAAAGTAAGAGACTTTGCGAACTGGCAAGATCCAAAAGTGAGGTTCTTCAGTATAAATTTTACCCACGTATGGAAAATTCTGTTTATTTACCTTTAATTTTATGATTATTCATATTCAGCTTAAATAATTGATAATACATGTTACTGTGCACTTAACAGTTGTTTTTATCATGTCGATAAATGGAAACAATATTAATCTCGTGTGTGTGTGTGTGTGTGTGTGTGTGTGTGTGTGTGTGTGTGTGTGTGTTTGTGTGTGACTGATAAATGGCTATCGTTTACTAATGTACACTCTCATCAAAAAGTTCTCCAAGCTTGGGCCACAGTGGATGTGAAAATGAACGGAACACAACTAGTCATCCCGGGATGGTTGGTATGCTTGATTCTGATGACGCACTTCCAAGCCATTAACGTCTGACGAAGAAAATGTTGTCGCAATACACTCCTGAAACCAGAAGATATAATTCTGTTGCATAGTTTACTAGTGATACTCATATTATTGCTATTAATGTATGAGAAGGAAGTGTGTTGCAAATGAATGAGCAACCACGGAGAGGTGAGGTGACAAATATAGATATCAGGCCTCCATAAAGCAACCGCCGTGAATGATACACGTTTCGAGACAATTCTGTGCATTGCCTTCGAGTAGACGAGCTGTTTCAAGGGACCACGCACCACATCTATATAATTAGCCATTCCAATAAGCCGACGTCCTAATATAATTAAATCATTGCGACACGTAAGTAACATCGTTTCGGCTAACGCCGGACTATTTTATCCAGCTGAAGGAAAAGAATATGCTGAGGTAATATATTCCTGTCAGTTACATCTAACTAGTTATGCTACAGTGGAATAGTCTGAGCACTCATTATTGCGACACTTCAACACATTTTAATGGCTATGAATTATGATAATCGAGCGACAAAGACGAAGCAGTGTTATGATTACACAACATCCATGGAATAAAAGCCACGAGCAACTCGTTCATTCGCCTAGAGGCAGTTAATCAGGGCTACAAACGGCTACTCGCATTGAGAGCTGTTTTTAAACTATTCGTTCCCATATCTCAAAATGCGTGGTGCTTACAGGCTTCGATTGTTGGATGAGAGTGTACTTACGTATACTTTCGTACGTACAGCTCCGGCCAGGAGCAACCAAATCCAGCGAAACCGTGTATGTGGCAGAGTCGCATTTCTGAGCATAGCTGTTGATTACTAGGCGTTCCTACTGGGAAAACAAAAAAAAATCCCTTGAACTCAAGGTTTGTGCTAATGGATTAGTGGTAGCATTATCTACTGTGAAGGTTTCACTTTGGTGACATGAAAAATTATATTACACATGTTGTTCAGTAAATGTATCGTTTCCCTTACAATGCAGCCCCAGGCAACCAACATAGAAGTGTATCGTGTATTTTGTTCTGTTGCCCGACTTCCTCTAGATATGACCTCAGGAACACAATGGGTGAACAGATTCGAAGCATTCATTCACTACCCGCAGCGAGAGGGAATGGTGGTTTTCTGCAACCCAGGAAACCATTTACAGTGCTAACTATATAATCTGATAACGGGGTTATGTGGGGTGTGCTTTGGTGCCCCTGCTAACTGGGTGGAGCGACGCTAAAGCGGCGTCCATTAGCCAAATCTCCGCACTTTTCCCCACTCCTCTCAACAGCGAGGCATTGTCAACCACAGGAGAGCATCAGTTCACTGCACGGGACGGCCTTGCAGGGGTGGTTGCTTTCCTGCGGTTGATGGGTCTACTTGGCCAGACAGACAGCGGTTAATCGGGAACAACAACTATCTTTCCACCTTCAACAAGACTGTGATGTCATCTGACATATAATGGATTTCTCTTTCAAACTGGCATTACTGTGTGGTCAGTATACAGTACATCCCCACTTCATCATCCCCAAATACCAGGAGACTTTATCTGCAGGCTTTTGGGTATTCCAGTATGCTACAGTGAATCATGTCATTAGCACATGACTACCATTAACTGTTTGTGTGGTCTACCATGCTCTGCCGTATTTACACACACACACACACACACACACTAAAGATGACAACTTCAAGGCTAAACTCAGTCTAAAGGCAGATAATAGTTCTTTTTTACAGTGAGGTTGCCAGGCCGCTCAGGGGTTAGATATGGGTTTCATTGTGGCTATCCATCTATGATTTTATGCGCTACGGGTAAATATCGTGCTCAACAGGGTTAAACAGTAATTTTCCTTAGGCTGAGAAAAGACGAGTTCATCCATCACAGCAGAGCCTCTCGTCTGATACAGTAAAACAATGATTTAATTTTGGGCAACGCCAGCTGACTTTACTTCCCATATCTCCAGCCAGGCTGCGTAATATCTAGTCAGTGCCCTTATTCTAAAGCATGCGTTTTTCCTCTGGTTAATACTAGCAGACTTTTGGCAAACACCAGAATATTTTATTCTTTAATTGGGTATCCTCAGGCAGAAGGTAAGCCAAATACTTCCTTAACCACTGCTTTTTGCTAAATCAACAATATTTCTCTCCTAATTACTTTTTCCACGGACACTAGTCATGAAAAATAGCCCCTGCATCACAGAGAAACGCATGTTCTAACCCTTGATGGAAGGAACATTCATGTTATCAACATATGCATTTTCTATAAAGCATTGAGGAATCCCAGGCCACTTACTCCCAGCACTCCCCTTCGCCCGTAGGCCTCCATCCCGCCAACCCATCCATTTATCCAAAACACGGAGGCAAAGGATCGTCTTTGCACTCAGGCACCCACCATTCCACGGTGCACCATTCCCCCTCGCTGCGGGTAGCGAATGAATGCTTCGAATTTGTTCACCCATTGTGTTCCCGAATTCTTATCTAGAGGAAGTCGGGCAACAGAACCGAGTGTACACTTTTATGTTGGCTGCCTGGCGCTGCAATATACGAGAAACGATAAATTTATTAAACATGTGTGATATATTTATGCTACTACAAACAGACCTTCACAGTAGATATTACTACCGCTAATCCATTAGCACAAACCTTGAGTTCAAAGAATTTTCTAAGTCGACAGAAATGCACAGAAGGCAACTGCTGTGCTCAGGAATGCGGCTTTGCCACATACACCGTTTTGCTGGAGTCGGGTAGATTGCTACTCCTGGCCACAACTGTACGTACAGTTGGCTCCACTCCCGCGTTTACCACCTGGCGTTGCCACTGCCGGCTCAGCCCAAGGTTTGAATTCCGAACCACGTGTGATCGTGATTCGAACCTCTCACTACTGAGTGGGGAGGGGGGGGGACGGGGGTTTGGGTTGGGGGAGAGGTGGAAGAGCCTCAACAGCAATAGAGTTGCATTATTGGAAAGGGAGAGAATTGTTGCAGTAGGCAGTTGACAGATATAAAGCAATAAAGCCGAATGTAACTTTGAATTTTCTTCTGTAGTCTAAGTCTAACTATAATGCTACAAACCAAGGGATTAGTTTTATTATGGAAATTGATAAAGACGATGTACCATTAGAATTTACACGCCGTCAGTCATGTACTAAATCTTACCCAGCCGGTTACTAGGAAAGGTAGGAGGGGAAAAACATATTCCACGTAAAATCCATGATCATTTAATGTCGTGGTCGTGCACCACCGACTCCATTTTATTTCGTGTCGTTATGCTTTATTATGGTAGAAAGTTCTACCGCAAATGAGGGCGATATTACTAAGGACGAGAAACTTTAATTTTGTAATGGATTAATATATAATTTGCCAGTATTGTAGCGTGAGTGTTCACACACCACTACCAACTGAGCACACACATTCATCCTGCTCTACGTAGATGTGTTGCCTGCTTTCTTCCCTCGCAGAGTCTGGTATTAGTGTCTTCTAATCAGATAATATGAGGGAATGACGTTCACCTCTATGACAAGCATGTGCCCAACGTAACCCAATCATTAATGGATGAGTTCGAGTATCTTGAAGCAGTGAAAATATTAATATATTAATAAATCAAACCTTCGACCACCTACTCAAAAGGGAAAAATGTTACAAGTAAAACCAATTTTGTTAGTTACCCCTCCTTTCTCCCACTTCGCTCTCCCCCCCACCACCCCTAACATCATTCCCTGTGTTGTCAGGAGTCTGCTATTGCATGTAATTATCTATTGTAAATCTACGTTATTTTTGATCTGTGCGATTATGTAAACAGGATCTGAATAGTAATACAGTTGGTATTCTGTATACAAATACAATCCATGAAATATTGGAGGACTTTTTATTAGCCTGAATATGTCATCCAAGGTTACTACCTAGGCAAGACAATCAGGCACTAGCGTTAACGAACAAATCAAAAGTGTCGGAGGTGAGCAGTGTCCGAAAGACCAAGATGAGTTCATGGACCCACATAATTACATAACCACCCTTAGTCTTCATGACAATGAATCGACACGATACCCTCTTGCCTGCACGCAACCGCATCATTTCTCTCCACGAGGAGGGGCTCAGCAGCAGGGCCATCGCTCAGCGGCTTGGGATCTCCAGGCCACTGTGCTGAAGTGGATCCGTCGTTGGGAGTAGAGCGGAAACCTTAATGATTTGGGTATGTGGTAATATTTGAGTAAAAATACATGTCATTGATATCATTTCTACTTCATGTCACATTTTTCAGGTGTATAGTTTGGCGTTTGATTTTGTTGTGTTATTTAGCGTGATAAGAACGCAGACCCAGGTCCCGAGCGACTACCCGGGAGGAGGACTAGACACTAGAGGATCATTCAGGCTGTGGAAGCTAATCCCTTCACCAACATGAAGGCTATTAGGGAAGACCTGGGTTTAGAGGCATCGGCAACCACAGTGAGACGACGACTGCACGCGGAAGGAATTCATCACAGAGTACCAGCTAAGAAGGAACACCTCGCCGATGCCCACCGCATTGTCTGGCTTGCCTTCGCCCAGCAGTATGTGGCCAAAGATATTGGTTTTGGGGAGAGGACAGTTTTCAGTGATGAGAAAACTTTCTGTTCCACTAAGCATGGTCACATTCACATGTGACGGAAGAATGACACCAGGTAAGCGGGAACACCCATAACAATGCAAATTTGATAAAAAGTCGGAATGAAAATACCCTGTAGGAAGGATTATATTATAATGCTGTAAAGCCTCCTCATCGTTTTCTAGTTTTAAATATCTAATGTAATACTAATACATCTTCATTTCCTCATTTGTTTATTTCCCTCACGGAAATTGCAAACTAGCCTTCCCCAGCCTTGCACATCTAGGCCCCATTTATAACTTCACTTGATGCACAGTAATGTCCTTTGAATATCCATCTCTCCTTCTCCTTGCTGTCGTCCCATCTCTCCTGTCACACTCTATTTCTTTCTGTCAGTCTGCTTGTCATTATCCATCTGTCTATATCTCTATCTACACACTCATATACTGGTACATATATAATTAGATCTTATTATTTATGTGAGGAGTAGACTGTAGCACCACTCGAGCAGGGCAGTACTCCCAAGGTGGATGAAAAGCTGATGACAGGGAGAGCTGGAGCTCCCCTTTGCTGAACTTTTTCAGTGTTTCAGTAACACAGAGAGCAGGCCAGCATGTTCTCCAATACAACTCTCTCTAACTATCAATACCAAACTACATGCACAGTACACACTACACTTCCTTTTCAAAATTAAAGAAAAATAAAGTGGTGCACTACAACAATGCCTCGGAGACCACGGGGGGGGGGGAAATAAATGCCCTCACCATCCGCCCCTTTCCCGGTGACGGCTCTTTGAGCTGCCTGGATCTGCTGTTTGACTCACTTCTTCATTTCTGCAACATTCGCGGCCTTTCCTCGTAACTTTCTGTCTGTTGAACACCACCTCTCCTCTTCTAAACCTCACCTTCTTTTCCATACTGAGACTCAGCTGTTTGAGGCAAGGGACAGCAAACCTTTTTCTGTATCCTTCTGCTTTCTCTATACTCATTTCAAAGCCAAAGGTGGATGTTGCGTATATGTACGCAACGACCTATCTTGCTCTTGTGTTCCTGAACTTGATCCCTCTGAATTCTCTATCCTCTGGCTTCGGCTCTCCTGTCGTTCTCTGACTAAATATGTCTGCGCTCTTTATTATCTCCTAATTTGACTGACTACCAAAAATCCTTCAACTATCTTACTTCTACGATGGAAAACATTATATCCATTTCTCCTTTCTCTGAAATCTCCATTCTAGGAGA
Organism: Coenobita brevimanus; assembly: GCF_032717465.1. Lineage (NCBI taxonomy): Eukaryota > Metazoa > Arthropoda > Malacostraca > Decapoda > Coenobitidae > Coenobita > Coenobita brevimanus. The sequence continues at coordinate 19,324,492 of NC_136971.1, read as the reverse complement.
TTTCAATGTTCACCACCACCTTTGGCTCTCCTCTCCTTTCACTGATCCATCTGGTGAACAAGCCTTCATCTTTTCTATCCTTAATGCTTGTACAGCACCCTACCCGTATCCCTGACAGCCTTGGAGAGAGCTCCAACATACTTGTCCTCTTCCTTACAGCTAATCCTTCTGCATACACTGTTAATCTTATCTCTCCGTTGGGTTCCTCTGATCAAAACCTAGTTACTTTAACCCATCCTATCGCTCTGGTATGGCCTGTGGACTCTCTATAGAAAAGTCGTCTGTGGCACTTTGGAGCTGCGAATTGGGAGGCCCACAGATAGTACTTCCTTGATTTTCCCCGGAATGATTATTGTTTCCATGGCCGGGAGTCATCTGAGTGTGCCTTGCATATTACGGAGGTTATTCTCTCAGGCATGGAAGCCTACATTCCTTTCTCATATCCTCTGACTAATGCAAGAAAGCCTTGATTTATTTACGCTTGTTCTAATGCTGTCCACAACAAGGAGAGGGCCTATAAAAGGTACCGGAGCCAACCCACCCCTGGATCACATCTTTCTTATGTTTCTGCCCGGAATCATGCTAAGTCTATTCTTCACTCTGCTAAAAATAATTTCATCCGTACTAAATGCTCTCAACTCTCCAACTCGAATTCTTCCCACTCCTTCTGGCACCTTGCACTAACATCTTTACCTCATTATCCCTTCCCTCCTCTTTTCTACTCTGATGGCCCTCTAGCGCTTTCTTATACTGATAAAGCCGATCTGTTGATCTGTTTGCTCAGACTTTCTCCTCCAGTTCCACCTTAGACGATTCCAGTGCAGTTCCTCCTTCACTTCCCCCTTCTGACTTTCTCATGGCTGACATTAAAATTTCTTCAGCTGATGTATTTTCTGCCATCACTGGCCTTTTACTAACAAGGCTTATGGGCCTGATGGAGTCCCTCCTGTTGTCCTCAAGAACTGTGCTTCTGTGCTTACACCCTGCCTAGGTAAACTCTTTGGCCTTTGTCTTTCTACTTGTACCTTTCCTTCTTGCTGGAAGTTTGCTCTCAATCAGCCAGTCCCAAAGAAGGGTGACTATTCCCAACCCTCTAACTATCGTCTAATTGCTTTAACATCCTGTGTCTCAAAAGTTTTCGAGTCTATTCTAAACAGAAAAATTTTAAAGCATCTTTCCTATTGCAACCTTCTTTCTGATCGTCAGTATGGGTTCCATCAGGGACGCTCCACTGGCGATCTTCTCACCTACTTTTCAGACACCTGGTCATCAGTGGCGGATTAAGGGGGGGGGGCGTTAGGGGCGACTGCCATAGGCCCAGGCCCAAAGGGGACCCATACAGTCTGCCAGACTGCCGGTCGTATTTCTGATTTTCGATTTTTCCACCATACAAAATGCCAGTAATTTTTCTAATTTGTTATTTTCTATTTAATGTTATTTTTAGAATGTAATTTAGCAAATGAGTTCTTGAATAAATAATAAGAAAAATTTACTCCATATAATCTTTTGGTATAGTTAAATCACGTAAATGTATGAGGTTGTTACCACTACCAGATATTCAACTGTGTTACTCCTTAAATTCCCGATTTCAGTTTTCTGTCATCAAAATGTACAGTTAAACGTTATACTATTTCATTTGTTTAAGGATTTTTATAAATCCTTTTAATTCAGGCAAGAATTACAAGTAAGAGTTTAATTAAATAATTAACTTTTCCCTAGTGTTAATAATTATACAATTTGATTAGTCACGTACTCACATCGACATGAGCAAAACACTTTGGATCAGCTGGCGTCCCATGCAAGTTTGTTGGCGGCAGTTGGACATTTATATATGTATATATAATTGTACCCTTTGAGGTTAGTTCAACTTCTTTTAATCACATTTGTTCACTTTATTTCCTGAATTCCTATTTCTAAATTCATTAATGGCGATGTATGACCAGGATAATAATCTCAAAACTCAAGTGCTTACCTAAACGACCTACTATAGGAGTAGGAGAGGGCTAGGCTACAGATAAGAAGAGTCGATTTTATTAAGTTTTATGTTTGTTCTCTCGCAAACAGTGGCTCAAAAATTGGGTCCAGTAAATTCTGTGCTATAGTTGTGTCTAGTTTCCTTCAATTCTGGCTTGCATTAGAGGATTTTTATAAATCCCAAGAGTACACCCGGGTTCTGAGGGTTAAGGAGATAAGTGGTTTATAAGAAATGTAGGCCAACATAATTTCTAAGCACAAAATGAATGGTGTAACTGACAGTACACAGAAAATAAGTCATTATTACCACCAGGAATTTCAGGAATATCATTTTACACATTCTGAATTATTAGTCATGTATGTGCAAAGGGTTCTGCTGATACAGTGTTTTAGCAAGGAATGCCCGAGTGAACACGGTGTGGCCTATATTCCTGCTAAATACATTCTATCAGCACCATCTCTCTGCTTACATGCCTGTAATCATTCAGGTCATGTAAAATAGTAATCTTGGTACTACTACTGCCTAATTTCATGGTGTATTAGTGTATTGAATAATTTTGTATGTTTTGATAGTGCCAGAGAAAGGATATAATATGTATCATGCATATCATTATTTTCATTTTAATAAAACTACTTATTGTAATATCAGTTTACTTTGTCATGGTACTATTTGATAAGACGTGTGTGTGTGTGTGTGTGTGTGTGTGTGTGTGTGTGTGTCACCTGTCAGGGGGGCCCATGATTGCCTCACCACCCTGGGCCCAAGACACCATTAACCCCTTAACCGCAGGGCGTCACTTTCGTGACGCTTGGGAGCAAGGGATCATACCGCGGGGCATCGCTTTTGTGATTCTGTGTTATTTTGAATTCACCCGGGCTTCCAAGTGGGGGCTTGTATCATCTATCAGTACTGCCAATGTCCAACACTAGTCAACACTCCTAATCTCATCTGTACTCCCATCCATTTTAGACAATTTAGCCATTTCTCCCCGTTCTTGACTCCCCTCCCTACCCCCCCTCCATTACCCTATCCTCTCGCCTGCCCGGTCGTGCTACGCTAAGTAAATCTTCCCTGGAATTTTTCACTGATTTCATCCATTGAAATAAGCCCTATGCCCTATTCTTATACCAAATAATATATACATGAAAGAAATAAGGTAAGTGAGAGTGCTATACACCTGGAATTGGCTAATTATCACCTGACAACACCTCACGTGCACTCGTTTGCTAATTTTCGCTGTTTTTTCCCCTTGAAATATGCTGTATAATCTATTTTCGTAATAAATATACATATAAGGAGGGAAGGGAGAAGCCTAAGTGATATTTACATTCACCTGCAACTACCTAATTTATAATGTATTGCCTAGATTTCCTGCCAATCATTTCAGTGAAATACATAGCTGTTTCAAGAGCTGCGTTGGTAGTACTGAATATCCCCTAAGTAGGCCTCTACCCCGGCCGGCCCTCCCTTATCAGTTCTCTCTCATCTTCCGAAGACGAGGTACGTCTGTTCCTCTTGCTGACTTCAGGGCCTTTTTCACCCCCATGCAAAGGGCCCTGTGACCTTTACCTCCTACTAAACCTCGTGTGGAAAGATGTAAAGGGCTGACAATTGATAAAAGAGTGACTACGATCTTTCTATTGAGTAAAACAGTGCTTTCTATTGAGTAAAACAGTGCAAGTGGAATTGTAAATAATGTGTAAATAATGTATAAACAGCAAGTGAAAGTAATGAATGTAAATATACGTGAACAATGGAAAATAGTTTTATAAGTTACTTCAAGTGACAGTGCATAACACAGTGTAAATAAAATAGAAATGTAAATAACGTAATTAAAATAGAGAACGTAAATAGAAATGTAAATGAGTAGTATTATAAGAATACGAGTATATACCCTAGGAGTAATGAAAGTGAAAGTTTCACTCTAGCATGTCTGAATACTATGAATTATGAGAGTGAAGATGAAAGTGACATTCACTCTCAATGCTAGTATACAGGACGAGAAAGTGAATGCTACGTATTTTACTGAAAGAAATTGAATCCCTACAGCGACAATAAATTAACACTACTGAAGGAAACTTATGGATGAAGACTGTAGATATATATAAGTGTTATATAGTAATAGAAATATAAAGTGTGAGGGGTTTTATGAATAATAAATGACAGAGTACCAAGAGCGAACTAGCGCAAGTGCGGCAGTCAGACGCGCTCATAATTTTCATTGCTTTCACAGTGGGTTTTTTTTTGGAGTATGGATCCCAAACTACTTGAAAATCATAGAGTAGTGTTTATAGTGTTAATATCTGGCTGTGGTAATCATATTACGAGTTGTTGGGAAGTGTAAAGTGGAGACTTCGTTACCCAACTTCAGAGGTCTCCACAAGTCCTACGGTAACGACGAAGGCTCAACAAACATTCCAGGAGAAAGCTGAAGGTATGTGCCATAAGCATATATAATTTTAATATTCTAGGACTAATAACTGATTTTTGGCAAATATTTTTTGAGAGTCTGTCAGAGCCCGAATAACCCCGTGGCACATGCAAAACATCGGTAAACATGCCCGCAGTGTAGGGGTTAATCCGCCACTGCTGGTCATCCTCCTTTCTGGACTTTGGCGAAAGCTTTGCCATTGCACTTGACATCTCAAAGGCTTTCGATCGAGTCTGGCATAAATCTTTAATTTCCAAACTGCCCTCATACGGTTTCTATCCTTCTATCTGTGCCTTCATCTATAGCTTCCTTTCTGGTCGTTCTATAGTTGCTCTTGTAGATGGCCATCGTTCTTCTCCTAGAACTATCAACAGTGGTGTTCCTCATGGCTCTGTCCTATCACCAACTCTCCTCCTTTTATTCGTCAACGATCTTCTAAGCTGTACATCTAATCCTATCCACTTGTATGCTGATGATTCCACCCTTCATCTTTCCATTCGGTTCCCTCAACGTCCATCTCAGCAGTTACTTCAACAAACAAGGGATGAGGCTATGGCACACATAATGTCTGACCTGGTTCGTATCTCTGACTGGGGTAAAAATAATCTTGTTGTTTTCAATGCATCAAAGACTCAGTCTTTACCCCTATCAACCCATCAAAATCTTCCACAGGAGTACCCACCAATGTTTAAGAATATCCAGCTCAATCCTACATCATCCTTGAACATGCTTGGGGTTTCATTCACACGGGACTTATCTTTGAAAGATCATAATGCATCTCTTGTAAAATCTGCTTCCAAGAGAGTGGGTGTACTAAGCCGACTCCGTGTCTTCTTTGCCCCTCCACAGTTGTTGACTTTATATACGGGTTTTCTTCGCCCCTGTTTAGAGTACAACTCTCATGTACTCATGTGGGGAGGCTCCCCACATACAGCTCTTCTCGATAGGGTGGAGTCAAAGGCTATTCGTCTCATCAACTCTCCTCCTCTCACTGGCTCCCTTCGCCTCACTGTTGCATTTTTATCTCTTTTCTATCATTGTTTCAATGGTCATTGCTCCTCTGCTTGCATCCCTCCACCTCTACGGCAGGCGTGTAGCACCCGTTTAGCAACGAACTCTCATCCCTTCTCTGTCCAACTTTCTAATGCAAGAATTAACCGTTCCTCATGTATGCAACAGGTCAACTCTGGAACTGTCTCCCCCTGTCTATTTCCTGCTGGCTGTGATCTCCAGTCTTTTAAACGCAGTGTGTCCAGGCATCTCGAAATGAATGGATGTTGAATTTGGCACTCTTTTGTATAGTTTTTGTTTTTTTTCTTGGAAGGAACGTTAATGCAGGCTCAGCCTTTGGTCCCTTCTTCGTCACATAAAAAAAAAATATGCATTAAAAACTCCTGACAAAACATACCCAATGCCCCCCTCTGACGTGCGAGATTATCATCCTTTCGATTCAAACTTTTTTTTTTTTGTTCAAGAATCAATGGTTGTCCCTCTCGTCCAACTTACCCCTCCTCCTAACCTGTCTTTAATCTCAAACTACACCCTCCGAATGCATCCTGTAAATGAGCCATCGAGAAGTTTAGTAAACGAGTCAGTACTGACTGGCTTAAATACTGTTGAACTGTCTATTTTAGATGCGTGCGGTGCAACGTATTTGAGGAGGCGTGGAGTGACGTGTCATGGTCAATGTGTGGGGGTATATAACTGTGCATGGGGTGGGTGACATCTTTCAAATAGAGGGCCGCTTCACGGCGAGAAAGTATATTGAAATACTTGAGGAATGTTTCCTACCATTCCTCTGAGATCGGGATTTCCCCTTCCCTCCAGGACCTATTATTTTTGTTCATGACCGCTGCCCTATCAATGTGGCCAGAATAGTTAAGGAATGTTGTACTGCTCAGGATAATTTACGGGTGCTAGAGTTCCCTAGTAGGGGCTGCGATATGAAACCCATAGAAAATCTTTGGGGTTCTGTCGTGAACATATGGGAGCCGGAACGTGAAAGGACCACAGCAGAGCTGTTGCAGCATGCCAAGGCACAGTGGGAGATTTTCCGGGGCAAGCCAGAGATAGTGAGGAGGCATGGTGCCTCTATGTCCGACCGCTTGCAGGCTGTCATTGAGAGAGAGGGTGGCTGGACGCGATTCTAACAATGTGTTCGGTATGAGTAAGAAATAATATATAATCCATTTTATTTTAAGCCATAGTGTTTTTAAATAATTAAATACTTCATGCTGGTTCCGCATCCCAAATCAGTAAATATTCAGTTGTTTATAGTTAATAATTGGTTGCAGAGTTTAAATCCAGCGTAGGGTTGTCGTGGTTTATTAAGGTTTTGTTAAATATACAATGATTATAATGTAATAAAACCAATGATTATTCACAACTAAATAACCTGTTTTATCATTTTCAGTGTGGTGCCCACAGTTCCAGTTGAATTTTGGTGTGGAAGGCTTCGTGAGAAGGACGTGTGGAATTTTAACCTAAACTGACACATCATGTTACCTACGAGTATGTCAAATAAAAGTCTTGTTGCACTGATTCACTGTTTCAGTGGGAAATTCAATGTCCTTACATAATCCTCTAAATCTTGTGATAATTTCGCTAACGCTAGCGTCTGATTGTCTGGCCTAGACAGTAATTTCCGATGACATTATCAGCCTAAGAAAAAACTTGCTATATTTCATGGGTCGTATTTGTGTATAGAATACCACTTGTATTACTTTTCAGATCCTGTTTACATAAAAAAAAATTACATGCACTAGCAGACTTCCGTCAACACAGTGAATGATACTGGGGGTGGTGGGAGGGAGAGTGAGATGGGAGAGTGGAGGGGTAGAGAGAGGGAGTGTGGGGATGGGGAGAGAAGGAGAATGAAGTGAGGGTGGGTAGGCTAGGGAAGCAAAGACGGCGGAGTCACTGGGTAGTCGAGGGTCTCCTCCACTACAAAACACAATCATCTGGGAACCAATAAAGCAAAGTGCTTCATCAGAGAATGTCTCGACTGATGCCTACTAACAAATTTGGTTTTACTTGTAACATTTTTCCCTTTTAAGTAGCTGGTCGAAGGTTTGATTTATTAATATATTAATATTTTCACTGCTTCAAGATACTCGAACTCATCCATTAATGATTGGGTTACGTTGGGCACATGCTTGTCATAGAGGTGAACGTCATTCCCTCATATTATCTGATTAGAAGACACTAATACCAGACTCTGCGAGGGAAGAAAGCAGGCAACACATCTACGTAGAGCAGGATGAATGTGTGTGCTCAGTTGGTAGTGGTGTGTGAACACTCACGCTACAATACTGGCAAATTATATATTAATCCATTACAAAATTAAAGTTTCTCGTCCTTAGTAATATCGCCCTCATTTGCGGTAGAACTTTCTACCATAATAAAGCATAACGACACGAAATAAAATGGAGTCGGTGGTGCACGACCACGACATTAAATGATCATGGATTTTACGTGGAATATGTTTTTCCCCTCCTACCTTTCCTAGTAACCGGCTGGGTAAGATTTAGTACATGACTGACGGCGTGTAAATTCTAATGGTACATCGTCTTTATCAATTTCCATAATAAAACTAATCCCTTGGTTTGTAGCATTATAGTTAGACTTAGACTACAGAAGAAAATTCAAAGTTACATTCGGCTTTATTGCTTTATATCTGTCAACTGCCTACTGCAATAATTCTCTCCCTTTCCAATAATGCAACTCTATTGCTGTTGAGGCTCTTCCACCTCTCCCCCAACCCAAACCCCCGTCCCCCCCCCTCCCCACTCAGTAGTGAGAGGTTCGAATCACGATCACACGTGGTTCGGAATTCAAACCTTGGGCTGAGCCGGCAGTGGCAACGCCAGGTGGTAAACGCGGGACTGGAGCCAACTCGTAGGCTACGTATGTAAAACGGACTCTAAACAGCATTAGCCTCGAGCTAAAAGTACTTTTAGTCCACATGTGCCCATAGATTGCGTAGTCATAAAGTAACCAAAGCATCTCTGCTGTCCACACCAACAGACTTAGTCTTCCCTGCAACACACAAGAAATTCCAAGCCTGAGGTGCAATAATCACAGAGGCATACCATCGATCTGGAACACGGTGAGAGCTGCTGGCAAAGTCAATCGATCTGTGAGCTGGTGGGTGGCCAAAACATCACGAAAAAGCTAGGAACAGAAATAAAGATAATTGCTGTGTATTGCCAGACTTGTGTTCCAAAGAATCACCCTCATTTTCCTCATTTTACCAGAGCCTCATGTATCATATTGTACTTTGGAATCACCACCCTCTTATCATCTTTAGTATATTGTGCAATATGTATTTTATTTTTGCTAGGGTATCCTTAAATACGTGTCCCGCTTCATTTGATCCGCTTGTCCCTAAGGCTAAAGTTCGAAACATGAAGCCGTGGCCGATATTTCATACGAAGCCGTTCGTTTCGTTTCGTTTTTGAAGGCTCCAACCTGCTTGCATGCGTCGGCCTTGGTCACCTGACGGCGGCTCTCCATGCTGCTCGATCTCTGGCAGCTTCCCTATTCAGTCCCTTATCCCTGAGGTCACACTAAATGACCTCGTCCCAGGTCTTTTTCAGTTTACCTTTCGCAACCCTACCCCTAACTTTAACACTTCTGACTTTCTGCACCCAATTATCATCCCCCATCCTCTCCACATGCCCAAACCACCTCATTCTACCTCTCCTAATCACAGCACCAATATACTTTAGTCTCATCCTACTTCTCAACTCTTCCATCGTAAACCTAGTCCCTCCAGGCCTTGCACTCAGGGACCCACTGCACATCCACCTAATCATTGCCATATCTGTACATTTGAGCTTGCGAATATCCTCTTCCCTTACTGCCCAGATCTCACTACCATACTGCATTACACTTCTAACACATGCCGCACACAAAGTTCTCTTAGCACGGAGGGAGACCCCTCTCATGTCAGGAGAGGCAACAGCTCCCTGAACTTCTTCCAGCCACTCCTCGCTCTAGCTACATAGCTAGCTCCAGCCCCATCTCCCCCACATAACGTGTCTCCCAAATAACAAAACTCTTCCACACACTCAAGAGACTCACCAGCAAGTTCAGTCCTTTCACGCCTGGCAATCTCCACATGCTCTCCCGAACACACCACATACATGCAATAAGTATTATTTCGCAGTCAACCTCTAGTTCCACTACCATGACCGATATTTCACGCTGGTAATGTGACTCTGCATATGTTAGCACTCCATCGCTTCATACCGACGACATATACGGTCTCCGACAGACACACACACGAACAAAGCCAGTTCAATACTACGACTTTTAAAAGTTTCACATGCATCACCTGCTTCGCCAGCCTAAGAAGACCCGGCCCTGCAGCGGATCTCATAATTATCCCAAACATTTTTATCCAGTTTAACAGACACTTCTCATACACGAGAGATTAGATTAATAGTGATTTGGGCTCGTACAATCACTGATCTTAGGTTTTTCGCCCACTTTTTGTTGCTTTGCTATCTTATCTACCCTCCTGTTTACCACCCTACCTACCGATCTCCCCATCTAATTACATTCCAAACTATCTTACCTTCCTAACTCCCTTATATCCCTGTCTAGTTTCCAATGTTCCTCCTTGCCTACCTAACCCCCTGCCGCCTTACTACATTTCTGCATATCTGTCTACTGCCCTCCTGGCCTACCTATCAGTAGAATGGGACTCTGCCAGATTACCGAAGTTGAAACTTGCAGGACGAAAGATACTCTTACACCATCAGAAACTCAGATTATTAGTAACCTCCTATGACAACTGGTTACTTTATTGGAAGTGGTTCGTCTTATACTCTGAGAGTCTAGTTAATGTTTATCTCAATGATTTTGTTGGAAGAGAAGTACAGGGCCATCCGTTTACCTAATACCATGACGTTACACTGAGTTAAGGAATTCTTGGATTTGTACACATAAAACAGTCTTCTCAGCATTCGCTTCCTTACTCTGCATTTTTGCGACAGGAAACTGTCAGTGCTAGTCAACACATTCAAACAAGTGGCTAGATCTTCAAAATACAGCAGAAAGCATTCCACCACATTTCCGTTCCATTATCGTGCATATTACATACCTCCTTGCCTGCTTCCCAGCCTGCCTTTTCACCTACATCCATCACCTAATGAAGCAGCAACACAGGCGCATATTGAAAGTTTCTTTTTTTGTTTTTTCCAATTTGCCAAATGCCAATGGGTTGTCATGAGTGTGATAAATTTCTGTGTTTTGAACGCACTTTCCATTGATTCCGCTGTTATGGCTATACGTCTGTAAATACAGAACTATGGTCTATCGTCTTGACCTTTTCTGGACACTGTAACGTTAGGGATGACCGAAGCATGCTGACCACCAAGGCACGAGAGCACACCGTCAACTTAAGACATTCATTTGACACCTCAGTCATCAAAACTGGTCCATAACGCGACCAAGAGCCCAGACAAACAAACGGACAGATGAAAGTACGAACCGACGGACAGAAAACACCTGGTTTCGCCATACTTGGCATTCATATCCATCTTTGGGGAAAGTGAACGATGCAGGTAACCTGTTGACATACCTCCAGCTCCTCATTCATCACCTATGCATATCATGAGCTCCAATTGTACAGGCACACAGAAAAGAACACCATCCTCTCAACCCATGCCCCCTTTCCCGTGGTCATTTTGATCCGGTAACAATATAAATAAACACAAAGCAAATGATGATAAATAGGGAGACGAGTATGGAAGTTGAGAAGTCATTGCATGATAGTATTGTGATCCCTACCCTGGCGTATGGAAGCGAGGTGTGGACCTTGCTGGAAAGGAACAAGTCAAGAGTGACAGCAGTGGAAATGATTTACCTGAAAGGAGCATGTGGAGTGACATGGAGGGACAGGTTGACGAATGAAAAAGAGAAGGAACGTTGTGAGGTGGATGCGGATGTGACTGAGAAAATTAAGAGAAAAACAATGAGGTGGTTTGGACATGCGGAGAGAATGGAGAATGAAAGACTAAGAGTGTTTATGTAGGTGAAGTGGAGGGAGGCAGAGGGAGGTGGAAACCGAGGATGAGGTGGAGAGATGAAGTTGAGAGGTATATCAGGGAAGGGGGAGTGAACTGGGGGAGGGCAGTCAAATGATGGGTGACAGAGCGACTTGGAGACGTTTTGTCTGTGGCCACCCTTTGCGGGATTAGGGCTTCGGGCTATATATAGATAGCTAGACATGCACACATACAAGGATTGCGGATCTAGACACTGAAATGCTAAACTGACTCGTGTCGTACTTCAGCTTAGACTCTGTAGTTATATAATTATGAATTATTTCAAAAAGTGTGATTTCTACCCAACTCGCCAGTCAGCTAGGGATGATGATGATGATAATGGCAGTGGTGATGATGGTGGAATAACCTTACTTCGTAGCGGTAATTTTTGTGAAAGTTGACACGGACGCTGCTAGTACTACTATTACTGCTGCTATTCCAATTCCTACTTCTACTTCTACTCGACCTACTACTAGTGCTACTACTGTTTCAGGTCACCCAGATAATTATAAACCAGGTACTCTTACTTCTTCTCCCTAAAATGACCCTCTAGATTTACTGTCTTCTCATTTTCCCACTAATCTTCCTTCAGTTAACATTGCCAGTCCGCCACCTGCCACTCATTTTCCCACTAATCTTCCTTCAGTTAACTTTGCCAGTCCGCCACCTGCCACTCATTTTCCCACTAATCTTCCCTCAGTTAACTTTGCCAGTACTCCACCTACCACTCATTTTCTCACTACTCTTCCTTCAGTTAACTTTGCCAATAATCCACTTGCCACACCATCACATCCTCTCATTACTGCTACTACTTCAGTTTCCCCTTCTGTCTCTCATTCTCCAGCCAGTGTAGTGTCTACTCCCCCACACCTTCACTTTCCCAACCACTTACGCGAAGAGTGATAACAGGCGCAGCACCCCCTACACAATCTATTTTCCTGGATGATCAGAAACGTCCAATATTCCCCGGGAATGACAACACGGTTTCTATAGTTATATGATTTCCTGTGCAATGTCAAAACGGATATTGATAACCAGCAGATTACTATCAACCCACTGAAAACCTCTTATCTCAAAAGCCATCTTGATCAGGGTAAGATGCCTGTGGGTGCAAGTTTGTGGTCAAGTTATTTCGACGAATGCATGACGTTTGATGATTTCTGTAAGGAGCTGGTGGACTTCTACTGTTCTCACACCAAAGCAGGCCCCATCACTGACTCACGCTCCTAAGAAACATGCAGGATGACATGAATATTCCAGCAAAACATACTACCCTGTGAGAAGCGTAGGCTGCGGCCATTGCTACCATTTCTGAGACAGGGCAACTTTTGCGAGATACCCCGTGGGTATTTCAGGACGATGCTGGGGATGGTGTGATTAAATTGAAGAATTTTTCCTCAGATTTATTCATTTATTTGACAAACGTTAAATTGAGACTGCTTTACAGACTGGATTCAGGTCAGTTGATAAATTTCTTAAGCTGTCAAAGAAAATGGATGAGAAGATGAGCATGATGGTCACTCATCAGGTGACTGACAACACTGACAAAACTTTATAAGCGGTGCAATCTTCTGACTCGGCGGATCCTCCTCGTTTGCGCTCGTGTGTCAAGGGTGCCTCTGCTAATGGTCATTCTTACTCATGACTAGGATAGCCTACACCTGCATGGAGTTGTCGTCCATGCAGTGGACATGATCGTTCAAGCATGCATCGAGGCGAACAGTCCTCTATTGTGTGTTGGTATTGTGGTGTCTCTGGACATCGTGAGTCAAATTGTTATCGCAAGCAAGAAAAAGCCTGTGGGGACAAGCGGCAACATTCACCTTCGTGGTCTTGCCATGGGTATTGTAGATATCATAAGGATTCCACAGGTATCACTTCCAGTGAGTGTCGTATTCTTGCTCGCAGGTGTGTGTTCGGGGGAAGAGGAGCACGACACTCAGACCCCTTTTCTGTAGCAGTTACTGAGCACTGTGAACTGCCTCTGTATCATGTTCGTGCAGTAGGTACTTCAGGGGTAGTTGTGCGTGGGAAATATGGTCAAGTTGACGTTTCTCTCTTTATGAATTTAGGCTTTGTCGTCAACTTTATGACTGAAGAGGCATTACCAAGAATAAATCATGGTTCTAAACATGTTTGGTTCCTTCAGCCATCTCATCTTTGTCTTTGTAGTGTAGATGGTCTGATTTAGATGTCAAGGGCAAAATTCAGCTTCAGATTTCCCTACATGATTTGGGGGACCCATTCATTGCTGCACTCTGTGTCATTCCTAGGTTCAGCTGTCCTGCTGACATCTTACTGGGTATTAAAACCATGCCGGACGAAGATATCGATGTGCTACTGGCATGTGAGAGCATTGCTATTCACGACTAGTTTGTGCCAGGCATCTCAAACCCAATTCCTTTTCAGTCACGGGTTGATACAGTTTTTGTCCCTCCTGTCGACTCGTCCTCCTCTGACATACCAGATTCAGTTACTGATTCCCTATATTCCTCAGATTTTCACCCTGACTGTGAAGTAGACCATCCCAGTGAGCCATTCCATAGCACTATGGCATCTCCAGACTCATCTGCATTACCTGCCTCATTGCCGTTGGAAGACATCATGCAGTTCTCAGTGACCAATTGAGTGGTGGTAAAACAGTGCCTAGTTTTACCCCCTAAAGAATATACTAAGGTTTGTCTGAGGATTGTTGGGTCGCCTGGCAACATTACTGCCATTTCCCAGCCTAAGATCTGTCTAGTTAACCCGCGGCGTCCCGGGGACGTACTTCCACGTCCTCAGTTTTGTCACAGCTAATCCCGGGGACGTACTTCAACGTCCTGCAATTGCAAGGTTCATAATTTCCACAATTTTCAAAATTCGCGCTAGATTTTCGTTTCGCCCAGGTACCCAAGCCTCCCCTACCTGCCGCCAGGCGGGCAGCGTCCTAGACCCCTCGTGACCCGCGCTCGCCCTTGTCTCGGTCACTCACCTGCTAGCAGTGACCCAGGTCAGACATGGCGCGGAAAGGTCTCTCAGACGAGGAAATCGCATCCGTCCTGGAAGCCTTCACTGGAGACAGTGATTCTCCACTCGATGATGATGTGGTGGATCGCGATTACGTCCAGCCAGAGGAAGAAATAAGTAGCAGTGACGAGGAGGTCCCTTCGCCCCGAAAAACGCGGTATGTGACGTACCGTAAGGCAAGGGAAGGCCAGCCTGCTCCCCAACCACGTGCACAGCTATCTCTCCATCCCGAATCTGATGAGGACGAGGATGAGGACGATGAGGATGACGGAGGCCTAGGACATGATATCGCCGCGTGGTTGGGAAAAGAGAAAATATCACCACGAGGATCAGAAGGTGGGGCGAGACGACACATAAGGTATGGTGAAAGTACTTTGTCTGGAGAAGTGGCAAGTGGTGTGGTGGGATTGCTGGGAGAAAGGGAAAGTGTTGTGGCGGCAGCGCGGGGTGAAAGTGAGAGTGGTGTGGGGGTAGTGCGGGGTGAAGGGGCAAGTGGTGTGAGGGAGGCAGCACGAGCACGTGGTGCTCGTAGGCCTAGGGGAGAGGAGGTTGAGTCACTCCCCAGCACTTCTTTCGCCCCTGAATATTCCCAAACTTCCTCCTCACAGTTCCAGGATGTGGGGAAAGGAAAGAAAGGGAAGGGAAAGGGTAAAGGAAAAGAGAGAGGGAAGAGAAGTGTGAGTGATGAGAGGCGCCGCTCTCCACCTCCCCAACCTCCCCCACCACCCTCACCTCCCCACCCTGACGAAGGGGACGATGG
The DNA here is from genome assembly GCF_032717465.1 of Coenobita brevimanus. NCBI lineage: Eukaryota > Metazoa > Arthropoda > Malacostraca > Decapoda > Coenobitidae > Coenobita > Coenobita brevimanus. Next base: position 19,309,262 of record NC_136971.1, on the reverse strand, counting down.
TGACGTGGCTGGAGACGGTGGTGTCACGTGGAACTGGGAAGATGGGAGTAATTTTACTCCCATCATTCACCCTTTCACTGAGGAGTGGCGGTCAGGTTGCACGGTTCCAGGTGTAAATGCAGGTTCGTCACGGTTGGATTTTTTCAACTTGTTCTTTGGTGAGGCGTTTGTTGGGCGCATAGTTGAACAAACTAATATTTTTTCACAATCACAGCACCGTGAAAGTGAACATTTGGGAACTACGAGCAGGCATTCCGAACAGTATGACTATCCCGTGACTATTTCAGAGATGTTCCTATTTTTGGCCCTGGTTATCTTGATGGGTGTGGTAAGGAAAAACCAAATTCCTGCCTACTGGACAACTGACCCAATCATCCTCACACCTTTCTTTGGAAAGGTGATGGGTCGTAACCGATTTCAGTATATTCTCGGCCGCCTCCACTTTTTTGATGCAGATGATCCAGCCAATGCAAATAACACTGATAAAATGAGGAGAATTAGGCTGGTATTTGATCATTTACGGGAAATGTTCCGCTCCTCATTTTATCCCTACAGAGACCTCGTCATAGACGAGAGTCTTGTGTTGTGGAGAGGCAATATTTCCTTTAGGCAGTACATACCCAGCAAGAGACACCGTTTCGAGTTCAAGATCTTTGTTATGTGCGACTGTAAGACTGGTTATATGCAAGACAGTCTTGTACATGGGCGCACAGACAGATATAATAGAAGATCGGAGTATAGAACTCTCTGGGGCCGTGGTGAAGACAATGATAGAAGAGTACCTTCATCGTGGTCATGTGTTGTACATGGACAACTGGTACACTAGCCCTCTTCTCGCTAGGTTCCTCCACCAACACGACACCGGAGTCTGTGGTACAGTCAAGAGAAACCGTCGCCATATGGTCAAGATAGGGAGGAAACTTGACAAGAACGAGGTGGTTTTCTTCCAGGCCAATAACATCCTTGCAACCCTATGGAACCACAACAGGGAAGTTTGCCTCCTATCAACTGTTCACAGCCCCCTGATGCACCGCACAGACTCCGTGGATCACCGTAGCGAGAGGAGGCGCAACGTATGGAAACCAGAGTCTGTACTTGCCTATAATCTGAACATGAGGCAAGTTGATCAGTCAGACTCGATGATTTCAAGTGTTGACTGTGCCAGGACCACGATGAAGTGGTACAAGAAACTTTTTTTCCACTTGCTCGACATCACGGTCCTGAACGCCCACTACCTGCACGCAATGACCACCGGAGTATCCGAGACCTTTGAGGGGTTTGTGAGGGAGCTGGCACGTGAAATAATCGCCCAGCATGCCCAGGACAGACCCACACACCGCACCCGCACCCCCCGGGCTGCTCAGACTCCCCTACGTCTTGCAGGACGCCATTATCCCAGCGCAATCCCTTCCGAACCAAGCCGTCGTAAACCCCAGAGTCGCTGCCATGTATGTAGGCACTCGACAGTCAGACCATCCACTCAGAGAAAAGACACAAGATACGAGTGTGTCGAGTGCAACGTTGCGTTGTGCCTTCAGCCTTGTTTCAAGGAGTATCATAATTTCCTACACTACTGAAACTGTGTGGGAAGGCGAAATGACGCTCATGATAATGGTAAGGCCAGTCAGTAGGTGCTAAGTCAAATATAAAGTTGAAACGGGTGTTATTTTTTCAGAAAAGTAATGTATAAGATGAGAATTAGTGTAAGTGGAAAGAATTGTTATCAAAACTACACCCACTGTGTAAATCTGGTCAGTAAATATGTGATAGCAAGGAAATAAAGTGGAAACGGGTGTAATGTTAGCATGAATAAAACGTATAAGTTGAACATTAGTGTAAGTTGTCATAATTGATGTCACGAGTACACTCACATTCTGGTCAGTAAGTATGTGATAAGAATTATATACAGTGGAAGATGTTGTAATGTTAGTAGTAAGGTATTTTATAAGTTGAATACTAGTGTTAGATGAAACAAATGATATCGCGATAACACTCCCTGTGTAAGTACGCGCAAATATGACGCTCAGTTCCATCGTAAGTTCAGAAATGATGTGATATCAATTATATCAAGTGTTAACATGTGCAATGTTAGTGGAGAATTATTATATAAGTACAAAAATAGGTTGTAAGTTGAAATAGTTGTCATAGCGACTTCACCGTGTGTGTTATTATGCGCTATTATTACGCTATATATTTACGTAAGACCTGAAATAATCTCAAAACAGTTCTATAAAGTTGAAAAGTGTATAATAATATTAGAAAAGTATTACGTAAGTAGAAAAAGCACAATACGAGTTGAAACAACAGTCACAGCGAGTTCACTCACTACGTAAATAAGCGCTAACATTACGCTAAATGTTATCAAAAGGCCTGTGAATACGTAAAAACAGTTCAATAAAATGTAAAATGGTATAATGTTATTGTAGAAGTATTATGTAAGTAAAAAAAATTATATGTATCATGATTTAGAATGTTAGCGATTCATCGTGACCAAGTTGGCCGATTTTGCTCGTTTCGCACGATGGTACAATGCTTATTTCTGCTCTATTTTTGTATAAAATCCAATATACTCTTTTATCACATGTTTTTATGTTTGTAATAAATTCATTTCTACTTACTTTCATTGGTTTCCCAGAATTATAATACCATAGAAAACGTTTGAGGCTCAGACCGCCTAGGGAGAACACGGGGCCAGGTGGGACCAAGGCATACCTGGTTAAGCTAATTAGGGACCCCGGGGACCAATTTCTTTGCCACCAACCATTGTTTCTGACCAAAAGCGAAAGTTTAAGCAAAAAAAAAAAAGGTCGAAAAATGGTCGGGATTGGGGGGTACCAGTGGTCGAAAAGTGGTCGGGACGGGGCTTGATTTACGAGTCTCTGATGTGCTTGGTGTTACACGAGGGTGACTTATCAATATTTAGCCAATACTACTGATGTGCCACTAAAGCTGCATACTGGAACAGATTGGCAATTTTTTGGTATACCTAGTGGTCGTATGTGTGCCATGATTTCCCACTCTCTGTCACAGGTGTATGCTCATTTGTTCATACTGCTGAGAATACTACACCGGAGAACCTTTAGTGTCGTGTGAAAAGGGATAGCATTCCTGATTGCAGGAGTCAGTTACTTGATCTTCTGCCAGACTTCCGTGGGTGTGCAGCTCTGTCTGGTGAGAATACAGGCAAAACTAACTTGGTCAAACGCTCCATTACATTGCAGCCCGGTGCTCAGTTTGTCTATGTTCCTGCTTATCGCTTGCCTCAGTGTCAGCATAAGGAGGGTGATCATCTTTATTCAGGTGATTTTAAACTCTGACTTGATCAAACATTCTGACAGTCCACGGAACAGTCCGTTATTGCTTGTCCCAAAGAAGGACGGTGAGTTACACTCTGTCCTTGACTATCGCCATATAAATGCCTTAACCATTCTGGGCAGATTTCCAATTCCCATGCTTACTGATTTGTTAGAGTCACTAGATGAAAATAACTGTGTCATCTGCTCCCTTGTTCTGTGAGTGGCTATTGGCAAGTGGAATAATAGAAGAATTGTCCCATCCAGTCACTGCCTTTAGCACCCCATCTAGTCATAATAATTTCTGTAGACTAAAGTTTGGTATTAAAAATGCCCCATCAGCGTTCACGCAGTTGATTCACTTGGCTTTAGGAAAAATTGGCATCAGAAACTTGGGCACTGGAAATTTTGGCACCGAATTTTTGGCATGGAAATTTCGGTACCTGGAAAATTCGGTACTGGTAATTTTGGCACCAGGAAACTTCGGCACCGAGAATATTGGGCACCAGGAAACTCTGACACCAGGAAATCGGATGTCTAGCATGGAATAGTACTGCTAAGTAGCACTTTTAAGATTGATATACCCACCCCAATGGGAAACCAAGGACAGGGTGGCGAGACACCCACTCCAAGGAGAGACCACAGGGAGACACACAGAGGGTCTAGGCCAGACGGGCCTATGTCCCCAACCACCTTGTGCCCCTCTTCCCCTCAACAGAGCCAGCCAGAGGAACGCCGCCCCGGCAGACTACTCTCAAGCCAGACCAGCACTCTCCAGGATCAGGGAGGGACTTGGGCCTCCACAGTCCCAGATAGAACCGAAATGACGGCCACCATCTGCGTCAGGGAGAAGTCGGCCACCGTACGTTTGTCTTCTACCACCCCCTGCAGGACCGCGGCGATGGCCACTGTCCACACCAGGGAAGGGTCAGCCACTGTAGGCCCTTCAGCTGCAGCCTCCACTGGGAGCAGAACTGCGGCGATGGCCACCGTCCACAGCGGGGAGATATTGGCCACCATCCGTCTCTGTGTGCAGTCCCAGGGAAGGGCAGAACCACAACGACGGCCACTGTCTGCGCCAGGGAGAGATCGGCCACCATCTGTCCCTCGTCTGCTACCCCTGTGACGCTCCTAACAGAGGACGTCTTTTGCTTCCCTCACCCATCCAGAGGCCAAGTGAGACACCCCTCTCACTTTCCCCACAGAGCCAGCCCCCCGGATGATTTGCAGATGGAGAGGAGTTGGAGTGGCCCCAAAGTGAGTCTGGGGATATGCTCCCTACAGCCAGTGCCCCTACGTTGCCCCTTGCTGTCAGACTCCTGAAGGAAGAGACGTCACAGGCAGCCCCTGATGGCGGCTTGACCCGAGCGAGACCGGAGCCCTCAGTCACCCAGGGACGCCCCCAGGACTCCAAGACGAGACCTACCCGGCCCCACCAACGAGCAGTCCTCCTCCACGTGCGGGCGCAGAGAAGCACACTTGCTCACCCTGTTCAGTCCCAGTCCTGTGGGCCAACCTATGCACCAAGGCCCCACTAGCCTCACTCTACACCGCCCAGCAGCCCAACTCGGACAACCCGGCCCCTAGCAGTGGTCCCGTGTCTCCTGAGAGAGAACACACCTGATGGGACCCCTCCCACACTTGGACGACAAGTGTTGCCAGTAGCCCAACCTGAGTCCCTCTCTCTCATATTATGTGTTTAATCTGTACAGTTTATTGTGTTTGGCACTGTATTATCATTATAGTAATATACATGTAAGGTTGGTTGACCCGAGTTTCTATGCCCTGTTCTTCTAGTTGCATGCTCTAGACCTGGTCTTGAAGGGAACCCCAGATCAGTCACTCGTGTCCAGAGAACAAGGAGTTGGGCTCTGAACACGTAGCATAACAAAGATAGTTCAAGATCAGTCAGATATTTGAAAGGGGCTTTTGAAATCAATTCCTCCACACCAACAATCCATCACTCATTTTTCAGCATCAACATCAGCAAGATGAATTCAGGAAACTAAAAACATTAATTCGCTTACGAAAATAAAGACCCTGCATTTGATTCAATAAATAAAGATTATTACTGAGGGCGTCTGAAGGCAACTAATCGGGATAGTGTGTGGCAGAGTTGCCAACTCAGGAAATGGGAATGTGTCTAGATTCACTCTCAGAAGTCGCTAAATGTCGCAAAAATAGAGGATGAAGTTGCTAAATATGTCGCTAAATATTTACATGAGTTTTTATGGGAAAGTCAAAGAAAAACTATGTGATTTTTATCCATTAGTGAGTGTGCGCAGTGCTCACAGGCTACCCTGCATACGAGCATAAGTTGAAAGTGCCATAAATTATATAATTAATATCTATGGAACAAACGTCATAATTAAGAATTTATTTTAAAGTGCTGCGTAATATATATCACTTACTGTACCAAAAGGAAGGTTAGTCTACTATGTCACCATGTAGATTCCAGTCTTCAGTTTCTTCAGTTTGAATTGTCACTAGGAGCTACTTAAAGTCGCTAAATCTGGGAACAAAATCGCTGAACTGGCAACGCTGGTGAATGGCCAGTGAGGCACGAGCGACCGCAAATGAGAGTTGACAGAAATCACCAGTATCGAATGAGTGAGAATGTGAACACCCAATGCATTTTTTATGTCTGGCCAAGTGAACAATCTGCTTCTTTCCAGGCTGTTTTATCCGAATTTCGATTCAAATACACTTGCTTTCGTTTGGCATCCATACAACTTACTGACGATGGAGTGGACGAAGACGTCTAAGGGGAAGCCTGTCCTATTCTATGATGGACACATGTACCTCTCTTGCTGATTATGACATTGAAAATATGAGGGATGGATTGTTGGTGTGGAGGAGATGATTTCAAAAACCCCTTGGAAGATACAACCACTTGTTAGTCTTTCATATATCTGACTGACCTGGAGCTATCTTAAAAGTTCTACTTGGCAATACTATCCCATGCTAGACATCCAATTTCCTGGTGCCGAAGTTTCCTGATGCCCAAAATTCCTGGTACCAAAGATTCTCGGCGCCGAAATTTCCCGGTGCCAAAATTTCGGTCCCGAAGTTTCCAGTGCCAAAAAATTTGATGCCGAAATTTCCAGTGCCCAAGTTTCTAGTGCTGAAGTTTCCTACATTCATTCACACTGTCTTTGCTGACATGATAGCTCACTCAGTACCTGCTTACTTTAACGATGTCATTATTGCTAGTCGCTCTATCCTAGAGCACTTGGAGAAGTTGGGCTGGTATTTACTAGGCTTCAGCATGCTGGACTTGAGATCAGACTGTCAAATGTTATTTCCTACACAAGAAGCTAAGGTTCCTCAGACATGTTGTCGATGCTTGCAGCATTCACATGTCGGGTGAGAAGGTAACTGCTGTGACCAACATTCCTACCCCTACTAACACTGATGCAGTGCTGCATAGCTTCCTGAGTATTAGGGGTTATTACTGTCCTTTCATCAAGGAGTACGCCCAAATAGCTATGCCGTTGACTACACTGTTGAAGAAAGACAAGCCTTTTGTATGGACCGATAAACCAGCTTATGTGTCTAACACCCTGAAAACTGCTTTTGCACAGGCTCCAGTCTCGGTGTTCCCAGATTATTCTAAACCGTTCTTCCTATTCATGGATGTTTCCAGTGTGGGCCTCGGTGCAGTTCTGATGCAAGTTGACCCCAAAGGCAGGAAGCATGTCATTGCCTATGCGAGTCGAGTACTAAATTCTGCAGAGAAGAATTATGGAGTAACTCATTGGGTAGCGCTCCCGGTGATCTGCTCTCTAAAACATTTCCGTGACATCATCTATGGTTATCCTGTTCATATCCAGGCAGACCATCTTTCTCTCTGTGACCTGTTTCGAAGAAGTAATCTTACTGGTCGTGTTGAGCACTGAGCAGTTAACTTTAATGATAACCCAATGTTTGAACATGGTCCTGGGAAGTCAAACGTTCTAGCCGATACTCTGTTTCATCATGTTGCTGCAGTGTCGACAGGTAGTGGTTTTAGTTCGGCGTTTGATTACAATGTTTTCCATGGGTGGCTGTGCGTTGATCCTATATGGTTTCTGGTCATATTCTTCCTTGAGTCTGGCAGTAATTCTTCCTTGCCTAAGTTGCCAGTTCCCCTGTATGCATTCGTCTTTTTGAATGATTTACTGTACAAAGAGAGAGAGAGAGAGAGAGAGAGAGAGAGAGAGAGTGGGAGTGGATCCTTGGAGGTGGATGACTGGATGTGTGCGTCTAGTAGAATGTGCACAAGACGTAGGAGGAACAGGGAATGTGTGTTGAGTGAAGGAAAGTGGGCTTCTTTAATACAAGCATTAAATTCTTCTTCGTTTCATTTGTCATATCTACATCACACGCCCATGAAGTTAGTAATCGTTTAGAAATATATTCTTACACGATCGTCCATCAGTCGAACCTTAAGAGGAAAGGGGGGATTTGTTCCAACCCTTTGAACTCCGTCTGCTTCCAAGCCTGATATTTACAGTATATATAACTGATTCGGCAAAGTATTGTTATGAAGGGAGATTTGCCAGTTAGGTAGTCTCGTACCTTTGAGACGTTTCTCGTACCGTAAGTTCCAGTACGAGTCATCAGAGTTGCCAGTTTGCCTGTTGTTTGTGAGTGCAGTTATTTCGTAAGTTAAACATTCATTTATTTTTATGCTCTTTTTCTTTATAATATTTTATTTAAGTGATTGCTTGTTAAATTATGTAGTTTAAGTTCGTATGGTTAATGATTTAGAGTGTTATGTAATGTGAGACAACTCTGATGTTTTGATGTGTCTGAGTTGGCAACTGTTCCCCGTCGAGAGTATACTCGTAAAATGTAGACGTTTCTAGAATAATACAAGCATAAATAAGATGGAGTAGAGATTATTACAAGTTTAGTCAGATTTCAGGTCAGTTTGTGTGAAGTGCAGTCAGTTTTGGTGTAGTGCAGTGTCAGTGACGTGTCAGTGAAGATTGTGTACTTTCGGTACTTGTAAAAACAGTGGCAAAGAGTGACGAGTTAATGAAGTTTGTATATCATTGGAAGTTGAGAAAACAGTGAAGTGTCAAGCATTAAGTGTAATAACTTTGAAGTATTGTTAAGCATGAAGCGCAATAGCAGTTAGTAAAGTGTGTATCGCTCCAGTGCTTGTGAGAACAGTGAAGTTGGAAAGCATTAAGTGGAATTATTTGGAAAATAAAGACAGTGAACTTTAAGGAGCCAGTGTTTATTTTCGCCTCAGCTGATCTTGTGTACTGTGCTCCTTAAGGCTGACCATAGGGAGAACAACTCACTGGGCAACGACCTTCCTGTACTGATCTACTGCTGTTGGAGTCTGTGGCAGTGTGGGGACTGGGACGTAACACTGTTGGCAGGAGTGCGATTATTTAGGGCTGCAGTGAGTCTAACCTTCGACATCGAAGTGGAAGGTGTGAAAACAGGGTCTCGAGCTGGGCAGGAGGAGGAAATTTCCCTGGCGACAATCGTGAAGTTATTACAGGCACAACATGAAGAACACAAAGAATAACTACAACCACAGATCGAAGGACAGAAAAAGTTCAAAGAACAATTACAGGCACAGAAGGAAGAAATCAAAGAACAATTGCAGGCACAGAACGAAGAGCAGAAAGAACGATATGAACAGCTTCAGGAGGCACTACAGGAGCAACAGAGGGAATTTTAGCTGAGGATGCAAGGACAGCTAGACTAGTTCATGAGGAAAGTGAAGGAAGAACAGGAACAATTGAAGGAGGAGGTATACGCTTAGCTACAGCAGCAATAGTATGAGGTAAGCAATAATGTGACCGAGTACAAACAACATTTAGACAACCAGCTGAAAACAGTTAGTGAGGAAATAGTGACGGAGTGCAGACAGCATGTAGATAACCAGTTGAAGCATGTAGTCAGTAGATCATGAGAAGAAAATTAGTGAGAATATAGAGACTGTAGAGAATATTGCACTGCTGAGCTTCAGGTTAGTGTACAGAGAGCATATGAAAGGAGTGGACAGTGTATGGGGAATCTTGGCGGATCCTGGCCATCTGAAGATGGCATTGCAAGGTTGAATAATCAGAATGTTGGAGGTTCAAGTCCTGGACATACTTATGATGCCTCAGTTTTTAGGCCCCAAACCAGTGAAGTGCATGACTGTAATGGGGATCCAGTTATGAAGAAACGTCAAGAAAGTGATGGTAGAGTATGTTGGGAAGCTTACCGTGCACAATTTGAGTTACTTGCGGATCAGAATGGTTGGGATGATAAGAAGAAGGCTGCAGAAGACCCACCACTGAAGAAATGCAAGAGAACCTTGATGAATATTGTGCGAGAAGACAGAAGGACAGACGACATGCAGCATAGTAGGAATTGGAATCGTAGGAAGAAATGCTGTTGTACTGTAGTGACGGGGCCGGTGTTGGACGGAGAAGACCCGGGGAGGATGCAGATGGAGGGTACAGATTTGCAACCGGTGCTGGAGTGGCTGCAGTGGAGTGCAGTGTGACCATCATGGCGAGGAGTTTCCAGGTTGGGCCCTGCGACCGGGAGCTGCCGGAGTCAGTGGGACCTTTTTCGTTGCAACAGACTACTGGAGCATCAGTGGGAGACGCCCAATGGCCTCAGCGAGTGTTGGCAACTGGTGGTTCTGAAGAAGATGAGGTCTGAGATCTTGGATAAGTCCCATAACCAGATCACTAATGGGCACCTAGGAGTGAAGACAATTCTAAGCTGGCTGCGACACAAGTTCTACTGGATTGGCATTCTTCAGGATGTTGAAGAGTGGTGTCGGACCTGTGATGTGTGCTGTGTCAAGAAGAGGACCAAGACTTTCCAGGAGGAGTGGACTGTCTGGAGGAGCAAGGAAATCGTTGGAAGCGGCACAGAAGAAGACCTGATAAGTTGAGATTATTTTGTGTATAGTTATGTTCCATTAAGATTAAGGTTTGTGTCGGTATATACTGTTTAGTCTTGTCGGGACGACAAAGAACTAGGGACGGGGTAGTGTTATGAAAGGAGATTTGCCAGTTAGGTAGTCCCGTACCTTCGAGACGTTTCTCGTACCGTAAGTTCCAGTACGAGTCATCAGAGTTGCCAGTTTGCCTGTTGTTTGTGAGCGTAGTTTTTCGTAAGTTAAACATTCATTTATTTTTATGCTCTTTTCTTTATAATGTTTTATTTAAGTGACTGCTTGCTAAAATATATAGTTTAATTTCGTATGCTTAATGATCCAGTGTCATGTAATGTGAGACAACTCTGCATGTGTTGATGTGTCTGCGTTGGCAATTGTTGCCCGTCGAGAGTATACTCGTAAAATGTAGACGTTTCTTGAATAATACAAGCATAAATAAGATGGAGTAGAGATTTATTACGAGTTTAGTCGGGTTTCAGGTCAGTTTGTGTGAAGTGCAGTCGGTTTTGGTGTAGTGCGGTGTTAGTGTGGTATCATTGAAAATTGTGTACTTTCGGTACTTGTAAAAGCAGTGGCAAAGGGTGACGAGTTAATGAAGTTTGTATATCATTGGAAGTTGAGAAAACAGTGAAGTGTCAAGCATTAAGTGTAATAACTTTGAAGTATTGTTAAGCATGAAGCGTAATAGCAGTTAGTAAAGTGTGTATCGCTCCAGTGCTTGTGAGAACAGTGAAGTTGGAAAGCATTAAGTGGAATTATTTGGAAAATAAAGACAGTGAACTTTAAGGAGCCAGTGTTTATTTTCGCCTCAGCTGATCTTGTATACTGTGCGCCTTAAGGCTGACCATAGGGAGAACAACTCACTGGGCAACGACCTTCCTGTACTGAACTACTGCTGTTGGAGTCTGTGGCAGTGTGGGGACTGGGACATAACACTGTTGTCAGGAGTGCGATTATTTAGGGCTGCAGTGAGTCTAACCTTCGACATCGAAGTGGAAGGTGTGAAAACAAGGTCTCGAGCTGGGCAGGAGGAGGAAATTTCCCTGGCGACAATCGTGAAGTTATTACAGGCACAACATGAAGAACACAAAGAATAACTACAACCACAGATCGAAGGACAGAAAAAGTTCAAAGAACAATTACAGGCACAGAAGGAAGAAATCAAAGAACAATTGCAGGCACAGAACGAAGAGCAGAAAGAACGATATGAACAGCTTCAGGAAGCACTACAGGAGCAACAGAGGGTATTTTAGCTGAGGATGCAAGGACAGCTAGACGAGTTCATGAGGAAAGTGAAGGAAGAACAGGAACAATTGAAGGAGGAGGTATACGCTTAGCTACAGCAGCAATAGTATGAGGTAAGCAATAATGTGACTGAGTGCAAACAACATGTAGACAACCAGCTGAAGACAGTTAGTGAGGAAATAGTGACGGAGTGCAGACAGCATGTAGATAACCAGTTGAAGCATGTAGTCAGTAGATCATGAGAAGAAAATTAGTGAGAATATAGAGACTGTAGAGAATATTGCACTGCTGAGCTTCAGGTTAGTGTACAGAGAGCATATGAAAGGAGTGGACAGTGTATGGGGAATCTTGGCGGATCCTGGCCATCTGAAGATGGCATTGCAAGGTTGAATAATCAGAATGTTGGAGGTTCAAGTCCTGGACATACTTATGATGCCTCAGTTTTTAGGCCCCAAACCAGTGAAGTGCATGACTGTAATGGGGATCCAGTTATGAAGAAACGTCAAGAAAGTGATGGTAGAGTATGTTGGGAAGCTTACCGTGCACAATTTGAGTTACTTGCGGATCAGAATGGTTGGGATGATAAGAAGAAGGCTGCAGAAGACCCACCACTGAAGAAATGCAAGAGAACCTTGATGAATATTGTGCGAGAAGACAGAAGGACAGACGACATGCAGCATAGTAGGAATTGGAATCGTAGGAAGAAATGCTGTTGTACTGTAGTGACGGGGCCGGTGTTGGACGGAGAAGACCTGGGGAGGATGCAGATGGAGGGTACAGATTTGCAATCGGTGCTGGAGTGGCTGCAGTGGAGTGCAGTGTGACCATCATGGGGAGGAGTTTCCAGGTTGGGCCCTGCGACCGGGAGCTGCCGGAGTCAGTGGGACCTTTTTCGTTGCAACAGACTACTGGAGCATCAGTGGGAGACGCCCAATGGCCTCAGCGAGTGTTGGCAACTGGTGGTTCTGAAGAAGATGAGGTCTGAGATCTTGGATAAGTCCCATAACCAGATCACTAATGGGCACCTAGGAGTGAAGACAATTCTAAGCTGGCTGCGACACAAGTTCTACTGGATTGGCATTCTTCAGGATGTTGAAGAGTGGTGTCGGACCTGTGATGTGTGCTGTGTCAAGAAGAGGACCAAGACTTTCCAGGAGGAGTGGACTGTCTGGAGGAGCAAGGAAATCGTTGGAAGCGGCACAGAAGAAGACCTGATAAGTTGAGATTATTTTGTGTATAGTTATGTTCCATTAAGATTAAGGTTTGTGTCGGTATATACTGTTTAGTCTTGTCGGGACGACAAAGAACTAGGGACGGGGTAGTGTTATGAAAGGAGATTTGCCAGTTAGGTAGTCCCGTACCTTCGAGACGTTTCTCGTACCGTAAGTTCCAGTACGAGTCATCAGAGTTGCCAGTTTGCCTGTTGTGTGTGTGCGTAGTTTTTCGTAAGTTAAACATTCATTATTTTTATGCTCTTTTCTTTATAATTTTTTATTTAAGTGACTGCTTGCTAAAATATATAGTTTAATTTCGTATGTAGTGATCCAGTGTCATGTAATGTGAGACAACTCTGCATGTGTTGATGTGTCTGCGTTGGCAATTGTTGCCCGTCGAGAGTATACTCGTAAAATGTAGACGTTTCTCGAATAATACAAGCATAAATAAGATGGAGTAGAGATTTATTACGAGTTTAGTCGGGTTTCAGGTCAGTTTGTGTGAAGTGCAGTCAGTTTTGGTGTAGTGCAGTGTTAGTGTGGTATCATTGAAAATTGTGTACTTTTGGTACTTGTAAAAGCAGTGGCAAAGGGTGACGAGTTAAAGAAGTTTGTATATCATTGGAAGTTGAGAAAATAGTGAAGTGTCAAGCATTAAGTGTAATAACTTTGAAGTGTTGTTAAGCATTAAGTGTAATAGCTGTTAGTAAAGTGTGTATAAGTCCAGTGCTTGTGAGAACAGTGAAGTTGGAAAGCATTAAGTGGAATTATTTGGAAAATAAAAACAGTGAACTTTAAGGAGACAGTGTTTATTTTCTCCTCAGCTGATCTTGTGTACTGTACACCTTAAGGCTGACCATAGAAAGAATAACTCACTGGGCAACGTCCTTCCTGTACTAATCTACTGCTGTTGGAGCCTGTGGCAGTGTGGGGACTGGGACACTATGTTATAATGCATGTAATATCTATACATGTGGTGAGTGTAGCCTATACATTGTATATACACTGTATATGGCTAGTGAGGGAGTGATCGCCCTCTACCTACACAGATCAAAAGCCCTCGGGAGCAGGGGGGTGGTTGCTTTCTCAGGCAGAGGAACTCCTTGAGAGTGAAATGGCTGGGAAGCATGCCGGCACGTGACTGGCTACAGCATAGCTGGGTCTTTCGGGTGTGGGCAATCAGGCAAGTTAGCTGCCTACTGCGACTGCAACACAATGGCGAGGTGTTCAGGAAGTTAGCCAAAGAAACCTTGATGGACTCTGAAAGAACAATAATAAATTTTGAGGCCCTATGCATCCCCGAGGGTGCCACAGGAAGTGATTGATTGATTGAATATCTATACATTCGTTTTCATAAGTGGACACCATGCCTTAACCTACTAGCTTATTGATAAGACTTCTCGTATCAGTTGCTCCAGTGCATTTTTGTTTCACCTAGCCTGAACCACGTACGACACACTTACCCACATGATTACCGTACATTATAGGCCTATCCTATATATGTTATGTTTACTGCAGCTATATTCCATATGGGTGCAATAAGCTTGCACATACTTATACCAAACACATTAGCTTGTATGGACAGGGAAATTCAAACACTGTGATATGATCGTATTAACAGGGTTTGCCAGCCCATTCGTACACCTGAATCTAAGATGTACACAAACACACTGTGCTATATCTACCAAAACACGCCATGACTGTAACAGTTATCAGTGCTGGCAATGGAAGCGTTCATAAACTCCCAGAAGTTGCCAATTTTCACCTGGTAATTTGAAAAATAAATATGCGGTCAGCTAAAGTACTGTTTTATAAATGGATTCTTTATCATATCGTTCATAAGTATAATTTTATTACCATATCTACTCAATAAAGTAAGGAAAAGAAGCATCATTATGATATAGTTGAAGAGAATCGCAAAACTAACAAAACAACCATCTAAACATTGGGACAAATATTCTTCGTAGCTTAAAACCGATTACCTGCATTCCCAGTAATAACATATCTACTCAATAAAGTAAGGAAAAGAAGCATCATTATCGTAAAATTGAAGGGAATCGCAAAACAAAACCACCATCTAAACACTGGGACAAATATTCTTCGTAGCTTAAAACCGATTACTTCCATTCCCAGTCATGCCTTTTAATGAAATAAACTCTCAGACATATATGTCTATGTATAATACTAATATGAAGTCGTTTGGCTGCAAATTATATATGGGAATCATGAAGATTGTATGCACACGTCCACACCAAGTTTTGTTGTCTTCCTGGAAACATTGGTACGTGGGATTATGGTCGGCGGCTTAATTTGTCTTCGTATGATTTCGGCATCATAAATTGCGCCTTTTAATAACGTATACAGTAGTTGGTACGGTACGTTCTCTTCAGCATTTGCCAGATGAAACATTAATCTCTTTGATAAATAAATGAAAAATGTTTCAAGTTAGCCTAAACTTGCAGCGAGACTTCTAATAATGTGATGAATGCTAATGGACCGCTTGTGTTATATGCATTCTAGTAACTGTTCCTCAGTATTTTACTTGGTAAATGAATGAAGAGCATTCGAGAGCCGAATGCTAATCGCCCGCCAGAATTTGCTGTTTGCCAAGTTACGAGTTACAAACCAAATGTGAAGAAAATCCGCAAAACTTTACGAAATACAGTCACCGCGTTTCACAAAAGGCCAATCCGTAATAAAACTAATTGATCTTTGGCAATCATTTTGATGACCTTGACCCCGAGTACCAATTTCCGAACTTGTCCAAGATTTTGGCCATATCTTGAAACCCCGTAGGTTTCATGTTGATACCTCAAGCCGTTCATGAAGTATGATGGTAACAGATAATCCATATTAAAACTAACTGACCTTTGGCAGCCATTTTGGTGACCTTGGCCCCGAGTGCCCATTTTCGAATTTGTCCAAGATATTGGCCACATCTTGATATCCTGAAGGTTTCATGCTGACAGCTCAAGCCATTCAGGAGATATAATGGTAACTGATACATACACACACACACACACACACACACACACACACACACACACACACACACACAGATACAGGCAAAAGCATTATCGCTCCGCCTTGGTGAAGGATGGCACTAATGACTGATGATTATAGTATTGAAGAATTTATGTACTCTTCATCACTAAGTATCATGGATGGGATTTGAGAAAACATATGGCTGTGCATGCCGGGGGTAGTTGACCGAGTTCTTAATTAAATTACCCGGCGATCACTGGCAACTCCCGAGTTTGTGAATGCGCCCAATGCCTTGGCCACAAACTCCCCAAAATTGCCAGTTCTCACCTGATAACTGAATATATTAAAAGTTGGTCAACCAAATTACTTTCTTTTATGTGCTCCAAGTATCACTGTTGTCACAAGTAAAATACTATTAACACATTTACTCACTACAATGAGGAAAAGATGCTTCATTAAAGTAAAGAAAAGGATGTCACCAAAGTAAATTAGCATTCCATGTCATTTCCAGGACCAACCTTGTTCTTAGCTCAGTCCACCAATGTTCATGCTTTCTCACTGTTTGACTGAAACGAAGAATTGATATCCATTTATCTACAATATAGATGAAACCAATGTTAAGTAATTTGATTGCAAGATGTTAGTAAACCTCATATGAAGACTGTATGCAACGATGTGCTCGTCCCACAAAAGGTAGTGTGATTGGTATGGAAAGCTTATCAAATCGTCTCATTTCTGGGACGAATATTTTTCTATGTTCAAACACCAATTAATCACTCTGACACATACTCTTTCCTTACTGTTTCAGTATGTGAAAAATTTACGTTCATATATCTACTGTATATACAAAAGTATTATAAAGCCATTTGAACGCAAAATATTAACACAGATCTATTTAAGATCCTCTGCACCAACGTCACCTGCCATGCGTTAAGCGGGCCATACACGCTCAGGCGAGCACATCCGGTGGCCTGAAGAGGCCAGCCCATTCAAGCAAGCCTGGGCATGTGTGGGTAGGGAACAGGCACCTGTGCAGGCGGCCTCAACAGTAGTCTTGGGATCTGTCGCGGACAGATTTTCGTGGTCAGGCTCCAGTCAGGTTCAGGCAAACTGAGGGGTACTGCAGCCCGTCAGGCGTCAGTCTTGTGTCAGTTCTGCAGGAGTGAAGACGTTAGATGGGACAATTTACTCCTTCTCATCAACCAATCTTTTGCCCATTTTGTCCGTTTTTTCCTCCTCTTTCTATTATTTGCAATATAGGCCGTGGCAACAGCCCCAATAGCATACAGCTCCAGGTCATCTGTGGGCAGCAGAGCGTCCATGGCCACCCTCACACCACGGCGTTTCGCTTGCAACTGAGCTCGAGATTTGAGGCTGACTGAATCGTGTGTGGGCACAGCATTGTTCGTTGAGGCCGGCCACTTCAGGCCACCAGCCGGGCTCGCCTGTGCATGTATTGTCTGCTTTAGGCATATTTGGCACTCGGAATTTCAGCCGGCAGTTTTGTTTTCCCATGTTTCCGGTTTTGAACATTATGCTTTTTTCATAAGAAACATTCGGTACATTCACTTCAGCATTTGCCAGATGAAGCATAAATCTGTTTGAAAACTACGTGATAGGCGTTTCAAAATAAACATGCAGCGAGACATGTAGTATCATGCGATGAATGCTATCGCACCACTTGTCATTTTATGTATTTTAGTAACTGTTCTGCAATATTTTTCTTAGTAAATCATGTCTGGAAAACTGGTATAATAACTAATAATTACAGTATTGCAGCATTTATATACTGCTCGCTAATTATTATCATGGAAGGGTTTTCAGAAAGTATGCGACTGTGTGAGCCAGGAAGAGGTGACCAACTTCAACTGAATTATCAGGTGAGCAGTGGTATCTTTGGGGAGTTTGTGGCCAAAGGAACTGTATGAACAAAGTGGGATGTATTCAAAACAAATGCAAGTTTGCCAAATAATCAAGTGTTTATGCAGTCAAGAACATACTGTTACGTCCCCTTTCCACACTGCCACAGGCTCCAGTAGCAGTAGTTCAGTACAGGAAGGACGTCACCCAGTGAGTCGCTCTCCAGAGGATTTGTCTTTCAATGTACAGTAAACAAGATCAGCTCAGGCGTCGTAAACAAACACGGGCTTCTCACGCTCGTTGTCTTTATTTACAAAATAATTACACTTAATGTAGCACCAGTCGAGCAGGGCAGTACTCCCGAGGTGGATGGAAAGCTGATGACAGGGAGTGCTGGAGCTCCCGTTTCATCAGCCCTCAGGACTAGTTCCTGACCATACCCCTTTGCTGAACTTTTTCAGTATCTCAGTTACACAAAGAGTAGGCCAGCATGCTCTCCAGTACAAATTTCTCTAACTATCTTCACCAAACTACATGCACAGTATACACTACACTTCCTATTCAAAATTACCAAAAATGGCGTCGATTAATCAAGCCTCGGAGTCCCCAGGGGGGGTGACCATAAATGCCCCCTCCATCTTCCCCTCTCCCGGTGACGACTCGAGGTGCCTGGAACCACTGTCTGACTCTCTTCTTCTTCATTTCTGCAACATTCGCGGCCTTTCATCTAACTTTCGCTCTGTTGAGCACCACCTCTCCTCCTCTAAACCTCACCTCCTTTTTCCAACGAAGACTCAGCTGTCTGAGGCAACCGACAGCAAACCCTTTTCTGTATCCTCCTACTTTCTCTATACTCATTTCAAAGCCAAAGGTGGCTGTTGTGTATATATACGCAACGACTTATCTTGCTCTCGTGTTCCTGAACTTTCTTCTGAATTCTCCACACTCTGGCTTCGGCTTTCCTGTCATTCTCTGACTAAATATATCTGTGCTGTTTACTCATCCCCTAATTCTACTGACTATCAAAAATTCTTCGACTATCTTACTTCTACGATGGAACACATTCTGTCCATTTCTTCTTTCTCTGAAATCTCCATTCTTGGAGATTTCAATGTTCACCACCACCTTTGGCTCTCCTCTCCTTTCACGGATCCACCTGGTGAACAAGCCTACATCTTTTCTATCCTTAATGACCTAGAGCAGCTTGTACAGCATCCTACCCGTATCCCTGACCGCCTTGGAGAGAGCTCAAACATACTTGACCTCTTCCTCACAACTAATCCTTCTGCTTACTCTGTTAATCTTTTCTCTCCGTTGGGCTCCTCCGATCACAACCTTATTACCTTAACCTGTCCTATCACTCCGGTACGGCCTGTGGACCCTCCAGGGAAACGTCGTCTGTGGCATTTTGGAGGCATGGACTGGGAGGCCCTCAGGCTGTACTTCTTTGATTTTCCCTGGAATGATTATTGCTTCCATGGCCGTGAGCCATCTGAGTGTGCCTTGCTCATTACGGAGGTTATTCTCTCGGGCATGGAAGCATACATTCCTTTCTCATATCCTCTGACTAACGCAAGAAAGCCTTGGTTTAATCACGCTTGTTCTAATGCTGTCCGCAACAAGGAGAAGGCCTACAAAAGGTACCGGAGCCAACCCACCCCTGAATCACATCATCTTTACGTTTCTGCCCGGAATCGTGCTAAGTCTGTTCTTCGCTCTACTAAAAATAATTTCATCCATACTAAATGCTCTCAACTCTCCAACTCGAATTCTTCCCGCTCCTTCTGGCACCTTGCCAAAAATCTTTCTAACAACTTTACCTCATCATCCTTCCTTCCTCTTTTCTACTCTGATGGTTCTGTAGCTATTTCTTCTACTGATAAAGCAAATCTCTTCGCACAGACTTTCTCCTCCAATTCCACCTTAGACGATTCCGGTGCTGTTCCTCCATCACTTCCCCCCTCTGACTTCCTCATGGCTGACATTAAAATTTCTTCAGTTGATGTATTTTCTCCCATCACTGGCCTCAGTACTAACAAAGCATATGGGCCTGGTGGGGTCCCTCCTGTTGTTCTCAAGAACTGTGCTTCTGTGCTTACACCCTGCCTAGGCAAACTCTTTCACCTTTGTCTGTCAACTTGTACCTTTCCTTCTTGCTGGAAGTTTGCTCTCATTCAGCCAGTCCCAAAGAAGGGTGACCACTCACAACCCTCCAACTATCGTCCAATTGCTTTAACGTCCTGTATTTCAAAAGTTTTCGAGTCAATTCTTAATCGAAAAATTTTAAGGCATCTTTCCTATCACAACCTTCTTTCCGATCGTCAGTATGGGTTCCGTCAGGGACGCTCCACTGGCGATCTTCTCACCTACCTTTCAGATTCCTGGTCATCCTCCTTTCGGGACTTTGGCGAAAGCTTTGCCATTGCACTTGACATCTCAAAGGCTTTCGATCGAGTCTGGCATAAATCTTTAATTTCCAAACTGCCCTCCTACGGTTTCTATCCTTCTATCTGTGCCTTCATCGCTAGCTTCCTTTCTGGTCATTCTATAGCCGCTGTTGTAGACGGCCAGCGTTCTTCTCCTAGATCTATCAACAGTGGTGTTCCTCAGGGCTCTGTCCTATCACCAACTCTCTTCCTTTTATTCATCAATGATCTTCTAAGCTGTGCATCTAACCCTATCCACTCATACGCTGATGACTCCACCCTTCACCTTTCCATTCGGTTCCCGCAACGCCCATCTCAACAGATACTTCAAGAAACAAGGGATGAGGCTATGGCACACCTAATGTCTGACTTGGCTCGTATCTCTGACTAGGGTATAAATAATATGGTTGTCTTTAATGCATCTAAGACTCAGTTCTTACACCTATCAACCCGACAAAATCTTCCACAGGTATACCCATTAATGTTTAATAATATTCAGCTTAATCCTGCATCATCCTTGAACATGCTTGGGGTTTCATTTACTCGGGACTTATCTTGGAAAGATCATATTACATCTCTTGTAAAATCTGCTTCCAAGAGATTGGGTGTGCTAAGCTGACTCCGCTCTTTCTTTACCCCTGCACAATTGTTGACTCTATACAGGGGTTTTATCCTCCCCTGTGTGGAGTACAACTCTCATGTGTGGGGAGGCTCCCCACATACAGCTCTTCTCAATAGGGTGGAGTCAAAGGCTTTTCGTCTCATTAACTCTCCTCCTCTTACTGACTCCCTTCAACCTCTGTCTCTTCGCCGCACTGTTGCATCTTTATCTCTTTTCTATTGCTACTTTAATGGTCACTGCTCCTCTGAACTGTCTGCTTGCATTCCTCCACCTCTACGACGGGCGCGTAGCACCCGTCTGGCAGCAAACTCTCATCCCTTTTCTGTCCAACTCTCTAATGCAAGAGTTAACCGTTACTCCCAGTCTTTCATTTATGCAACAGATCAGCTCTGGAACTGTCTCCCTCTATCTGTATTTCCTGCTGCCTATGATCTCCAGTCTTTCAAACGCAGTGTGTCCAGGCATCTCAAAATGATCGGATCTTGAATTTGGCTCTTTATTGTATTTTGTTTTTCTCTTGGAGGGAACTGTTACTTCGGGCTCATGGCCTTTGGTTCCTTCTTCCTCGCATAAAAAAAAAAAAAAAACTACTTCACTATTTTCACAAGTACTGGAGCTATACAATCTGCACTGACACTGAACTAAACTCAAACTGAACTGAACCTTCTCTAGTCCCTTCCCCATCCTTATATATGTTTCGTATACACTAGAATAATCTACTACATTCTCGGAAAAGCAGCAGTTACCAACTCGGAAACATCCAAAATATCCAGAATTTTCTTACAGTGCACAACACCCTAAATTATTTAGCATACACATTGTGATCAAATTACATAATTTATCAATCACATAAATAAAACATTATAGAGAAAAAGCACAAAAATTAATGTACACCTTAAAAATACTTCCGTTCACAATAGCAGGCTAGCTGGCAACTCTGTCACATAACAGAAACTGTGAGAACCACCGAAAACACTCCAGTGCTACGTAACTAGCAAATCCCACTCATCAACAATACTTTGCCACAGACCAAGAGTATCAGAACACATTCATCTATATACTTGTCAGTGATAATAATATTATAAGCTTTCATATTTCCGATGGTCATGCTTTCTCCATTTGAATCCAATACTTGAACTTTTCAATTATTCTTTTTTCTGGAGTAGGATGCAGGGAGTCCGTTTAACCCTTTTGCGCGCACGCACATAAGTTATAAAACTTTGATTTCTATAACACATTGGTGTTTCTTCCCTCCCCTGCCCACTGCATGCTCCAAAAAAGCGTATTCTCGGCTTATTTTCACCACCCAAACCTATTTATTTTGCCACAAAACCCACATATTCCTATTCGTCAATATTTGTTCTACACGATAAGTGAAAAAAACACACACACTTTATGTACGTTAGGGCCCCAAGAATAAACATTCATGAGCAAAGATCTCACTTCCCAACATCATAAACTGAATGTTTAATAATCAGTCTCTACATGTTTTACTACCATTAGAAATACAATTTTATTAGCTTTCGAAAGCTGGAAGTCCCAGTTTGATACGAGGTATGGTGTTCGAGTAATAAGCGAAAAAGTAAAACCCATTTCCGGCAGACAATTTTTTTTTTTTTTTCGGGGAGCTCTAGCAACAAACTTTTCTTGCCACTGTTATGTTTTTATTTTATCATCCTATACAGAATTTCATTGGCTTTCATTTGAGCCAAAACGGTGATCCTAGGCCTCATAGTTATCAAGAAAAATGAGAAAAACTACGGCTATGTCGTGACTGTAGGACGGTTTCCTGCTTTCCTCTAAGCTTTCACATATTTCACCATTTCCTTGTACACTAGATATGCACACTATATTCTCATGATTCACTGTCACTTTTTTTATAGTTGAATACTCACATTTGGTGCAGGGTAGAGGCAGTGTAGTTGATTAGAAACAGTAGCACAATCTTCATTGGGCCAATGGCTGGTAACGACCAGGAATGTTTCACAAACACCAAATTTCCTATTGCAAACACCAAATCTAATCACAACAGTGCCCAACAACTATACTGTACATAAGCACTACGAGTATATTGAAATATGTTGCACGGCTGGGACGTGGTTAAGAGTGGAAATTTAAAGGTCCAAACCACACAGTACCTCCCCCACTCATAGCTCATTTGGTACTGAATAACCTGTCCGCTCTCTTCCCTGTATCGGGACCCACAGTTGCCAACTCATTACTTTTGACAAACGCTAGTCAAGCAATGATGCCTCCAAAAATGACGCCGATCAGCTGAAAACTTTCTCTTTGATGAAAGTTTTTATGCTTTATGGATGCGTCAACGAGTTGGGGCCACCCCTATACCCAAAAGACGACAAGCGTGTCAACGAGGGCGGTTAAGATAATTGATTTCTCCGTGGTAATATTTATTTACCGCCACTCGCTCAGATATGATATGACGTCTTTTAAATTAAATGTTTTTTAAATCTCTTATTATTTTGCAGAAAATTCGTAGAACCATCATATACTTCACTCTCTTCATTTCTGATCCAACACAGTTGAATGATCTCCTACAAAATAATTGAAATTATATATATATATATATATATATATATACGTGTGTGTGTGTGTGTGTGTGTGTGTGTGTGTGTGTGATAACTTTTCTCTCCAGTGCTGTGCAATCGATTTAATTATTATTATCATTGCATTCATGTGATTATTTGTTTTAGGCACAGATGGCCTGAGGTCGAAGCACTGCGCAGACGCATCTGATTTCTCTACCAAATTAAGCCACCTTTGAGAATTGTAATAGGTGTTCATTATAACTTCATCTATATTTCAGATCGGTTAAAGCCTGTTTTATTGTTCCTTTTTATCAAGGGCAGTCATCATCATACTACTTTAACACTACTTTTTCCCTGGTGGTAGGTGGTGACGACCATGATCCACTCACTTTCTTTCTCTTTCTTTTTCTGTCTGCTCTCCTCTCGTCCTATTTCTTCTATCTTTCCTGTCACTCTTTTTTTACTCTTCTCTCCTTTTCTGGTGATTTTACATTGACTGAGAAGCCTAATGGTTTCCTGTACGCCAGGAAACCATTTACATCGTTGGATGGTAACTGTATAACCAACCCATACGTGTTCCCTACGTGTCAACAAGTGTGTTGGCGGGGGGGGGGGGTTAGTGTCCCTCCCAGTAAAACAACTAACTCATAGTCAAACAGTTACCTTTTGCGTCTGGCAATAGATACAGATTTTTCCCTTTTGTATGCCATTTACCGGTACTTGAAATCTGTTTGCCACCTGTTCCATTGCTACATGTCAAAGATTTCCTGCTATAGTAAGACTAAAGATTTTCTACTTCTATCTGTCTATCTATCTATTGCCAGACGCCTCAATCCCGTTTGGGGTGGCCACAAACAAATCGCCTCCAAGTCGCCCTGTCCCCAGCCATCTCACTGCCCTGCTCCCAACTCACACACCCCTCTCTCATGTACCTCTCCACCCCATCCCTCCATCTCATCCTCGGCCTCCCCCTCCCTCTTCCCCCCTCCACCTCACTCACATACACTCTCTTCGTCAGTCTTTCACCCTCCATCCTCTCCACATGGCCAAACCACCTCAGTGTGTTCCTCATAACGCTTCCTATCACATCCACATCCACACCACAACGCTCCTTTATACCCTCATTCGTCAGCCTGTCTCTCCATGTGACTCCACAGGCTCCTCTTAAATAACTCATTTCCACTGCTCTCACTCTTGACTTGTGTCCTTCCAACAACGTCCAAGCTTCACTTCCATACGTTAGAGTTGGTATCACAATACTGTTATGTATTAACTTTTTCACTTCCATGCTCACTTCCCTGTTTCTTATCACTGCTTTCAAAGAACCAGCAACCTTTCTTCCCTGCTGTACCCTTTCACGCACTTCACCCTCCAAACTTCCATCCTTACTCGTCACACTACCCAAGTACTTAAACGTACTCACATTTTCCAATTCCTCACCATCCAACCTCGCTGTACATTCACTGACCACCTCTCTCAAAGACCATCACTTTACTCTTCCCTAAATTCACCTTTAGATTCCGTTTCTTACACACTCTCTCAAACTCATCCACCAAGCCTTGCAGCTCCCCTTCGTCTTCACTCAACAACACAGTATCATCTGCAAACAACAGTACAGGGAGTTTCCAAACACTATCCTCTCTCACCAGGGTCACTCCAACATCCACTACCCTACCTTGTACCTCTTTTATTACCCCATCCATGTACAGATTGAACAACCATGGAGACATGACACATCCCTGTTTCAACCCAACTTTCAAAGAGAAAAATTCACATAGTTCACCATCCACACGCACTGCAGCCTTCGCACCATCGTACATACTCTTCACAGCATTCAACAACTTCCCATCTACTCCATATATTCTTAACACTTTCCACAATCCTTGTCTATCCACCCTGTCATATGCTTTCTCCAAATCCATGAAAGCCGCATACAACTTCTTTCCCTTCTCCAGAAACTTTTCCACTAAAGATCTAAGAATGAATATCTGATCTACACAACCTCTTCCCTTCCTAAAGCCTCCTCGTTCTTCTCCAACTAATTTCTCTGTTCTTTCTCTAACTCTGTCAGTAAGTATCCTACCATACACTTTTCCTATTATACTAAGAAGACGGTAAAATTGATGAGTTAGTGAGGGTTTTTCAAAATTACGGACTTGATATTTGTGCTCTGACAGAAACTAGATTAACTGGAGTCGATAAGTTGGATTTGGAGGATGGTATACGTTTATTGATATCTGGCCGACAGGACGGAATGCATTATCAGCGAGTAGGATTGTTGCTGGGTTGTAAGGCAAATAAGGCTTTATGTGAGTGAGATCCTATAGATGAGCGATTGTTATACGCACGGTTTAAATCAAATCATGGCAACATCAGTCTGTTTGTGTGTTATGCACCTACTAATGATGCACTCGATGAAAGGAAAGACACATTTATGAAAAGTTGCAAGAAGGAGTAGGAAGGGTACCTAGACATGATGTTTTGATCTGCGCTGGAGACTTTAATGCAGTAATGGGCTGTTCAAATGAGGGATTTGAGGCATGTATGGGTAAGATGGGAGTTGGTAGTAGGATGAGTGAAAACGGAGTGAGGTTTGGAAGCTTCTGTCTAGCAAATGACTTAGTCATCGGGGCACACTCTTTCAGCATTGCAATATACACAAGACAACTTGGGTGTCGCCGTGTGGAAAATATAAAAATCAGATTGATCACATCGCTATCAGTAGGAGGCATAGAAGTTCTCTGCTAGATGTTCATGTTAAACGGGGAGCGGATATTGGTAGTGACCATCAACTCAGCATTGCAAAAATAAGGTTTAAACTTAAAAATCAGAAGAAGGAAAAATCTGGTGTTGGTAGATACGATATTGTTAAGCTTAGAAGGGAAGGAGAAGAAAAGGAGGAATTCAGATTAGAATGTAGAAATAGGTTTTTGGTGTTGGAAACGTTGGAAGAGGGGGAGAGAAGTGTAGATGAGATGTGGGAGGATGTGAACAAAGTTTTGCATGAGACTGCTGAATGTACGATTGGAAGGAGACATAGATTCAGGAGAAAGAAATGGATATCAGAGGAAACGTGGGATATGATAAAAAAGAGAGGTGAGGCTAAATTGAGGAGTGAGATGCAATGCGTTGATGAACGAGAGATTGAATTAGCAAGAGCTGCGTACTGGAGTTTGAATTCAGAAGTAAGAAGGTTAGCTAGGAGAGATAAAAGAAGATGTGTGGATGAAAAGGTTGCAGAGACTGAAATCTTAATAAACAAAAATGATGGACAGAGTCAACGAATAGCATATGAATCGATTAGAGAACTGAGTGGTAATGCAGGTAAATGCAAGGAAATACCAGTTAGAGACAGGGAAGGAAATTTATTGACCAAAGATGGAGATATTAAAAATAGATGGAAAGAGCATTTTGAGACAGTTCTTAATAGACCAATACCACCAGAAGAGGATATACCGTCTGCTCAGGAAGATTTAAATATAGAAACAGGAGAGTTGAGGCTTGCAGAAGTGGAGAAAGCAGTAAAACAGTTAAAGAATAATAAGGCACCTGGGGAGGATGGTTTATTTCCAGAAATGTTTAAAGTGCAGGGGGATAGATTAATAATGATCTTGACCAAGCTATTCAATAAGATATGGGTGACGGGGTTACTACCATCAGTTTGGAAGAACGGTGTAATTGTTAAAGTTCCGAAGAAGAGAGACCTGAGTGAATGTGGTAATTGAAGGGGAATCTCTTTGTCACCGATAGCTTTGAAAGTTTTCAGTAGAGTGTTGTTAAATAGGTTGGAGCCGGTGGTTGAGGGTATTCTGAGGGATGAACAGGCTGGTTTTAGAAAGGGACGTGGTTGCAATGATCAGATCTTTATAGTTAGGCATTTGATGCAGCAAGTTAATGAAATGAGAGTACCGTTAAGTCTTTGTTTTGTTGATTTTGAAAAGGCTTTTGATAGTGTTTCGAGAGAGACTATGGGGAAGATCATGAGACATTATGGAATACCAGAGGAGTTTGTGAGGGTCATTATGAACATGCATGAGGACACATTTTGTAAAGTGATGGTTGATGGTTGTCTGAGTGATTCGTTTGAAGTCAAGTCCGGAGTAATTCAAGGTGGTGTTCTATCGCCTTTACTATTTATATTGGTCATTGATTACATTATGAAACGCGTTGGAACAGAAACCGGTGCAGGTATACTTTGGGGAGAGAACAGGAAACTTTTGAATTTAGATTATGCAGATGATATAGTTTTGATTTGTGATGGGCCAGAAGAGATGCAGAGAGTGTTGGACTGTTTGGTGAGTGAAGGTCGCAAGGTGGGTTTGGTCATTAATTGTGGAAAAACTGAAATAATCAATATGAATATGGAAAATGCGCAGGAATGTGTAATTGGAGGTATGGTTGTAAAGCAAGTTGATAGGTTTAAATATTTAGGTACTTATTTAGCCAAGGATGGTTCTTTGAACTTTTAATTCGAGGAAAGGTTAAAGAAGGCTAATCAGGCAATGGGAATGCTTAAAAATATTTGGAATAATAACAATTTTTCTGTGCATACAAAAATCAAACTTTATAAGGTAATGGTTAGGAGTATCTTAATTTATGGACACGAGTCTTGGTACAGCACAGTGACTATGGAAAATAAATTCTTGGTGTTTGAAAACAAAGCACTTAGAGTAATATTAGGAGTTAAGTGGTGGGAAAGGATACCAAATAGTAGAATTAGAGAAATAACGGGAGTGCAGCCGGTCGATGAATATGTTACGTTCTCACGATGGAAGTGGCTAGGACATGTGTATAGGAGACAGGGAATAGTACGAGGTACACCAGGGTGGGTGGCACTTGGTAGGAGAGGTAGAGGAAGGCCAAAAGAGACGTGGGTGAGGACAATGAGACGGGAAGCTGGAGATGAGTGTTGGGGAGATCTTGAGGAGTTAGCACAAGATAGGATGTGGTGGTGTGAGTTCATCGAGGCCCTATGCATCCCCGAGGGTGCCACAGGAAATGATTGATTGATTGACTAAGAAGACAAATGCCCCTATGATTACCACACACTTCTTTTTCCCCTTTTCCTTTGTACAAGGGAATAATTATACCTGACTTCCAATCCTCTGGGACTCTACCTTCCTCCCAGGCCAATCTGCACATCTTCCACATCCATTCTACTACTATCTCTCCCCCATGCTTCAGCATTTCACCACACACTCCATCAATTCCTGGGGCTTTCCCTGATTTAACTTTCTTCATTGCTTCCACAACTTCTATCCTACTGATTTCTTCCTGTCTTCTCACCTCCCTCCTTCTCCCAGCCATTCCCCAGCTACTTATACTCGCATTACTTCCATCCTCTGTGTTCAACAATTCCTTAAAGTGTTCTCTCCATCTGCTCACTTTTTCTCCCTTCTCCACTAGTAATCTACCATTTTTATCTTTCACTCCCCTGCTAACTTCACTTCCACCCTGTCTTACTCTTTTCACCTCTTTCCAGAACATTTTCTTACAGTCCCTCCACTTTACACTCAAATTCCTTCCAAATTCCTCATCCACTCTCTTCTTACTCTCTCTTACTAATCTTTTCACCTCTCTCTTTCTTTCTACATATAACTCTCTCTTCCGCCTCTCAACTTCTTCCACGCCCCTATTTCTCATCCATTCATTGTATGCTTTCTTCTTTTGTGCCACAGCCTGTCTCACCTCTTCAGTCCACCACACTGTTCCTTGCACTCCCCTCCATCTTCTCTTCCTTCCACACACCACATCACATGCTGCGCATATTTCTTCTGTAAATATCCTACACACACCTTCCACGTCTCCCATCTGCTCCAATTCATATTTGCCCAATCGTTCCTCCACTTCTCTCTTATACTCTGCCTTTTTCTCATCCTCTTGTAACTTTTCCACTCTCCTTGCAACTACTCCTTCCTCTCGTCTTTCCCTTCTTCTATTCCTCCATCTTACTTGAATTCTAATTCTGGCCACTACCAAGTAGTGGTCAGAAAGTCCACTCCCCCAACCTCTATGAGCTCTTGCATCCATTACACATCTTCGTATCCTTTCATCCACACACACATAATCAATCATTGCCTTCCTTTCATTCAGTTCACCACCCACCCTTCTCATCACTCGCCATGTATACCTGTGGATCATTTTATGCCTGAAGAGGGTATTGGCTATCACCAACCCCCTCCCAGCACAAATGTCCACTAACGCACTCCCATTCTCATCTATCTCAGCAGGCACACCCCACTCACCAACTATTCCATCCACCTTCACATTCCCACCTTTACCATTGATATCACCAATCAAAAACACTCTCTCATTCCTTCCAAACTCTTCCATGCACACTTCTACATTTGTCCAGAACTCTTCTCTCACTCTTCTAGCACGATCTGGCGTTGGCGCATACACACACACAATCGCCCACATTTGTATTCCAACTTTCAACTTTACCCACACAATCCTTGACCCAACTGATCCATACTGTCTTATGCTCTTCTTCCATCTTTACTCACAACTATACATACTCCTTCCTTTGCCCTGTCATTCTCACCTACTCCTGCACATATACCCCATCCATACTCCCATTCTCTCACACTTTCTCCTCTCCATTTTGTTTCAGTTATTCCACATACATCCACTTTCGCGCCCTCAAGCACCTGGACAATCTCTCTCTCTTTCACCTCATCATTCGCTCCCCTTACATTCCACGTTCCGATAACCATGTCATTTGTCCGGTCCTTGGTCGTCATCGTTTGGTCAGTCCTTGTCCGAGGCTTATTGTTTGTTTTTTTAGTTAGTTGTTTTCCGGGGAGGGGCACTAACCCTCCGCCAACCCTTTTAGTCGCCTTTTACGACAAGCAGGGATACTGGGGGAGTATTCTTGAAAACCCCCCCTACCCCCAGGGGGTAATTTTCTACTTAATTTTCGAAATTTTCTTTCTTCATTACCTCCGCGATTTACCCCACTGTGGTGTTACTACATCGCTCTCTCTCTCTCTCTCTCTCTCTCTCTCTCTCTCTCTGTATTGTTACGTCCTCGTCCCACACTGCCACAGGCTCCAACAGCAGTAGTTCAGTATAGGAAGGACGTTGCCCAGTGAGTTGTTCTTCCTATGGTCAGCCTTTCGATGTACAGCACACGAGATCAGTTGAGGCTCCTTAAATTTCACTGTCTTTATTTTCCAAATGGTAGTTGTTCCCTAAGCAGTCTGGCCGAAGAGCTCCGAGTCCCTTAGGAAGGCCATGGCCTAGACCGGCCTTTCCCACAGAGCTCTCAAAGAGTGTATGTTGTGTTGTTGGCGTAGGTGATTGTGTGCAATGCAGTCTTCCATAATGTGCTTAATAGCATGGGATGCTGTGTTGCATCCTGGACAGGCATCAGGGACGGAGTCATCCAGCCTCTTCTGGTAGCTTAAGAGGGTTGGATGGTGCCTACATCTCAGCCTGGCCAAGTGGACCCTGTCCTCACGAGGGGGATAGGATTCAGAAGGGTGGATGTCAGGAGGCCGTGCATGCAGCTGTGTGTTGTCTTTAAGTGACTGAATGGAGCGGCGAGTGATCTGAGTGTGGATATGCTTCTGGAAGCTGGTCTGAGGAGGTAGAGATGACAGTATTTGTGTATGGTATCGTGTGCTGCGTGTTGTTTTGATGTTCCTTGGTGTGGGTGGATGTGCTGCCATGTAATATAGTGGATGTTGTGGGTTTGTGGAGGCTGCAGCAAGAAACTGGGTGCCTCTCATGTCTAGATGATCCCTGACTTTGAGGATTTTGGTTTCTTGATGTAGGTGGTCTATGGGTGTTGTAGCTGTGCAGCCTATGATTATTTTTAGGGCCTTGTTCTGTATGGTCTGTAGAGTGTAGCAGTGTGTTTTGGTGAGGTTAGAAGCCCAGGCAGGGCTTGCATAATTCATCGCTGAACGTATGTATTGTTTGTATACTGTGGTGGTGGTTTCTTTGTTGTGTCCAAATGTTGTATGGGCAAGTGACCTCAAAGCATTGTGTCTTGGTGTTATTTTATTTTTAATGCTTGTGATGTGTTGTTTAAATGAGACTGATTTTTTTTTTTTTTTAATAACAGAACGGAGGAAGGAGAAACAAATGGGAAAAAAATAATAATCCATACACCAGATTACTGGTGTCCTCTATTCATAAAATATCTGTAACAGTTAGACTTGAACAGTTGTGGGTTGAAATTTGGAGGAAAACAACTCTGGGGAAGCGATGTCATTTAAACAACCACATGAGAATACCACCCATAGTTTTGTTGTGGCTTTTGGTTCATCTGAAATGTGAACCCAGTGGACTGCAGGCTTAAGATTGTTTTTATTGTGGCCCATTTTTTTGCTGTATGTTACACCAAGGATTTTGTGTGTGTGTGTGTGTGTGTGTGTGTGTGGTGAGGTGTGGGATGTGACTCTGTTCTGCTGTCCAGTTTGTGAGAAGGGTCATTGTAGATTTGGCTGGGGCTATTATGAGCCTGTTTGTGGTGAACCATTCGTGTAGTGTGTTGAGGTAAGATTGAATTATGTGTGCAGCTGTGTTTGCGTTTTGGTGCGTACATGTATGTGTTATATCATCTGCATAGGAAGCTATGTGTATCTGTGGTGTGTGGGGTGTCGGTATGTCGTGCATGTATAGATTAAGGAGTGCAGGGGACAAAACAGATCCTTGAGGGACGCCGTTTGTGAAGTTTCTCATGTTAGAAGACTGACCGACAAATGTTACGTGTGCCTGCTAAGTAGTTTGCCAGCCATCTTTTTGTGTTATTGTGCATGTTTGTGTTGAGTATTTTGTTTGTGAGGTTGTGTCGGGGGATGGCATCAAAAACTTTGCTAATGTCTAGTGTGATCAGGAGTGTTCTGTGTGGTGGCCTAGCTGAATTTATGCCATCGAAAACTCTCTGTGTAAGATCTGTAAGAAGGGTGTTTGTGGAGTGTAGTGGCCTAAAGCTATGTTGTGATTGGGCTAGGGGAATGTGAGGTGTGACTAGCTGTAGTGCCAGTCGTTCAGTGACTTTAGAGGGGGCGCAGAGGAGTGTGATGGGGCGGTGTGAGGAGGGTAACGTGGGGTCTTTGTTGGGTTTAGGGATAGTGATGATAATGCCATGCTTCCAGATGTTGGGTATTATGTTGTGTGAGTAGCTGTAGTTTGATATGTTGGTGAGTGCTTGTATGCCTTGTGCTCCAAGGTGTTTAAGGAGAATGTTGCTAATGTTGTCTGGTCCACAGGCAGATGAGTGCATGAGGTTGTTAATGATGTGCTTCGTCTGGTTGTAAGTGAAAGGTGCGTAGCCTGGGTCTGTGGGGAACTGTCTCTTATGTCGGATGATACGTCGGTATTCGGGATGGGGCTTTAGATGGCTGACTTGTGAAAAGTGGTTGATGAGAGTGTTTGTTTGTTGTTTGTTTGAAGGTATGGTGTCTGTTGTTGTGATGGCAGAGTGTGATTGTGTGGTGTTGCTGTTGGAAAGTGTGATGCTGTTTAGTGTTTTGTAGAGTTTGTTTTGTGGTCAAGAGTTTGGAGGTAATTTTTCCAGTTTAGTGTTTGCCGTTCTGATATTGTTTATTTGCATGTTGGGTTCTTGTATTTGTTGTACGGTGTCTTGTGTATGGGGTGTTGGGGAGTGTCGCAGTGTGTCCTATTGTCTGATGAGGCCTTGAATTTCTGGTGTGAAGTTGGGGTTGTGTCTCTTTCTGTTGCCTCAGGGGATGTGTCTCTTCTGTCTGCGTTTTGTATAATTGTATTGAAAGTGTGCACAGCGGTGTTGATGTTTGTGATGGGCGTACTGTTTAGTGTTTCGAAATGTTGTTCTGTTTCACTTACAAAGACCTCCCAGTTGGCTCTCTTACAATTAGTGTATGTGTGTTTGTGGCCAGCTGGGGTGATTCTGGTTTTGGTAGTGATGATGATTGGGAGGTGATCAGAACCTAGGGTTCTGACCACTCTCCATGATGTAGTGGGGGCGAGGTTTGGGGAGCAGAAGGTGATGTCTGGAGATGATGGGAGGAAGAAGGCCTGGTGTGGGGTATGGGTATGTTGATCTAGATTGTTCAGTATGAAAAGATGATCTGTCTGGGATTGTAGTACCAGCCCTCTGTCTGTGTCAGGGTTGTTGTCATGCCAGGCCGACGACTTGGCATTGAAATCACCACCCAGGATGATGGGTATGTTAGTGATGTGTTGTATCCGTGAAGAGTAATTGTGTGGTACTGTGGGGGACGATTGGGAGGGGGGGATGAATGTTAGCGATTGTTATGTGTGATTTGTTACCAGTGCGTATTTTAACTGATTGTATTTCTGTTGTGGTGTCATGTGGGGGGGAGAAGTGACTTTGTGTGTGCACTGGTATCTGCAAAGTTGATGGATTTGTGTACCATGGTGATGTGTCTACCACCACCGCCGTCAGCCCGGTCTTGTCGAATGGTGGTGAAGTTATGAAATGTCGGTGTTTTCTGTGCTCTGTGTAGTTTTGTTTCTTGTAAGATGGCAATGTGTATGTTCTGTTGTTTGATGAAATGTGTGAGTTCTTGTTTTTTGGTGTTTATGCCATCTTTGTTTAACTGAAGGTTGTTTATGTTGTGTGTGCGATGTGTGTTGGCATGGGGGGGAGGTGGAGGGGAAGGGGTAGGAGGAGGTTGTGGTGGAGGTAAGGGTTGAGGTGGATTAGGATGGGTTGGAATGGGAGGAGTTGGGGGACCAAATTGTGTGGGAAGGATCTGTGGGTTTGGCTGTGGAGGTGTGAAGGAAGTGGGAGTAGGATTGGTAGGGGGATTGGTGGGTGGGGGGGAAGGAGCATAAGGAGCAGGTCCAGGTGTTTGTGTAATGTTTTCTGGATGCAAGTGTTGTGCAGGTGTAATGGGTCCAGTTCTTGCAGGAATTGCACTGAACTGAAACCTTTGTCTGTCGGCTCGACGTGATTGGTTTTGAGCATGTTGGACATATGTATTTGTTGGTGGGTCCTGGATTACTCTCAATGTCCCTGGCTAGAAGAAGTTGTCGAGAAATGACAGCCTGAGAGTCATTTCTCTGTGTAGAAAAAACGGTATTGTTGTGTGTGTTGTGTTGGGATATGTGGTACTCGCCCGGGCGACCGAAGCCACTCCCAGGTACTCGAGCCCAGTGAGGGGCCGGGGGATTTGCTGTGGTTTGGCCCCCATGCTGTCCTCCTCTACTCTTCGACAGCCTCTGGGAGGTAGACCCCCGACGAAGACGCCACCGCTCCAGGTCCGACTAACAGCTATTACACTTAATGCATAATAACACAGTTATTACACTTAATGCTTGACACTTCACTGTTTTCTCAAGTACCAATGATATACGGCCTTCAGTAAACACTTCACTGTTTTTACAAGTACCGAAGATAATCTTCACTAACTGTAATTACACTTAATGCTTCCCAGCAACACTTCACAAACATCACTAACAGCACAGCACTACACTCAAAGTGAAAACCGACTGCACTTCACTCAAATTGACTTGAAACCCAACTAAACCTGCCCTAGTCTCTCCCGTCTTTGTAAAAGCTCGCATTGTACTATAATTATCTACTCCAACATTCTAGGGCATGCTGGTCTTGCATCAGCCCCTAGCAACAACAGTTACCAACTAGGAGACATTAAAACATGCCAGTTTTCTTACATTACATAACACTCTAAATCATTTACAATACGAACTTAAATTACATAATTTAACAAGCAATAACTTAAAAAAAAAAAAACATTATAAAGAAAACGAGCACAAAAATCAATGTACAACTTACGAAATAACTATGCTCACAAACAGCAGGCAAACCGAAAACTCACTCGTACTGGAACAAGCCTACATTAAATATCGGGAAACATCAAGATGCGTCTCGAGCACCTAACTGACAGATCTCGCTTCTTAACAATATGTATGCTAGAAGACAATATAAATGGAAAAGCCTATTTACCATCTTAGTATCTTTGGCAGTCAACCTTCAGATTCTCCCCACGTTGACCGAAATAAATGGACGTTACGCACAAGAGAATCACAAAGGATGATTAGCGTTTTTTCCTAACTATATTATTCATGCACACAAACCTTGCTTTTCTCAAAAACTGTACCTGTCTGTGGCAAAATATAGCACATTACGTTACTGTTCACAGTATACTCGTATCTTCATGAAACGTGAACAAAATGACGATGAAAGATAGGGGGAAAAAAGGAAAGACAGTAGTTAATTCCAAAGTAATTTCGTACAGTATAAACTTCTCATTAATATGTTTATTGTATTATATCATACAACGCTTCACCTGCACCACTTGCTAGTTTATTAGCAATATCTTTCACGGTATTAGGCGCCGCTACCGACACAGCAACTTGAATATGCTGGATATAATCAAGAAGCGACCTCCTTGACTGTTTTGCTTGTTCCCGTTATTTTTCATCCTTCAATATTACTTGAGATATTCCACAGCTCTTCTTCTACCTTCTCTTTTACTATTTGCTCTAAATCTGTACCAACAAATCTCACTATTTTAGTCTGTTTTCAGTGCAGTGAGTGGTTGTTTACGTGGCACTTCTAGGATGGAACAGAGAATGGCAATGTACCTTCTGTTTTGGCGACACACACTGTTTCCTGGGCACAATTCACACATTGCAGTCATAACAGGTGTTTATAAGAACTTCTCCGGGCAACGATGGCTTCCAGTGTGTGTGTGTGTGTGTGTGTGTGTGTGTGTGTGTGTGTGTGTGTTTTGCTGTAAGTATCAAGCAAAATGTGGACCTTTCTCAAGCACGTCCGATTAGTAGTTCAGGCCTCTCCCACAGTTTAAAGTAGTGATTGCAAAAAATAAGTCGTGTCTTAGTGATGAATTAGTAAGGAGTCTCTTTGGCTGCTAATCAAATCGACCCTCATAGGAGCGTAGGAGTGTTAAAATAGGCAGGAGTAGTGGATGTGGCAACCCCACTATTAGTACAACAGTGCCCAGGAGTACGCACGCATACTCCTGGGCACTGTGCAATGGGCGTCTCCCCTCCCCCCTGTCATGAATTCGCGCGAGTGTCTTTATATAAATTTGTGACATTGTACTTTGGTGAGAAAAACACTAACTCTAGTGCAACTCCCATTGGGCATCACTCAGTTCAACCGTCCTGGTATTCACTTCGACCGGGATGGTTTTCAGAACATATGTCACTGTTTCACAAGTGACCATTCTTATTCACGACATTAGTGCTTTCAATGAGTGATTTATTGCATTATTATATCGTTTGCCCTCATTCCGTTGACCGATGAAGTTAGGCCACGCCTACTTCCGGCAAACATGGCCATCTCTCGCCCCCTATCCCAGTTTGAAGTCAGTCACCTTTGAGTCACCTCGAGGATAACATCGTTTGTGCCCAACGTAGAGCAGGGCCTTCGTTGTACAGCGAATTCCTGAATCTCCACCTAGACGGTGAATTGGCGAAGTGGGCTTAGCGAATAGCAGCGTTTGGTATTCATCACGCAGGTGCCCAGACTTTCGTTCGGCTCCCCTCCACTGACCAGTATTTCTGTTTGTTTTTCTAGGCTTAAGTTTGATTAGCTTTTGAATGAGCGAGTGAGTGTATTCTCTTTGTTATTTGAATTCATGAGTCCCCTAGTGACCGTGAATTCCCCTTTTGAATTTATTTTGAGATTCATATAACAAATTCATTTATTTATTTTATTGTAATAAATAAATTTACAGTTCTTTTCTCTGAGCTTAATGTAAGTAGAATCGTGTTTTATTTCTCCACATTAAGCTTACTATAGTTGCTGCTCCTAGTTTGTACAAACTCTACATTATTCATAACTGGTACTTGGGTCAGTTCTTTTGTATCAAACTTAAATCCGTTGTGCCAGCCAGGAGTTAAGCACCGGCATGAACTTGTCTATTATTATTAGCATTAGTTATTGATTGTCAGGGGTGGAGTCACTTTCTCAAGAGGTTAACAGTACTAACAAACAGCACTCATGAGTAATTAGTCTTTGCTGTGTACTGTTGAGAAAGTTTATAAATTCTCGTCCTTAGAGAATCGACGAAGTAAGCCGGAATAAAGTAACTTACTACTTGATTTTCACAAGTCAGTTCCTTGTCTCTATTTTCGAGCAATATTTAGCATTTTTAATTCATAAATTTACATCCCCCCGTGACATCTGGCGACCTCATTCCAGGATAGTAACTCCTAGCTCTAAACTTATTAACGAAATAATACTCACTCACACCTAGGATTTGTTATCATTAAAGAGTATAGGCACTATCTTACTGGTAGTTATTCATGCATCTCTATTAAACTTATGTAATAGTTTTACCAGTCAGTTGCATTTCTTTTTCTTATTTTCTTTACCAGTTTAACTAGGTAAAACTGGTCACCACCAACCTGTGCCTACATTCTTTACTTTTGATTATTACCATTTCTCTGCAAAATAGCAGTCAGTACGCAGTTCTTAGTCCACTCAGACTTAGTTGAATTAGCATCATGGCTACTAATATATATGTACAGGAAAAGAAAGATATTGGGCTTACCGATCCCCAGCAAATTAAAGAATATGTGCTCTCATGGTTTAGTTACGAACAACAGCATGAGAGTGATGCCCATGAGGAGCGTAGAATTCAACACGAACACAAGCAAGAACAGCGTGAGGAACGTGAGAGACAACGTGAACTCAAGTGAGAACAACACGAACACCAGTGAGAGCAACGAGAGAATGAGAACACGAACGTGCCGAGTGCGAGGCACGTGAGAAACATGAACTTGAGATGCTGAAGCTCAAGCAAGACTCCTTGGCTTCAGAAACATCTGGTACAGCTAACCCAAGCTCCACGAGCGCTCTCCCTGCACATGTTTTGGCAACCCCGCGCCTCAAGCTTCCTTCATACAAGGAAGGCGAGCAAATCGAGTTGTTCATAGCTCGTTTTGAAGACATGGTGCAGTTGTACTAGCTGGATGAGGCAGCTAAGCGGCTCCAGTTTCTTAGCTTGTTTGAGGGCCCTGCCCTCGATATTCTCCACAGAATTCGTGGAGACAATATCACATATAAGATGATGAAGGCCACACTCATCAAAGTGTACGGTCTCACAGTTGATGATGCCAGGAGTCTGTTTATGAGGGCGCTTCTACAAGAAAAGGAGACTGCTGTTCAGTTCCTTGATCAGCTTACTGCTTACTTAGATGAGTGGATGGAGAAAGTTGAGACCCCTTGCACGTGAGAGGGGATAATCGACCTTACGCTGCGCACACAGCTAGAGAATTCGTGGCCTGCTGAGCTTATGGCTCAGCTTAAGATCTGTCAGGTAAGTGATGCCAGCCAAGTGGTGTAGAAGGCTGATGCATTCTTCACTGTGTATGGGTATCAAACTCGTAAGCAACACACCTGGAACAGGAAAGCTGACAAATCTGGGAAACTGTCTCAGACTGAACCCCAGCATCAAGGCCGTTCTCAGAATAATGGCCAAGGTCTAAACACACTGTAGAAGGACCAGAGGCAGAACGTTCAGAAACCTGATTAGAAGAGGTACAACAAGTACCTTAACCAGCAGCAGTATCGGCCACGCGATCGACAGATGGGACAATCCTATTCAGCACCATCCCCAGTGTATCAAAGGCAGGAAGCAAACGCAGCCTTCATTCCTCAACAGCAGTACGGTGGTGTCGTCCCTACCAGTACAGGTGCTTCCCCACAGTTCACTAGTCCCCCAGCGACAGTGAACTCTCTGCCACAGGTGGTCAACGCTCCATTTCCCCAGACGGTGAGTACAACCCCTCAGGTATCTAACTCTCAAGGCACCATGTTTGCTGCATCATTCATTCAGCTGCCTCATCAGTGGCTGGCTGCTTCCTCCACAGGCCCTCCCACAGGCAACAGTGCCTTCCTTGTTCAGCCAGAGTTTGTGGGAGGCATTCCTGTAAAGGTCCTGAGAGACAGTGGTTCCTCAGGTTGCTCTGTCAGGCAGAGTCTAGTTCGGCCTGAGGAGTACACAGGTCGACAGATCCAAGCTCAGCTTATTGATGGATCAGTGAGATTGTTCCCTGAGACACGTATCCAGGTGGCATCTCCATTTTACACTGGTATGACAGTCGCAGTTGTCATGCCAGAACCTTTGTTTGACCTTATTATAGGTAACATAGCAGGTGCCAAGTATAGTTAAACTGTATATGACGCTACTCAGACTTCGGCTGCAGTAACACGAGCCATGGCTGAGGCTCCAAACTGTCACCCAGGTGACCATTGCATTGCTGCAAGATCTGATTTGTAGACAAGATGTTGTCCAAGAACAACAGTCTGACCCAACACTTGTTGCCTTGCAGAAAAAACAAAAGGGTAGAGTGATTAAGTATTCATGGGGAGGTCAAGCCAGTTTCCTTCGTAAGTGAAGACAGCTGTACCCTGAGTCACAAATACCCCAGGGTGAGGTTCGACTGGAGTTTGTCATTCCCGCGAAGTTTCACCAAGCAGTGTTAGAATGGGATCATTGTTCAGCCTCATGAGGTCACACTGGGAAAAAGAAAACCCAAGGCCGTATCCATGCTGACTTTTTCTGGCCAGGAATGGGACAAGAAAAAGATAGCATTGTGCGTTCCTCCAATGTGTGTCAACGTACCACCAATCAGGGACATGTCCTTCCTGTGCTGTTTGAACCCACACCCATAATCTCTTAGTCAGTTGAAAGAGAGGGCAGTGGTAATGTGGGTGCAGACATGACGTTTCGCCCGTTGGTCCCACAGAACACATTACGTCCAGGACCTGTTTATACATGTGTATCGTAGGTTAAGGGGAAAGTTCAAGACCCCTGTAGGGACAATCCGAGGCTGTGTTTGAATTACCTTGAGGTGTCTCGAGCTGTGGGCCTCTCTGAGGATTCCCCGAGAATACACTTCATCCACATGAGTGTTCACACCCACGTTGGGTGTTAAAATTGACCTGCCCGAGTTGCGTAGGGGTTCTCAGCTTGCCAATATTAATCGTAAGTGTAGAGTTAGGTTTAACTAGTAAACTACAAGGGACCTTTGAGATTCTGTCCAGGGACCACGTTTCCTGGTTAATAATAATGTAGGTTTAACCAGTAAACTACAAGGGTCCTTTGAGATTCCGTCCTAGGACCACGTTTCCTGGTTAATAATAATGTAGGTTTAACTAGTAAACTACAAGGGTCCCTTGAGATTCTATCCTGGCACCACGGTTCCTGGTTAATAATGTATCCATTACGAAAATAATAGTGTACTTTTTGTAACATAGGTACTGACTACTAGGCAGAGAAAGACATTGTAATTTAATAAAAATTGTTTGTCGCACTGACACTTTTGATGCTCCACCTTGATTGATTTTGCAGGTGCAGCAGGCGGGTGTAGCAGTTTTGTCGTGCAGATCAGCTGATCGTCTCTACATGCTGCCGCCTCTTCTCTTCTGCCTCGTTGTCTCCATGTACTATTAATTTGTATCATATCATTTTACACATAGGTGCAGTTACACTACAACTGTCACAATAACAATTAGTTGTTAATGTAAATGTAATGAACTTTTCACTCAGTTTGACCTGAATACAGGATTTTTCACCGTCGTCATGGAGTTTTTTCCTAAACCTTGTTTCTATTAACGTAAATACGAGGTTTTAAGCTCATGGGCAACTGTGATTTTCACCTGTAGCAGGATAGTACACACACCACAGTGTGAATCTTGTGTGACTGAGTTAGGATTTATATGTATGTATATCATAAAATTTTTCTAAAGAAAAAATTTGATTTTGATGGGGTGTGATGTCACGAATTCGCGCGAATGCGTTTTTATAAATTCATGACATTGTACTTTGGTGAGAAAACCACAAACTCTAGTGCAACTCCCATTGGACATCATTCAGTTCAACCATCCTCGTATTCACTTCGATCGGGATGGTTTTCAGAACATTTTCACTGTTTCACAAGTGACCATTCTTATTCACGACATTAGCGCTTTCACTGGGTGATTCATTGCATTTTTATATCGTTCGCCCTCTTTCAGTTGACCGTTGAAGCTAGGCCACGCCTACTTCCGGCAAACACGGCCATCTCTTGCCCCCTTTCCCAGTTTGAAGTCAGTCACCTTTGAGCCGTTTTGAGGATAGGACCATTTGTCCCAGTGTAGAGCAGCACCTCCGTTGTACAGCGAATTCCTGAATCTCCACCTAGACGGTGAATTGGTGATGCAGGGTTAGCAAATAGCAGCGTTTGGTATTCATCACGCAGGTGCCCAGACTTTCGTTCGGCTCCCCTCCACTGACCAGTATTTCTGTTTGTTTTTCTAGGCTTAAGTTTGATTAGCTTTTGAATGGGCGAGTGAGTGTATTCTCTTTGTTATTTGAATTCATGAGTCCCCTAGTGACCGTGAAATCCCCTTTTGAATTTATTTTGAGATTCATATTACGTAAATTTGTTTTATTGTAATCAATAAATTTACAGTTCTTTTCTTTGAACATAATGTAATTAGAATCATGTTTTATTTCTCCACATTAAGCTTACTTTAGTTGCCGCTCCTAGTTTGTGCAAAATCTTTACGTTATTCATAACTGGTACTTAGGCCAGTTCTTTTGTATCAAACTTAAATCCGTTGTGCCAGCCAGGAGTTAAGCACCGGCAAGAACCTGTCTCTTATTATTAGCATTAGTTATTGATTGTCAGGGGTGGAGTCACTTTCTCAAGAGGCTAACAGTTCTAACAAACAACACTTGTGAGTACTTAGTCTCTGCTGTAAACTGTTGAGAAAATTTATAAATTCTCGTCCATAGAGAATTGGCGAAGGAAGCTGGCATAAAGTAAAATTTACTACTTGATTTTCACAAGTCAGTTCCATGTCTCTATTTTTGAGCAATATTTAGCATTTTTAATTCATAAATTCACATCTCCCCGTAACACCCCCCCACCCTCTGCGTACTCCTGGGCATGCCTTCAGGCAAACTCTACTTCAAGCCCCTGTCCAGGTCTATGCATGCCTAATCCTGGACACTTTGTAACAGGCACAACCCCCCCCCCCATTACCACAACCACCACTACCACCATCCATATGTAGTACTGGGCATTCAAGCTATGAACAAGTCTACGCACGCATAGTGCTGGGAACTTTATAATGGGCATCCCCCCCCCCCAATGCATAGTACTGGGCATGCCTTCAGGCAAACCCCTACATCAACCCCCTGTCCAGGACTATGCACGCATAGTCCTGGGGCAGTGGTTCTACTGGACACCCCCCCTCCCCCATTATTAGGTCACATACCTCCTGTCGAAATCTATGCAGGGCTGAAGTTGTTCTAATCATGAGAGCTCATCTCACACGTCCACCTTCTACGGTGGGTGGTGGGTAAATGACCGAGGGAAAGCTGGAGTGAGTGGCCTTGACCAGCCTTCATAGGCGAATAACACTCACTCTCTCTCTCTCTCTCTCTCTCTCTCTCTCTCTCTCTCTCTCTCTCTCTCTCTCTCTCTCATTTTTTTCTTATTTCTTCCTATTGCCACAGTCAAAATCACTATACAGCTAGAATTAACAAGTGATATTACCATGATTGGAAAAAATAAGTTAACTGGCTAAGAGCAAGAACAGTAATCTCTCGACTCCCTTACTCCTCCCCTTCCCCATCATCCTCCCTCTTCCTCCTCCCCCTGCCCACAAGCAATCCCCCAACCCTCCCCCCTCTCCCACTCAAATTTTGGGCCACAAACTCCTGGCCATAGCTACGCAGGCCACATCTCCCCCGCCCCCCCGTCCAAATCTACGCAGGCTGAAGATGTTTAATCATGAGAGCACACACATCCACCTTGTGCAGTAACAGACGAAGGGAAGGAGAGACCAAGGTGAGTGCTTGACTAACTTTCATTCCCGGGTTGTTTTCACCTACCGAAATAAACATATTCGTTTCCAAGATGCTTTACCTGACCTTGACCGTGGTAGGATACTTTCACCAAGGCGAATGTATTGGGAAAAAAAAAAAAAAAGTAAGGCGTAGTCTCCTCTCTCTCTCTCTCTCTCTCTCTCTCTCTCTCTCTCTCTCTCTCTCTCTCCATTCTCATTTCTAATTTCTTCTTATTCTCGACAGCTACATTCACTCTATAGTTACAGTGTTGGTAACTACAATGAACAACATCACCACTATTACTTAAGAAACGTCTTTCCACAATTATGCAGGACAAATTAAAAAAGGTGTTGTTCTGAAGTGTGCGTCGTCACCATCTTTCAAGAACTTGGGTAGAGCAAGAACAAACGTAAAAGGTACACACACACACACACACACACACACACACACACACACAGATCATACATTTGGTCATAAATTGCCTAGTTTTATGTATCAATGGATTTACGGAGCTTGCAGAAGTGATTTTGATTAT
Source organism: Coenobita brevimanus (assembly GCF_032717465.1). NCBI lineage: Eukaryota > Metazoa > Arthropoda > Malacostraca > Decapoda > Coenobitidae > Coenobita > Coenobita brevimanus. The sequence goes on along the minus strand of NC_136971.1, from coordinate 19,265,839 downwards.
TGAGTAAAAAGATTACATAATTTTGTGTCTTGATTACTTGTTGTTTACACAGAACTGGTGAGACAGGTCAGAGGTATTTTATTTACACTTTAGTGGCTTGATTAGGTAACGTTTACCGAGAGCTGATAAGATTAGTCAAGGATGTTTACAGATATTTACAGATGATGATTCTTTTATGACGCAGTGGCTGTAAAAGGGTAACATGCTATGGACAGGATAAAGGGACAGGATAAAGGAGAGTATGCGGAGTGGCACAAGAGATTTCGTAACGCCTCATGCCTAGCGATTTACGCTGAACATAACACTTCAGTATCGTCTGTATTTTACTTATGCATATACCGTCGAGGTAATAACTATAAAGACAGCATACACGAGAATGGTACGGTGTTATAGCAAACTAGATCGCTGAGAAGATTGTGCGAATCTTCCAGTGCCATCTAGAATATGACCTAAAATGATGAGCGGTTCCCAGTAATGATAATAGCCTTCGAACAAGTAACGTTTAAAGTAAAAAAAAAAAAAATGAGATTGGAGGATGTGGAAATGGTGATGATGATGGTATGATGACAAGTTGTCGATTAGATAGTGTGTTATTGGTGCAGGGCAGAGGCGAGAGAGGTAGGGTGGTAATGATGATGATGATGATGTGCAGTTAAACTACTTAGCATTTTCAGTCGTTAAAGAAGAGATATGCGAGACTATGAATATAATGATGATGATGCGATTTTATGTTACGTGGTCAGTCGTAGAGAAATGGGAGCGGTTAGGTATGATAAAGGTGAAAGTGACTTTTTTTTCCGTTAGATGGTAAATTACTGAAGATGGCCAAAGAAAGGCGAGATGGTAGATGAGGGCTTTCTTCGACTGAGTACAACAGTAAATCGATGGCAGGGGGAGGTGGAGTAGGTTAACAGGATCTCTCTCTCTCTCTCTCTCATTTTTGCTACCACCAGTAGTGCTGTAACCGATACGATTTGCCGAAACCATAAATTGCTGATATTTGCATTTTTCCGATTCAGAACCGATACCGATATTTACTGCTGATATCAGGATACTGGATATGGACGGAAGAAACATTAACCTGACTTTTATTGAATGTTTCGGTCATTGTTTTGCCTGATTCTGTGAAAGAGTGTTGTTACCTTGACACTGTTCTGCAGTCTAATAGTTTTACTCAGAATCATTAAATGTTCATAATAAGTGGGCGAGTGGGAATGGAGAGAAAAAAAAAAGAACCGAAGGCTGAAAGCAGCAATTTGAGAGTGAGGAATACTGTGTACGTGTACTGGTGGTGTGTGTGATGACCGTGTGTGTGTGTGTGTGTGTGTTTTTATGTGTCCGACTCTGGGCATAGGCTTCACAGCCTGCTATCAAGGCCCAGCAGTCCTCCTACATACCATACACCTCTACATGTCACCACTTCGGCGCTAACACCCACCGTCCATATTGAATTACATGCTAGGGCTGTCTCATACAGGACTGGTGTATTGGTATTAGCTGGGGTATTTTTACGACATGTCGGTGGGTCTTCTGGTAGATCAGTAAAGCCTGATTTAATGAAATTCAAATCTTAAACCGTTCTCTGCTCCAGCGGGAATTTGAACCTGGGTCCGTTAGAACTGCAGGTCACTTCTCTACAGATTGAGCCACGCCTTTCCCTATACATATACGATGTACACTCGCTGGTGAAATAAGCGCGAAATGCCCACACCTATTTGTTATTGTATTCTTTATCTAGTCGCAATAGTTTTCTCACTGGTGTCTAAATAAGAAGTTATTTGTTACATATGATAAGGAAGAAGACAGTAGATTGTGGCAATAAGTGGACAGAGACCCTAAGACATGGGATGAAAGACATGTGGCAACGTTGTTGAAACTCAGCATAAATAGTAAAACAATACTTGATAGAAAAAGTTACATACAGATCTTGCCAATTAAGGCTTCTTCATTACTACGCTATACATACAGGGTTTGCAATTTGGTACTTGTGTGCGCGCGCGCGTGTGTGTACATAAATACATGGATTAATGGATGAATGATACCGTTTACACAAAGGAAAGACGGTAAATCGAAGGGTGTGTACGTCTCTTGATGAAGTGTATGTATGGTCGATCGTGTGTAAGCTACTAGTGTTTGTAGACGTAAGCCCAGATTCGAGCGTCATCTCAGGACGAATGTTTGGCATGGCTGAAGGGGTGATCCAAAGAGTCGCTCTCTTTAACCACAGAACTCTCAATGCTTAGCTTTTCAAAGTAAATAAGATATACTTGACTGAAGACTGTCTTAAAATCTACAGAAGCATAAATATTTTGTGTGTGTGTAAAGTGAGCCACTACAGTAGCTACACATGTGGTTGGCATACACTGAACTACTTTGTCCTTTGCCTTGTAGTGTGTGTGTGTGTGTGTGTGTGTGTGTGTGCATGGATATGCACACGGTCATCACACACACCACCAGTACACGTACACAGTATGCCTCACTCTCAAATTGCTGCTTTCAGCCTTCGGTTCTTTTTTTTTCTCTCCATTCCCACTCGCCCACTTATTATGAACATTTAATGATTCTGAGTAAAACTATTAGACTGCAGAACAGTGTCAAGGTAACAACACTCTTTCACAGAATCAGGCAAAACAATGACCGAAACATTCAATGAAAGTCAGGTTAATGTTTCTTCCGTCCATATCCAGTATCCTGATATCAGCAGTAAATATCGGTATCGGTTCTGAATTGGAAAAATGCAAATATCAGCAATATATGGTTTCGGCAAATCGTATCGGTTACAGCACTACTGGTGGTAGCAAAAATGAGAGAGAGAGAGAGAGAGAGATCCTGTTAACCTACTCCACCTCCTCCCGTCATCGATTTACTGTTGTACTCAGTCGAAGAAAACCCTCATCTACCATCTCGCCTTTCTTTGGCCATCTTCAGTAATTTACCATCTAACGGAAGGAAGTAAGCAATAAGAACTAGCACCAAGCCCAAGAGGACTATATGGCACTAAAACCGATGCATAAAAATGACGGGTATGCTATAGTGCAATAAAAGCAAAGGGGAAGACGGGGTAGACACTAAATATGAGGCAAGATACGGGTTTGAGATAGGAAGCACATGAGGTGTGTGATGGAAAACACAGGGGATTCACCAAGAAGATCGGCTAAGGTAGGGGCACGTCCAAGAGAGTAGAGGAACGGGAGAGTCCGTCTGCGCACGGCATGGAACCGAGGGCAGTCAAGCAAAAGATGGTGGACGGTGAGTGGAACCTGACAACACTGACAGATCGGAGGAGTGCCTCCTGACATTAGAAAGCCATGTGTGATACGCGTGTGACCAAGGGGCAGACGGGCTAGGGCTGTTTCCCTATACTGCCAGGGAGTGACAGTATGTGTGATGGAGCGGAGTTTGTTATCAGTTGTAGATGTCCATTCTGCTTGCCACCGCTGGCCAAGGAGACAGGTAACAATCGGGAAATAATCAGTTGCTGGGATAGGACGAGGTGTGACAGAGAGAGAGGTGACAGCTGTACGTGCCAGGCAATCAACCCCCTCGTTACCCGTATTCCAACATGGCTTGGGACCCAACAGAAGGAGACAGACTTCAATCTGGTGGTAATACGGAACAACCATTCCTGTATCTCCAACACTATCGGGTTGCTGGCCGGGATAGACTGAATACCATGTAGTGCACTAAGTGAATCTGTGAAAATAACAAAAGTGTGTAACCTTGATCGGTATATAACACGAAGGATCAGTAAACTGGCCAGCAGTTCAGTAGGGAAAATACTGGCAACTGGTGGAAGGCGGATCTGGTAGGTATGGTCTGGGAAAAGAACAGCAAAACCCGAGCCCACAGAAGACTTAGAGCCGTCTGTATACACTGGGGTCGCTGAGGAGTGACAACGCATATGATCCATAAAAAGATGGTAGAGTTCCTGGGAGGTGGAAGAGGACTTTGGGCGAGAAAGCAGGGCATCACAAACAATAGGATGAGGAAGAAGCCAAGATGGAAACACAGAATCTCTCGGAGGAAGAACTGAAATAGCAGGGAAATAAAGGGATGCAAGTAAATTGGAGACCCTACAAGGAATAGATGAAGCTAATGGGGGCGGAAAAGGAGGGGAGAGGTGCATAACAGAGGAAGGGAAACCTACAGATGGGTGTTGAAGAAGGCGAATGTGGTAACAGAGAGTTAGCTTGTCACGTCTGGAGGACAGAGCGGATATACCCGACTCAACATACAGGCTTGAACCGGGGTGGAGCGAAAAGCACCCAATGCCAGACGTAAACCATGATGGTGAACAGAATCTAGGCGCCGAAGGGAGGAAGATGAAGCAGATGCATAAACCTGACAGCCATAATCAATCTTCGACAAAACTAAGACAGTATGGAGACGGAGCAGAGTTGTATGGTCTGCACCCCAGGACATATGACTGAGAGTCTGTAATAACCGAAGTCTGAGGGAAGCAGAGGTCTTAAGGGAAGTGAGATATGGGGACCAAGTCAGTTGAGAATCAAAGACAAGGCCAAGGAAAGGGCCAGATAATTGGTATGGCAGGGAGGTACCATATAGTGTAAGAAGGGGTTGAAGGATTGAATGACGGGTCGTAAAATTTATAGCACAGGATTTCGTGGGGGAGAATTTAAAGCCATGATCCGTGGCCCACCCTGCAGCAACATCTATAGCTGATTGAAGCAGGGCTCGTAAGGCCAAGACATCCACTCCAGTGGCATATATAGCAAAATCATCTACATACAATGAAGCACAAACACCATGTGGGAGAGATGAAACAATATCATTTATTGCAAGGATAAAAAGAGTAGTGCTAAGCACACATCCCTGTGGGACACCCTCATGCTGTACATAAGACCGGGATAAGACATTCTAAAGGCATACACGGAAGGTCCGGTTACAAAGAAAGTTCTATAAGAAGACACCCATATTGCCATTAATTCCGGAGTGTTGTAGAACACGGAGAATGTTATACCTCCAGACTGTATCATAAGCCTTTTCGAGATCAAAAAACACTGCTATGACCACCTTTGAGTTAGTGAAGGCTTGTTGGACGAAAGTTGCTAGCCTCATCAGGGGATCTAGGGTACTCCACCCCTTATGGTAACCATATTGTAAAGGCGAGATTGCACCGCGTGATTCTAAATGCCACCTTAGGCGAGAGTTTACCATATGTTCCATCAGTTTGCATAGACAGCTAACAAGAGCAATAGGGCGATAATCTCCAGGTGATGACCCAGATTTGCCAGGTTTAAGGAATGGTAGGAGGTAGCCTGTCTCCATTCATTAGGGAAGTTCCCAGTGGACCATATAGTATTATATATTCTAAGCAGAAAGCGAAGGGCCGGATGGGACAGATGTTTTATCATGTTATAGTGTACGCCATCAGGTCCCTCACAGGTAGAACCGCAAGCAGTTAGAGCCGCTTTGAGTTCCGAGCTGGAGAAAGGGGCATTGTACGCCGCATCTGATGACATTGTGAACTGCGAGGGCATCCATTCTGAAAGTGTTTTGGTTGTTAAAAATGTAGGGGGGAGATGGGACCCACTGCTAATCTGACTAAAATGGTGACCTAGAAGATTGGCAACCTGAAAAATATCGCCTATGGCTCCCTCATTGGTGGTGAGGACTGGAGTCGGGGTTCGTGACTGTTTACCCGCTATTTTCCTGATGCGAGACCGTATCCGTGGAATGGGTGTGTCTGAGACAATAGTAGAAACATAAGACATCCAGCTGTCCTTTTTTGCTTGACGGATTGTGCAGCGAAGGAGAGCATTAGCTTGCTGAAAAAGTATAAATGCTTGGACCTCCAACACAGTGCCCTTTTTCCTATGGAAGCTCTTCCACCTGGCCCTCTTGACCTGGAGGGCTGAATTGCATTGGTTATTCCACCATGGCACACATTTCAATGACATGGGACGGGAGGTACGTGGAATAGAGGCTCAGGCAGCGGTAAGGAGAAAGGCATGGAAACAGGAAATCATAGCAGTTGGATCATGATAGAGCGGAAAAGGAGTGGGAGGAACAGCTTGGGAGGTAAAGGTTGCCCAATCTGCCCAATCAAAACGCCATCGAGGAGGGCTGGGGACCGGATAGTATGATGTAGGGGTAAGGAGGATTGGAAAATGGTCCGTGGCACAGTAATCATTCAAGACCGACCAAGTGAAGTCCAAGGAAAGCGTTGGGGTGCAGACGGACAGGTCAATGGCAGAGAAAGTTCGAGTACAGTTGTCAAAATGGGTTGGGGAATCAGTGCTAAAAATGTATAAATCATGGGCAAGGAGGAAATCCTCCAAGGAGTGCCCACGTGCAGTTAAAACAGTCACCCCAGAGGGGGTTCCGACAGGTAAAATCACTTAAAAGCAGGATAGGAGGGGGAAGGTCAGATAAAAGTTGATCGAGGTCAGTAAAACTGATGGGCACTGAAGGGGAGAGATATAGTGAGACCACTGTAATCCACCGAGATAGAAACACTCTGGCGAAGGAACATTTGATAGTAGTCGTAATCGAAAGGGTTTGAAAAGGAATGTCAACATTTATCAGGAGACAGGTATTATACTGGGAATGTGGTAGACTCAGATATGAATGAGACGAAATGGGGGGAGGGGGTAGGGGGGGTGGTGAGGCGTATCTCTTGTAGGCAGAGAATCGGGGGATTATATTGAGAAATTAAAAACCGGAGGTCTGGCCGATGTGTAGTAAAACTGCGGACATTCCATTGTATGATGGAAGCCATTGTGTAAAATAAAAACTAATAACTGTTTGGAAGAACGAGGTCTGGTCGGGAAGTTTGCGGTGGGCCGTAGGACTATGTATGTTACTAAAACTTTAAAACACCAAAGAAAAGTAAAACCTAAAAGAGAAATAGTATCTAGGAAAGATAAAAGGAAATTAAAACTAAAGATAAAAAATAACACACAGGAAGTAAAATATAAATACATAGGAAATAAAATAAATTACACTGGGAGTAAAATATAGTACACTGGAGTAAGTAAGTAAGTAAGTAATAACGTCTAGCACCAAGCCCAAGAGGACTACAGTATATGGCACTAAAACCGCTGCGCAAAGATGACAAGTATGCTATGGTGGAATAAAGGTAGGGGGGAAGGTGGGGAAGACACTAAATGTGAGGCAAGATACGGGTTTGAGATAGGAAGAGCATGAGGTGTGTGATGGAAAACACAGGGGATTCGCCAAGGAGATCGGCTAAGGTAGGGGCACGTCCAAGGGAGTAAAGGAACGGGAGAGTCCGTCTGTGCACGGCCTGGAACCGAGGGCAAAGCAAAAGATGGTGGACCGTGAGGACCCGACTACATTGACAGATAGGAGGAGTGCCTCCTGACATTAGAAAGCCATGTGTGATCCGTGTGTGACCAAGTCGCAGACGGGCTAGGGCTGTTTCCCAACTCCTGTTGCGATGGAAGGACGACTGCCAGAGAGTGATAGTATGTTTGATGGAGCAGAGTTTATTATTAGTTGTAGACGTCCATTCTGCTTGCCACTTCTGGCCAAGGAGATGGGTAACAATCAGGAGATAATCAGTTGCTGGGATAAGATGAGGTGTGACAGAACGAGAGGTGACAGTTGTACGTGCCAGGCAGTCAACCCTCTCATTACCCGGTATTCCAACATGGCTGGGACCCAACAGAAGGAGACACACTTCAATCTGGTGGTAATACGGAACAACCATTCCTGTATCTCTAACACCAGCGGGTTGCTGGCTGGGATAGACTGAATACCATGTAGTGCACTAAGTGAATCTGTGAAAATAACAAAGGTGTGTAGCCTTGATCGGTATATAACACGAAGGGCCAGTAAAATGGCCAGCAGTTCAGCAGTGAAAATACTGGTGACTGGTGGAAGGCAGATCTGATAGGTATGGTCTGGGAAAAGAACAGCAAAACCAGAGCCCACAGAAGACTTAGAGCAGTCTGTGTACACTGGGGTCGTGAGGAGTGACAACGCATATGATCCATAAAAAGATGGTAAAGTTCTTGTGGGGTGGAAGAGGATTTTGGACGAGAGAGCAGGCCATCACAGACAGTAGGGCGAGGAAGAAGCCAAGGTGGGAACATCGACTCTCGCAGAGAGAGAACTAAAATAGCAGGGAAAGAAAGGGATGCAAGTAAATTGGAGACCCTACAAGGAAAAGATGAAGCTAACGAGGGCAGAAAAGGAGGGGAGAGGTGTGTAACAGAGGAGGGGAAACCAGCAGATGGGTGCTGAAGAAGGCGAATGTGATAACAGAGAGTTAGCTTGTCATGTCTGGAGGACAGAGCGGGCATACCCGATTCGACATACAGGCTTGTAACCGGGATGGAGCGAAAAGCACCCAACGCCAGACGTAAACCATGATGGTGAACAGAATCAAGGCGCCGAAGAGAGGAAGATGAGGCAGATGCATAAACCTGACAGTCATAATCAATCTTTGACAAAACTAAGACAGTATGGAGCCAGAGCAGAGTTGTACGGTCTACACCCCAGGATTATGACTAAGAGTTTGTAATAGCCAAAGACTGAGGGAAGCAGAGGTCTTAAGGGAAGTGAGATGCGGGGACCAAGTCAGTCGAGAATCAAAGACAAGGCCAAGGAAAGGGCCTGATAATTGGTATGGCAGGGAGGTACCATATAGTGTAAGAAGGGGTTGAGGGATTGAATGATGGGTTGTAAAAGTTATACCACAGGATTTCGTGGGGGAGAATTTAAAGCCATGATCCATAGCCCACCCTGCGGCGGCATCTATAGCTGATTGAAGTAGGACCCGTAATAGTCCAGGCCCTTAGGGAGTTATGAGGAGGGTTTTGTGCAGATTTGTCTACAAGTACCAAATTTGGCTCAGATGTAGACAAGAACATACTTATTTCATTTTTGGAGAGCGCCAAGCCCAGCGCTCACTCGGGCCGCCATGTTGGCCAAATCCAAAATGGCTGTCAGCCGATACATTATTGTATCACAACTTCGTAACCAAAAATCGTAGAATCATGAATGAACTCACTTTTTATAGGTTTTTGACCTCAAGAATTCCAAATTTGACCTCTGTTTTGACATTCTTGGTCATTATAACCCCCCAATAGCATATAAAACGTCAAATGAGATCAAAACTAAGCCAAGTAAACACAAAGTTTTATTTAAATCATTTAATGTTCAACTCCCGAAATACTCCAGGCCCTATATGGCAGATTTGTCTCCAAGCACTAAATTTGGGCCAGATGAAGACCAGAACAGACTGATTTCAATTTTGGAGGCCTTTGCCTTTTGATGTGAATAACATAAATGTGGGCACTTGCGAGAATGCTACTGCGCAAGTGTGTTACAAGGGTGCTGAGCACCAATCACATAGGAACTACAAGAAAACATCACTACTGCAAGATCTAATTGATTCTAATATAGGTATCGTCATTGTTCACACATCCACCTTCACACTTGCACAACCCTGTGCAGCGGACTCCAGCCCTACAGCATTTGCAGTTTCCTGTGCAAGATCTCTCACAGCCACATGAAACTCAACTTGGGAAAAGTTTCCCATGTTCTGACCATCCAAGTTGTCCACATTGTTAGGACTCCATATTATAATTACAAATCATAATAGATAGATAGATAAATAGACAGATAGACAGCTCTATGCGAGCCTGGGAATGGGAAATGATCTTGCAAATCATACTGAGGAAAAGCTGACGACAGATTACAAAGTAGCCAGTCAGGAGATGATACAGTTAGTTTGTTAGCGATACACCAGGTGAACAAAGCCTAGTGACCATACACACACATACACACATACTCACACACAGGCTTCTAGAACTTTCCAACCACAGGGAACACACGTGACACGACTCCTGTTTCACCAGAATTTAGGAAAGAGAGCTCAAAAGAAGGAAGCTAGCCATAGCAAAGGCAGGTAGTAGGGAGAAGGGCTTAGCAACATGGGAGAGAGAGAGAGAGAGAGAGAGAGAGAGAGAGAGAGAGAGAGAGAGAGAGCGAGACAGGAGGTAGCTCGCGGGACTCTACTTAACTTCACTCGTGTGTGAGAGACTTTGTTAATATTTCCAAGACAAATAAAAATAGTCCCATACTATCCTTTACTTCTCCTGTCATTGGATGACAAATGGGAACGAAGATTATCTACTTACAAATCTACTCAAGTATAACAACCGCTCGTCCACAAGTTTAATATATATATATATAACTTCTCTACAAGTAACTACAAAGTCTTTTTTATGACATTTGGTAGCAGCGAACGTATACGAACCTCGTCTACGAATCAACAGTGAATTCCTACAAAATATCAAGATTGAAAACAAAAAAAATATCTCTCACAACCATCAACTCACAACCAGCTCCTGACAGTATTCTCTCCAACCAGCCCCCTCCGTCTCCCCGATCATCATGCTAATGTAGAGGTGAAGAGGTCACAGGACGCCTTGCAAGTAGTTTAACAAAGTACTGATACAAACAGTCTTGCAATTTCTACGACGAACCAACGAACTACAACCATCTACAATCAGCTACAAGTAACAACTCTACGAGTCGTCTGTATAATCTTCTACACGCACCTACAAGTAGAGGCAGTCTTCATCCCACAACGAGTAAATCACAAGAGAAAAGGACCGAGAAAACATCGACAAAGAAAAACAAAACAAACAAACGAAGAATGAGACACAACTCAACTCACAACTACCAGACCTCACCCTCCTCTCTCTGCTACATCCACCCAACCTCCACCGCTGACGCAGGAGTGAAGAGGTCAAGACAACGAAGCGAATACCAAGTCCATATTCACAACTCATCTTACTCACTTATCTTCACTCAAGTTACTCATCGCTACTCATTTACTCACTACAGCTACCAGTGTGGGATATCGATGTCACCATACGTGTTTGCTGACAGGACGCCAAGCCGTGTGTCTGACACCCCACAACACGTCAATCAACTCGTGAAGAACAACGATATCACCACGTGCAACACCACTCACACCATTTCCACCACGGTAAAAATTAGTGAGTTACATAGTTACTTCATTAATACGATACACAGTGATAGACAACACATTTTGCACAAACATATAAAACCTGCTGTATAATTACAACTTACATACATATACCTACTTCAATTATCTTCATAATTCAATCATTAAATACTTGCACCAACAATAAATATTCTACACTGTATATATTCATTCATTTATTATAACATTTATTTACTACCAACGAGTGTTACCATTTATACCTACATAAAATACGTGTTGCATGCATACAGCTATACATTATTACATCTACAAAGTGATAAAGAAAATATACCATCACAGTAACTCAGTGAGCGATTAAATGAACTGTATTAAACATTTATTAATTAAAGCTACCTTGTGGAAACATATAAATTAAGTTATAAGGAAAACCAGAAAAAAAAAGAAAAAAAATGGCCAACACAAATGACGTAAGCAAGAGTGAACATCTTCAACACAATCGTAAAGACAATGATTTCCACACAGTGCTGACATATATTGCCCACGATAGGTACAAGTGAACAACAAGTCAGTGTATATATTTAATACAGTATATAGTGTATATATTTTTTTTATATACAGTAAAATAAAATATGGGACTATATAATATCATTTTCAATAATATCTGTGCAATACAAACTAAACTTTAAAAAAGGGTCCCAAGGGATTTAACCAGCAATTATGCAACCATGAACAACACAGAAAATGCGTAGACAAACAAACTATAGAAAATCAATACATACAAAAAAAAAAAGAAAGAAAAAGAAATAGAGTGAGATCAGATAACAAACAAATGAAAATAAGCGTAAGTGTTACTAAAAATGCCAAAATACCACATAAACTCCTTCTATAAGTGAATTAAAAAGCAAACTGTTGTCTCCACAAGCTAGTGGCGTGGCACATCATATCATCGACCGCAGCATGCCCGGATTCATATGTCAGGACTGCAATTATTAAAATTATGTATCTACAAACGATATGTAACAATTATGTAACGACAAACGATTGCATTATGTTACACTTGCTACAAATATGTAACTACAAACAATACGTACCATTTATGTAACAGTTGCATTAACAAGATGTAACTTTTATGTAACTTTAACTACAATTATGTAACTACAAACAATATGTAACAATTATGTAATAGTTGCATTAACAAGATGTAACTTTTATGTAACTTTAACTACAATTATAAGGCCAAGACACTTATGTAACAGTTGCATTAACAATATGTAACTACAATTATAAGGCCAACACAATTATGCATTACCACAATATTTTGTAACAATTCATAAAATGTTACAATTATGTATTACCACAATGCTACTACAATGTTATAAGTCATACAACTATACCACAATTCTGTATTACCAGTATCATTATACAAGTTAGGTGAAATGTTAGACATTACTAATGGGATAACTCAATATGTAATGTATAACCTAGCAGTATTACCATTGCACAATTATATGCGTATGTCTGTTATACATACACATCTTACAAAATGTTATACAACAACCATTGCATTTATTCAAATATGTATACAACTTGTTTAAAATGTAATATTACTGGATAATTGCTATTTACTATGAATGTTATATGTATACAATATTATAATCAATATTATATACTAATAGATTAGCATATGTCAATGATGATTGCTGTCGGAGGACCTCCAGTGGCGTGTACCGAGCATATGTTAGGACTCCATATTATAATTACAAATCATAATAGATAGATAGATAAATAGACAGATAGACAGCTCTATGCGAGCCTGGGAATGGGAAATGATCTTGCAAGTTACACTGAGGAAAAGCTGACGACAGATTACGAAGTAACCAGTCAGGAGATGATGCAGTTAGTTTGTCAGCGATACACCAGGTGAACAAAGCCTAGTGACCATACACACACATACACACATACTCACACACAGGCTTCTAGAACTTTCCAACCACAGGGACACACGTGACACGACTCCTGTTTCACCAGAATTTAGGAAAGAGAGCTCAGAAGAAGGAAGCTAGCCATGGAACAGGCAGGTAGTAGGGAGAAGGGCTTAGCAACATGGGAGAGAGAGAGAGAGAGAGACAGGAGGTAGCTCGCGGGACTCTACTTAACTTCACTCGTGTGTGAGAGACTTTGTTAATATTTCCAAGACAAATGAAAATAGTCTCATACTATTCTTTACCTCTCCTGTCATTGCATGACAAATGGGAACGAAGATTATCTACTTACAAATCTACTCAAGTATAACAACCGCTCGTCCACAAGTTTAATATATATATAACTTCTCTACAAGTAACTACAAAGTCTTTTTATGACAACATCATAGGTGACAAAGACATTGCATCGCAGGTTAGTTGGCAAAACAACCCCATCCTCAGCATGGCGCTTGCACACTGCTCGTGCGATTGCTTGTTTCACCTCCATCACACGGCCATAGGACACTGATAGGCCGAGTGCATGGGCATTCTTAATCTGTTTCTTCAGTCGTGCATCTCCATGCATCTTGAGGCCTTGATACAGGAGGAAGGGCGTTTCATGCTCTTTCCCATGTCGTATGGTGTCTGTCTTGGTGGCATGGTGTGTACCACAATATGTGTTGTAAATGAGTAGTTGTGAGATAGTGGATGCAATTTTTGCCCTCCCACGCACGTGTGCATCAATGTCGATTTTATCCTTCTCCTGTAGAATTGACGGACCCTGGAGGATGACATTGATGAAGCTAAGAAGCTCCTCTGGCACAAGGGTGGTTAGACATTCTGAGGAGAAAGACCAATTGAAGGGCTATTGCTTCTGGAGACAATGCTTACGCAGAATCACTGCTGCCCACATCAGTAATAGGGCATCATCTTGCTGAATCTGGGAATCATGAGACTTGGGTAGCAAGTCAGCAACTTGCATCTTGTTAGAGATGTAGATTTCCTTCCCTTTTGAAAACTCAGCCCATTCAGGAAGAAGACTGAGAAGGTGTTCTTTGAATCGAGTTGCATGCGACTCCCTGCTATCATGACATTGGCTTTCTTGTCCTTCCATCAGTGTTCGATACATCTTTCGAAGTGCTGATAGCTTAAATACTGAGGTTGAATCCTCAACAAGGGCAACTAATTGAGCAGTGGCGATTGGATCAAACTGAGGGAGAGCAGGGCTCGTAGATGCTCGACGATTTGCAGCATGCACTGAGTCTCGCAAATGCAAGTAGCATGAGACATGATAATAAGTATCACCTGCATGGGCATCAGCGGCTTGTGCAATCAGTCTTCCCAGTAACTGAAAATTATTATTTGACTTTGCCCAGGTTTTGAGATTGACATCGACGTTGTCAGTTGCTACCTTGCGTAGATTGCTCTGGTCGCCCCCTCACAGATAACACAGCGTTTGACATCGCGACCAGGTGCATGTGGTGTCCCAGCTGACCTGAGTTTTTTGGGAGTACTCTGAGCACTGGTCTCTTGCTTCTGGTGCAGCCTCTTGACACGAGAACTACTACAGTAGCTCCTACAGGTTTTGTGCATTATGTGATCTAAGTGTTTCTGCTATACCTGAACCATCATTCAGTTGATCAAAGGGGACTGTCATACCAGAAGGAACAGCATTGATTTCCTTAAAGTCTTTCAGATCTCTCTCAAGTTTTAGAAGTCTTTCTTCTCTTGGTGTTTGTAACTGTTCATTTTTATCAGACTGGCAAAGGCAACACAGCTCCCAATTGATATTATCCATCGTTGACATATTATGAATCGGTACAAATAGCTCCAGCAGGCCCACTATTTATCACCACCACCACCAGTACAGCTATTTAGCACCACCACCAGTCCAGGTAATTCACCAATCCAGGCAAGCACATCTGAAAAAGAATAGTTATTAGTAGGTACATGCACTCACATAAACATAAATTACCAGAATAAAAATATTACAGAACAAGTAGTCACATCAGCAACACATACGAGCATCCCTGAAAAAGACAGAAATCAACGTGATTTCAAAATTGTGTCAAATAAGTGTAAATTTCTGTGGTCCTTATGGCCGTAACAGACCTTTAACCATCCAGACAGTGCAATATACAAATGCTCTGACCTGAAAGACACAGAAAAAACAACATTATATATAGATTATTGTCTTAGATGCCCACATTTGACCTGTAAAACTTCAAAAATTACTATTAATGTGCCCTTTGGGGGGGTTATCCTGACCGTGAAAGTCAAAACAGAGGTCAGATTTGGAATCCTTGAGGTCAAAAACCTATAAAAAGTGCCTCATTCATGATTCTACGACTTTTGGATACGAAGTTGATACAATCATGTATCAGCTGGCAACCATTTTGGATTTGGTCAACATGGCGGCCCCAGTGAGCACTGGGGTTGGCGCCCTCCAAAAATGAAATAAGTATGTTCTGGTCTACATCTGAGCCAAATTTGGTGCTTGTAGACAAATCTGCACAATTTAGTCCCTAAGGGCCTGGACTATAAGGCCAGGACATCCGCTCCAGCTGCATATATAGCAAAATCATCTACGTATAATGAAGTCCGAACACCATGCGGGAGAGATGAAACAATATCATTTATTGCAAGGATAAAAAGAGTAGTACTAAGCACACATCCCTGTGGGACACCCTCATGCTGTACATAGGACCTGGATAAGACATTCTGAAGGTGTACACGGAAGGTCCGGTTACAAAGAAAGTTCTGTAAGGAGACACCCATATTCCCATTACTTCCTGAGTGTTGTAGGACACGGAGAATATTATACCTCCAGACTATATCATAAGCCTTTTCGAGATCAAAAAACACTGCTATGACCACCTTTGAGTTAGTGAAGCTTGTCGGATGAAGGTTGCTAGCCTCTTCAGGGGATCTAGGGTGCTCCGGCCCTTACGGTAACCATATTGTAAGGGTGAGATTGCACCGCGTGATTCTAAATGCCATCTTAGGTGAGAGTTTACCATACGGTCCATCAGTTTACATAGACAGCTAACAAGAGCAATAGGCGATAATCTCCAGGTGACGACCCTGATTTGCCAGGTTTAAGGAATGGTAGGAGGTAGGCCTGTCTCCACTCATCAAGGAAATTCCCATTGGACCATATAGTATTATATATTCTAAGCAGAAAGTGAAGGGCTGTCTGGGACAGATGTTTTATCATGTTGTAGTGTACACCATGGGGTCCCTCACAGGTAGAACAGCAAGCAGTTAGAGCTGCTCTGAGTTCCGAGCTGGAGAAAGGGGCATTGTATACCCCATCTGATGACAGCGTGAACTGTGAGGGCGTCCATTCTGAACGTCTTTTGGTTGTTAAAAAAGTGATGGGGAGATGGGACCCACTGCTAATCTGGCTAAAATGGTGACCCAGAATATTGGCAATTTGAAAAGCATTGCCTATGGCTCCATCATTGGTGGTGAGGACTGGAGTCGGGTTCATGACCATTTACCAGCTATTTTCCTGATGCGGGACCATATACGTGGAATGGGTGTGTCCGAGACGATAGTAGAGACATAAGAAATCCAACTGTTCTTTTTTGCTCGACGGATTTTGCAGCAAAGGAGAGCATTAGCATGCTGAAAAAGTATAAAAGCTTGGATTTTCAACGCAGTGCCTTTTTTTCCTTGGAAGCTCTTCCACCTGGCCCTCTTGACCTGGAGTGCTGAATTGCATTGGTCATTCCACCATGGCACACATTTCGATGACATGGGATGGGAGGTACGCGGAATAGAGGCTCGGGCAGCTGTAAGGAGAAAGGCTCGGAAACAGGAAAGCAAAGCAGTTGGATCATGGAAGAGAGGGAGAGGAGTGAGAGGAACTGCCTGGGATGTAAAAGTCGTCCAGTCTGCCCTATTGAAGTGCCATCGAGGAGGACCAGGGACCGGATAGTAAGACGTGGGGGTTAGGAGGATTGGGAAATGGTCCGTGGCACAATAATCATTCAGGACCAACCAAATGAAGTCCAGGGAAATCGTTGGGGTACAGACGGATAGGTCAATGGCAGAGAAAGTTCGAGTACGGATGTCAAAATGGGTTGGGGAATCAGAGTTAAAAATGTAAAAATCATGGGCAAGGAGGAAATCCTCCAAGGAGCGCCCACGTGTGGTTAAAACAGAATCACCCCAGAGGGGGTTCTGACAGTCAAAATCACCTAAAAGTAGGATAGGAGGGGGAAGGGTAGATAAAAGTCGATCGAGATCATTAAAACTGACAGGTACTGATGGAGAAAGATACAGTGAAACCACTGTAACCCACCTGAAACACTCTGGCGAAGGTACATTTGATAGTAGTTGTAACAGAAAGGGTTTGATAAGGAACATCAACATGTATCAGGAGACAGGTATCATACTGGGAATGGGGTAGACACAGATATGAATAAGATGGAATGGAGGGAGGGGGGGTGGTGAGGCGTGTCTCTTGTAGGCAAAGAATCGGTGGGTTATATTGAGAAATTAAAAACCGGAGGTCTGGCCAATGTGTGGTAAAACCGCGGATATTCCATTATACAATGGGAGCCATGATGTAAAATAAAACTAATAAAAATTTGGAAGAATGAAGTCTGGTTTTCGGAAGTTTACGATGGGCCGTAAAACTACGTATGTTCCATTATAAGAAAGATATTCTAAAAACTTTAAATAAAAACGAATTTATGGCAGACAGGTTTCACGTATTGTATTATCGAGTTGGTCCGATAGTAGGAATAGGAGCGGAGGGTGGAAGAGGCGAATGAGCTGGACAGTCACTATAGCCCGGTGGCATTGGGAAGGATAAAGGAGAGAGATTAGGACAAGAAGAGAGGGGGGCAGAAAGGGAAGGAGGGATGGGAGTAGGAGGGGGATCAGAAGGAGCCGAATGGATTTCTCCCGTATGGAGCATTTTTTGTGAACTCAATGGTTCCTGTAAAGGAGTCGCAAGAAACTCCATAATGTCTGTGAGGGTTTCACTCTCAGTACCCATTGGGAGTGTCACCTGTGGTGTCGACTGGGGAGTTGGAGCCAGTTGTGGAGTGGCTTGCGGAGTTGAGGTAGGGTTGGAACCATATTGTTGAGTCGAGACTGGAATCTATGTTGAAGTAGGTGTCGCAGAGAGCAAGGGACGAGCTGTACGCAATTTACGAGATAGGGGAGAATGTGTGGATTTTGTGGTACCCCAATGCTGTGGGAGGTAGCCCACGTTTGCCAGAGAGAAGTGGACGGCGGACATCACGTTGTGGCAGAGGGATTAATTGTTGGCAGAGAGAAGAGGAGGAGCGAGGGGGAACAGCGGAACCGGAAGGACGATGAGGAGAAGAGAGAGGAGTGGACAAGAAAGGCGACAAGGAGGAGGTTGATGTAGAAGAGTCTAGAACAGAGAAAGTGTTGGAAAGAGAAACTGGAGAGGTCTGAGAGTAGGAAGTAAAACAAGAAGAGGGAGAAAGAGATGTGGAAGAGGGGAGAGCAGAGACAGAGGTAGAGGAAACAACAGTGACAGTGGGAGGGGTAGGTGAGGAGGAGGAGGCAGCAGAGGAACCGGGGACTGGCGAAACCAAGGGGGCAGGTGTGTCAGATGAGGAGGCGATGGCAGAAAAGGAGTTAGAGGCTGCAGTGGTTGCCATGCGGTGGGACTGAGAAACAGCAGAGGTTGTGAGGACAGGATGGGCCACTCGAGCATAAGTCAGACAGGAAGGAAATCCCACGTCACGGGCACGTTGACGGGCTGCACGGAGGGAGAGACCTTCCTTCCAGTGAATCCTGGAAACTTTGGATACGAAAACGTATACTGAACAATTCCGGGACGAAGCAGTATGAGAGCCTTGGCAGTTCGGGCAGACTTGGATCTTTGCTATGCAGGCTGAGGAGGTGTGGCCAGGTTGGGCGTAGGTAGGACACACTGCCTCTGACCTACAGTATTTGGCTGGGTGGCCATAACGCCAACAAGAAGAGCATTGTCGAGGACAAGGCATGTACTCTTTCACCTGGAGTCGTGTGCCACCAATAATCACAAAGGTGGGAAGATCGCGGTCCTTAAAGATGATTTTGGCGATGTTAGCCGAGTATTTGCGGCGCCCCTGAGGGGGAAGCGTGTAGCACTGGACAGAGAGTACTGGAAGGTGTTGGGCTGACAAGATTGCTTGTACGTTGGCTGAACATTCTGAAAAGTTGCGGTCTCCTATGGCTATATATGATGGGATCAGAACAGTTCCGGTGGTAGAATTTAGGTGGATATCTGGAAATGCCGAGATAGGGAGACCATAGAGATCAGTAAGTGATAACACCTCAGCCTGCGCAGCAGTTTGTACGGTACAGAGGCAGTCTACATTAGGACGTGATGTGAATGTGACATTGGGACCTACTTGTCGAAGGAGAGAGAGATGGAGAATGAGGTCGTTTGTTGTCGGTTGAATGTTAAAATACTTGGGCCACGTCTGGCGACCAAAAAGTGATGTTAATGATGGGGGATTTGGAAAGAGGGGGGGAGGAAGGAGAAGGGCGGGAGGAGAAGAAACAGAAGGATAGGAAGAGGAGGAAAGGGGCGGAAAAGTAGGGGGGGGGGGATCCGCCTGACTGGGAGAAAGTTTTTGAGGAGCATCTCCCGTTGCTCCTTGGGTGGGATTTGAAAGTTCATTACTGGCCATGGTGAGCCTAATTGTATACAACGGGAGTTAAACAGGTCCGCTCCTGAAAGCCCGAGTCAGGAGTAAGAGCAAAAAATACAAGGGCTACCGTACCCATGGTTCCCTGAGGCCGTTCGCAACTGACACAAAGGAGACAGCCTTGCATCCCATCAGCACGGCTCTCACACCTTATGAAGGTGAGAAGAAAAGAAGATAAAAGAAGGGAAAGGAAGAGAAAGTACCAAGCAAAATTAGTAGGGTCAAGGACTGGGACCCAAGGGCAGGGGAAGCACGGCATAGCGACACCACCCCCACCATCAGGACCCAGCCCCAGACCCCTGAGTCCCCCCACGACTACAACGGGCTTGGTGTTGGGGGAGAGGGATAGTACACTGGAAGTAAAATATATTACAGAATAATAAATCATCGAGTTGTTACGATAGTAGGAATAGGGGTAGAAGGTGAAACTGGTGAACGAGCAGGACAGTCACCATAGCCTGGAGGCATGGGGAGAGATAGAGGGGATGGATTACTGGAAGTAGAAGAGGAGGGGGGTAAAGAGGAGGAGGAAACAGAAGGTGAAGGAGGGGGAGACGAAGGAGGGAGAGGACTAGGAGGGAGGTCAGGTGGCACAGGATGAACTTCGACAGAGAGGGTGGAAGGAGAGGGTACAGCATTGTTTGCTGAATCTGGCGTAGAAGTTAAGATGTAAGCCATAATCTTGGGGATCGTTTCACTGTCGTCATCTCCAGAGGATTTTGTGCAACAATTTGCCGGCTGTGGAGTAGTCCGGGGACGTGGCTGAGGAGACTGCTGAGATGTAGACTTTGACGCGGGAGAGTGTATCGATCGAGAGGGGCGGGTATTCATCACACGAACTTTACGAGCCGGAGAAGTAGGATGATGGACAGGAAAGGTTTTAGAGTCCCACCTAACGGGGGAAAAAAAAAAAAAAAGTCACTTTCACCTTTATCATACCTAACCGCTCCCATTTCTCTACAACTAGCCACGTAACATAAAATCGCATCATCATCATCATTATATTCATAGTCTCGCATATCTCTTCTTTAACGACTGAAAATGCTGCGTAGTTTAACTGCACATCATCATCATCATCATTACCACCCTACCTCTCTCGCCTCTGCCCTGCACCAATAACACACTATCTAATCGACAACTTGTCATCATACCATCATCATCACCATTTCCACATCCTCCAATCTCATTTTTTTTTTTTTTACTTTAAACGTTACTTGTTCGAAGGCTATTATCATTACTGGGAACCGCTCATCATTTTAGGTCATATTCTAGATGGCACTGGAAGATTCGCACAATCTTCTCAGCGATCTAGTTTGCTATAACACCGTACCATTCTCGTGTATGCTGTCTTTATAGTTATTACCTCGACGGTATATGCATAAGTAAAATACAGACGATACTGAAGTGTTATGTTCAGCGTAAATCGCTAGGCATGAGGCGTTACGAAATCTCTTGTGCCACTCCGCATACTCTCCTTTATCCTGTCCCTTTATCCTGTCCATAGCATGTTACCCTTTTACAGCCACTGCGTCATAAAAGAATCATCATCTGTAAATATCTGTAAACATCCTTGACTAATCTTATCAGCTCTCGGTAAACGTTACCTAATCAAGCCACTAAAGTGTAAATAAAATACCTCTGACCTGTCTCACCAGTTCTGTGTAAACAACAAGTAATCAAGACACAAAATTATGTAATCTTTTTACTCAATAATCAAAATCACTTCTGCAAGCTCCGTAAATCCATTGATACACAAAACTAGGCAATTTATGACCAAATGTATGATCTGTGTGTGTGTGTGTGTGTGTGTGTGTGTGTGTGTGTGTGTGTGTTCTTACCTAATTGTTCTTACCTAATTGTATCTTTACAGGAATGAGTCAAGCTCGAACTGTCCCGTGTCTTAAACAATATTTATCGTACATATCCTTAAAGTTGTGAATTGTTTTGGCACACACTATTTCATTCGGTAGTGCATTCCATTGATCAATTGCTCTGTTTGGGAAACTGAATTTCCTTACGTCTTTATCACCTCTCTTCTTATGCAATTTTTTGCAGTGTCCTCTTGCTGATGCTTCTCCATATGTTAAGTAATCATTCATGTCTATTTTCTCCTTTCCTGATATGCATTTATATAGCATTATCATGTCACCTCTTTTCCTTCTCTCCTGTAGTGTTGGTAGATTCAGTTTATTTAGTCTTTCTTCGTAGCTTAGGTCCCTTAAGCTTGGTATCCATCTTGTAGCGGCCCTTTGAACTTTTTCAATCTTGTCTATGTGCTTTTTGAGATGAGGACTCCAGACTACGGATGCATATTCCAGGGTTGGTCTAATGAATGATGTTATTATCCTTCTTAGCATGTCTTCATTTATGTATGTGAATGCTATTCTCATATTTGCAAGCAGTGTATACATGTTCCGTACCTTCTCGCTGATGTGGTCAGCCGGAGATAGTCTGTTATTGATAATCACACCTAGGTCTTTCTCTCTTTCTGATGTGTATAGGGTTTTATTTCCTAACTTATAATCCCAATCAGGTCTTTTTCCACTTTTACCAAACTTGATTACATGACACTTGTCCACATTGAATTCCATTTGCCATGTACTACTCCATTCGTGAAGTTTATTTAATTCTTCTTGTAGCTCTTTACAAGAGTCTGTGTTAGTAATTCTCCTTTGTATTTTTGCATCATCTGCAAACATATTCAGATAGCTCTCATTTCCAGTGTTACTGTTTATATCATTTATATACACTAAAAACATGATTGGTGCCAGCAGTGAACCCTGTGGTACTCCACTAGTCACTTCTTTCCATGATGAGTAGTTTCCTCTTAGTACTGTCCTCATTTCTCTTTTTATGAGAAAGTCTTGCATCCAACAAAACAGTTTGCCTCGAATTCCTCCTTGATAGTATAGTTTCCATAAAAGTCTTTGGTGTGGTACTGTGTCAAAAGCTTTCTTGAAATCTAAATAGATACTGTCCACCCATCCTTCCCTTTCCTGTATTGTGTTTGTTACTCTGTCATAGTAGCTCAACAGATTAGTAACACATGATTTTCCTTTTCTGAAACCAAACTGTCTTTCTGTTATCATACTGTGTTCTTCTAGATGATTTACCCATGCTTTTCTTATAAGTTTTTCTAATACCTTGCTTACAACACTGGTCAGTGATACTGGTCGGTAGTTGAGTGGATTTTGTCTATTTCCTTTCTTGAATAAGGGGACAATATTTGCTTTTTTCCAAATATCAGGTAGTTTACCTTGACTCAAGGAAATCTTGAAAATTAAAAATAATGGTTTACATAACTCCTTTGCACATTCTCGTAATGCCCAACATGAAATTTCATCAGGACCACTTGCTTTTCCTCTGTCTAATCTACTTAACTCCTCCTGTATTACTTTTTCTGCTACTTGTACATCTGGTAGTATGTGTGGACATGCGTGTTTCACATAGTCCCTCTCAAAATTTTTTTCTTCTGTAAAAACTAATTGGAAATTCTTATTTAGTGCTTCACAAATATCTTTCTCTTGTGTATAAGTGAGTCCCTCGTCCGTAATGGATTGTATTATATCTTTTACTTTAGTTTTGCTTCTGATATAGCTGTAAAACAGCTTTGGTTGATCACTACTTTTACTTATTAATTCCTCCTTAAACTGTTTTTGGGCTTCCCTCCTTATTCTTGTATAGTCGTTTCTTGCCTGTTTGTAATTATTATACGCCCTTTCTCTATTGTGTCTTCTGTATCTATTCCACAACAAATCTCTTCTTTCTTTTCATTTTTTTACATTCTGTATTGAACCATTTCTGTATTTTCTTATCTGCTTCTTTGTGCTGTGGAATGTACTTCTGGACTCCTATTTCATAAAATTCACAAAAATTTTTATATACAGCATTTAAATCTTGTCCTCTAAGCTCATTTTCCCAATCAACTTCTAAGAAATACTTCTTTAGGTCTTGATAATTTCCCTTTTTATAGTTTAGGCTCTTTTTGTAACTATCATTGCTGTTTACTATGTCATATGGTATCCTGAAGTTATAATTTAGTACTGCATGATCGCTTTTGCCGAGTGGAGGGTGATATATTAAACTGTCAATATCATTTTCTTACCTTGTAAATATTAGATCTAGCACTGAAGGTACATCAAGTCCTCTTTTTCTGGTGGTTTCCCTCACATGTTGTGTTAAGAAAAACTCTTGTACGAGATCCAGGAGCTTTTGGTCCCAACAGCTTTCTTGGCTATTTATATCTAGAGTATTCCAATTTATATTTGTATTGAAATCCCCAGTTAGTATAATTCTTTCCGATTTCTCTTCCATTTTATGTAGCAATGATCT
Source organism: Coenobita brevimanus (assembly GCF_032717465.1). Taxonomy (NCBI): domain Eukaryota; kingdom Metazoa; phylum Arthropoda; class Malacostraca; order Decapoda; family Coenobitidae; genus Coenobita; species Coenobita brevimanus. The sequence goes on along the minus strand of NC_136971.1, from coordinate 19,241,891 downwards.
TACACTCTGAATTGTACTCTCTACCAGGTCCTCATATTCGTCTCTTTCCCATGTGTTTGATCTGGGTGGCATGTACAAATTGGCTACAATTACTTTACCTTCAGATGTGTCGATCTCTACTGCAATCAGTTCTACTTGTGATGGTATATCTAGTTTTATTTCCTTGACTTTTAGATTTTTCTTAGTTAATATTATAATTCCTCCTCCTTTTTTTAAATATCTGTCTCTTCTCCATATATTGTATTCCTCTAAGTTTAGTATGTCATTTGATATCCTTGGTATTAATTTTGTTTCAGTTAGGCATATTATTTGTGGTTCATTTTCTCTGACATAATCATCCATCTCTAATAATTTAGATACCATTCCATCCACATTTGAGTACATCAACTTTATCATCTTGTTTATATACTTGTCATGACATGGTTCTACTACCTTCTTCCTTTTTCTTCCATCCTGTTTGTGTACCACTTTCGTACCTGCAATCCTATTACTTTGTAAAAAAAAAAAAAAATTCTTCTTCTCCTCTTCTGATCTTCCCTCATTTTTTGTTTTTGCTTCCTCCCTTTCCTCTTTCAGTAATTCCAGTTCCTCTTGTGTTAGGCATCTTTTTATCCATACATTTTTGAACTCATCTTTTTCCTTAAGATTCTTTGCATTTTTTAGTATCTCTTCCACAGTGTTTACACTCTGGAAAGTCACCTTTAGAGGTCTTGTCTTGCTTTTCTCGTATTTCCCTAACCTTTTGTGTTCCTCTATGTCTTTACTACAGATTTCCTCTGATACTTCTTTCAGTAAGCTCATTACATTTGCCATCTCCTTTTTGTTTCTTGTGATCTTGTTTTTAACTTCTTCCTCTTCTATACCAGTGATTACTATTGATTTGTTTATCTCTACTGAATCTCTGACTAACTTTGGATTGTTTTGGATTATTCTTTTCACCTCCTTTTTAATGCTTTTTTCCTCCACCCTTGTTTCTAAGTCTTTCTTTACTTTCACCATTTCAGCATACGTGGTTTCTACATCATTTTTGTAGCTTTGCACAGCTTCATTCACTTGTGTTATCTTCTCCTCAATATCACTCCTCTGGTCAATAAGACTGCTAATTTGCCTAATTGTCTCTGTGTCATTTTTGAACTCTTCCATAACACTCTCGTGATTGACTACTGTACTTGCCATTTCACTTATTTTCTTCCTAAGTGTACTCAATTCCACTGTTAGTTCACTGATGGTTGTGTCTTTCTTATTGGCCTCCCTTCCTAGTTTTTCTATTTCTTCCTTTTGCAAGTGCATCTGCTTCTTTATTTCATCAATTTCATTTTTGAAAGCCATTTCTAGTTTGTTTACACGTTCAACCAGTCTATTGTGGGTCTCTACTTCAACCAGTTCTTGGTAGAAATCATCATTTTGCTTTTTACCTTTATCCCTTTTCTTTTCCAAATTTGTTTTACTGAAGTATGTATCCATTTTGCAATACTTAAAGTGCAAAGCATGTACTTACAATCTCCGTGTTGTTGTAGTCTAAACAAACCTCAGAGATGACTCAGCGTATTCTTTCGTCTTGGTTCTATTTCCTGTTTTTACAAGTCTTGTTTAAACTTATTATTTTTTTCCTTTTTATAATGAACAGTCATTTAGTCTAACCTGGTACTGAGCTTGACTCATACAAAGATACTATTTAGGTAATGCCACTGGCCGTGATGATTTGGTACGGAGCGCCGGTGTCACACGTCCGCCTAGATTGAATCCCTGTGTGTGTGTGTGTGTGTGTGTGTGTGTGTGTGTGTGCCTTTTACGTTTGTTCTTGCTCTACCCAAGTTCTTGAAAGATGGTGACGACGCACACTTCAGAACAAAACCTTTTTTAATTTGTCCTGCATAATTGTGGAAAGACGTTCCTTAAGTAATAGTGGTGATGTTGTTCATTGTAGTTACCAGCACTGTAACTATATAGTGAATGTAGCTGTCGAGAATAAGAAGAAATTAGAAATGAGAATGGAGAGAGAGAGAGAGAGAGAGAGGAGACTACGCCTTACTTTTTTCTTTTCTTTTTTTTTTCAATACATTCGCCTTGGTGAAAATATCCTACCACGGTCAAGGTCAGGTAAAGCATCTTGGAAACGAATATGTTTATTTCGGTAGGTGAAAACAACCCGGGAATGAGAGTTAGTCAAGCACTCACCTTGGTCTCTCCTTCCCTTCGTCTGTTACTGCACAAGGTGGATGTGTGTGCTCTCATTAAACATCTTCAGCCTGCGTAGATTTGGACGGGGGGGCGAGGGAGATGTGGCCTGCGTAGCTATGGCCAGGAGTTTGTGGCCCAAAATTTGAGTGGGAGAGGGGGGAGGGTTGGGGGATTGCTTGTGGGCAGGGGGAGGAGGAAGAGGGAAGATGATGGGGAAGGGGAGGAGTTAGGGAGTCGAGAGATTACTGTTCTTGCTCTTAGCCAGTTAACGTATTTTTTCCAATCATGGTAATATCACTTGTTAATTCTAGCTGTATAGTGATTTTGACTGTGGTAATAGGAAGAAATAAGAAAAAAATTTGGGAGAGAGAGAGAGAGAGAGAGAGAGAGAATTACTCTCCTATGAAGGCTGGTCAAGGCCACTCACTCGAGATTTCCCTCGGTCATTTACCCACCACCCACCGTAGAAGGTGGACGTGTGAGATGAGCTCTCATGATTAGAACAACTTCAGCCCTGCATAGATTTTGACAGGAGGTAGGTGACCTAATAATGGGGGAGAGGGGGTGTCCAGTAGAACCCCTGTCCAGGACTATGCGTGCATAGTCCTGGACAGGGGGTTGATGTAGGGGTTTGCCTGAAGGCCTGCCCAGTACTACGCATGGGGGGGGAGGATGCCCATTACAAAGTGCCCAGCACTATGCGTACCTAGACTTGTTAGTAGCTTGAAGTAGGACTTTGAAGGCATGCCCAGTACTACACATGGGTGGTGTTGGTGGTGGTGGTGGTAGTTGTGGTAATGGGGGGGGGGTACCTAGTACAATGTGTACAGGATTAGGCATGCATGGACCTGGACAGGGGCTTGAAGTGGGGTTTTCTTGAAGGCATGCCCAGTAGTACACTGAGGGGGGGGAGGGGGGAGGGGGAATGCCCATTACACAGTGCCCAGGAGTATGTGTGCATACTGTTGGGTACTGTTGTACTACTCCCACTGCCCAGAACTTCGATCGTTAGTGGTTTCATGCCTCTAAGTGAATATCTTTTCTCCTCAAATCTTGTCTCAAAAGAGCCTTACTTCCTTCAGTCTGATGACATATTTATATATTGTCTCGTAAATACACAGATCTTAATCACCTTATTATGGATTTGATGAATATATATATATATATATATATATATATATATATATATATATATATATACAAAAAAAAAAATCCCGACATTTGGCTACAGAGGGAACATAACTTACATCAAGTCCTTATCACCACCGTCCTCTTCTAAGGTTTTTTTTTTTTTTTTTATGCATGGAAGAAGGAACCAATGGCCAAAGCTCGCATGATTGCTCCCACCAAGAAAAAAAAAAAAAACAATGAGAGAGAGACAAATTCAAAATCTGTAATCTCCTTGGGCGTCCAGACATCGATCCCAGCTCTTCTCCCACGATCGGGACGCATTTTGGAAGTCCTTGAGCATCAGCTTTTTCAGGACCTCCTGCGATTCCTCCTTGATCTCCTCAGTGGTGTGAAATCTTAGTCCTTTCAGCTGGATTTTCATTTTTGGAAAGAGGAAACAATCACAGGGGGCCAAATCTGGTGAACAGGGGGGATGAGGGACAACCAGCATGTGTTCTTAAGCCAAAAACTACTAAACAACTAGGGCTGTGTGCTTGGGTGCATCGTCATAGTGAAGCACCCACTTGTTTGCACGCCACATGTCTGGACGTTTTCGTCTCACGTCCTCCTGGAGCAGTCTCAAAACGTCACAGTAGAACTTTGCATTGACGGTGTCTCCTTGAGGAACGAATTCCTTATGAACAATGCACTCCATGTCAAAGAAAGTGATGAGCATTGACCTTACATTGCTCATGTCCTGACGTGCCTTCTTTGGTCGGTACGAAGCTGGGCTCTCCCACTGCGATGATCGTTGTTTGATTTCCGGGTCGTACCCGTAAACCCAGCTTTCATCACCAGTATTGACACATGAGAGGAAGTTGGGGCCATTTTTGGCCATTTCTTTGAGCTCCGTGCAGACCTCCACGGGATGCTGCTTTTCCTCATTAGTCAGGAGCCTTGGGACAAGCTTGGCGGCGATTCGTTTATGTCAGTTTCGCCAGACAAAACGAGTTTACAAGTTCCATACGATAGGCTAAGGGCGCCGCTACACCAAGGCCGGAACCAGACTTATTCTGAAGCGAATTGTCAGATTATGTACAGTACGTTAGGAGTAATTTGGAATAAGAACACCTCGTTTCACTGGGTCACATTCTGACCATAATGCTCTCACTGTTACCTGCGTCATGTCTAACAGTGAGAAATAGATTGGTCAGAACGTGACCTGGTGAAACCAGGTGTTCTTATTCCAGCATTACTCCTAACTTGCATAACCGGACAATTTGCGTCAGAACAAGTCTGGTTCTGGCCTTGGTGTGTCGGCATCCTAACAATGTCACAAACATCGTGGACTGTCCTACGATCTTCGAGGACTGTTGAACGAACTTTGGCCAAATTGTCAGGAACTGAACTGGTGGAAGGGAGACCAGAACTTGCATTATCATCTGTCGGCATTCGTCCGTTTTTAAAACGCTTAAACTAGTCGTAGGTTTGTGTAACCCCCAAAGCACTATCACCAAATGCTTGTTTTGACATTTTATGAGTTTCTGTCGCGTTCTCCCCGAGATTCATACAAAACTTGATGCACGCACGTTGCTCTTTCACATCCTCCATTATTTGAGATCACTAAATTCACAAACTAACCCAAACACAATGATAACAAAACACACACGAGCAGTGAACGCATCCAGCCTGCACAACTCCACTTTGACACAAAACTAACGGAAGCAAGCACTTCCACCTAGCATCCACACACAGTACAACATGCGGTTTCCACCCTGCTTTTAAATTTCAGGAAATTTTGGTTAGCACCTCATATATATATATATATATATATATATATATATATATATATATAGTGTATATATATATATATATATATATATGAGGAAAAGCTGACGACAGATTACGAAGTAGCCAGTAAGGAGATGATGCAGTTAGTTGTCAGCAATTCACCGGTGAACAAAGCCTTCTATGACATTTGGTAGCAGCGAACGTATACGAACCTCGTCTACGAATCAACGTTGAATTCCTACAAAATATCAAGATTGAAAACAAGAATACCTCTCACAACCAACAACTCACAAATAGCTCCTGATAGTATTCTCTCCAACCAGCCCCCTCCGTCTCCACGATCATCACGCTGATGTAGAAGTGATCACACGACGTCTTGCCAGTAGTTTAACAAAGTACTGATACAAACAATCTTGAAATTTCTACGACGAACCAACGAACTACAACCATCTACAATCAACTACAAGTAACAACTCTACGAGTCGTCTGTATATTCTTCTACATGCACCTACAAGTAGCGGCAGTCTTCATCCTACAACGAGTAAATCACAAGAAAAAAGGACCACGAATACCTCGAGGAAGAAAAACGGAACAAACAAACGAAGAGTGAGACACGACTCATAACTCATCCTACTCACTCGTCTTCACTCAAGTTACTCATCGCTACTCATTCACTCACCACAGCTACCAGTGTGGGAAGTCGACGTCATCATGCGTGCTTGCTGAAAATACGCCACGTCGGTCAACACACCACCTGCACTACCACTCAGACCATTCCCACCACTGTAAAAATTAGTGAGTTACATAGTTACTTCATTTATACAATACCCAGTGATAGACAATAAGCTTCTGTACAAACATATAAAACGTGCTGTATAGTTACAGCTTAAATACACATACTTACTTCAGTTATCTGCATAACTCAAACACTAAATAATCACCAACAATAAATATTCTACACTGTATATATTGATTCATTTATTATAACATTTATTTACTACCAGCGAGTGTTACCATTTATACCTACATAAAATACGTGTTACATACATACAACTATACATTATTATATCTACAAAGTGATAAAGAAAATATACCATCACAGTTACTCAGTGAGCGATTAAAAGAACTGTATTAAACATTTATTAATTAAAGCTACCTAATGGAAACATATAAATTAAGTTACAAGGTAAACTAGAGAAAAAAAATGGCCAACACAAATGACGTTAGCGAGAGTGAACATCTTCAACACAATCGTGAAGACAATGATTTCCACACAGTGCTGACACACATATTACCCACGATAGGTACAAGTGAACAACAAGTCAGTGTATATAATTAATACTGTATATATGTATATATATATTTTTTATATAAAATAACAAAATATGGGACTATATAATATCATTTTCAGTAATATCTGTGCAATATAAACTAAACCTTAAAAAAGGATCCCAAGGAAATTAGCCAGTAATTATGCAACCATGAACAACATAGAAAAAGCGTGCACAAGGGAAGAAAAACAAACTATAGAAAATCAATACATACATTAAAAAAAAAAAAAAAAAAGTAAGAAAGAAAAAAGAGAAATAGAGTAAGATCACATAAACAAATGAAAATAAGTGTAAGTGTTACTACATATGCGAAAATACCACATAAACTACAAACAAAAAAGCAAATTGTTGTCCCCACAAGCAAGTGGCATGACACATCATATCATCGACCGCAGCATATGTTAGGACTGCAATTATTACAATTATGTAACTCCATATTATAATTATGTAGCGACAAACGATTGCATTATGTTACACTTATTACAATTGTGTAACTACAAACGATATGTAACAATTATGTAACGACAAACGATTGCATTATGTTACAATTGCTACAATTATGTAACTACAAACAATATGTACCATTTATGTAACAGTTGCATTAACAAGATGTAACTTTTATGTAACTTTAACTACAATTATGTAACTACAAACGATATGTAACAATTATGTAACAACAAAAGATTGCATTATGTTACACTTTGCCAATTAACAGTTGCATTAACAAGATGTAACTTTTATGTAACTTTAACTACAATTATAAGACCAAGACACTTATGTAACAGTTGCATTAACAAAATGTAACTACAATTATAAGGCCAACACAATTATGCATTACCACAGTATTTTGTAACAATTCATAAAATGTTACAATTATGTATTACCACAATGTTAGTACAATATTATAAGTCATACAACTATAGCACAATTCTGTATTACCAGTATCATCATACAAGTTAGGTGAAATTAGACATTACTAAAGTGATAACTCAATATGTAATGTATAACCTAGCAGTATTACCATTGCACAATTATATGTGTATGTCTGTTATACATACACATCTCACAATATGTATACAACTTGTTTAAAATGTAATATTACTGGATAATTGCTATTTACTATGAATATTATATGTATACAATATTCATACAATTATGTTACTTTTACAGTATTATGTACTTCACTTAATTAGCTTATAAGTTCATTATAATGTGTATATAACATGTATTAATATGTTATGACTATTAACTGTCGATGGCACGCCATTTTCGCGTGACCGAGCATATGTTAGGACTCCATATTATAATTACAAATCATAATACATAGATAGATAAATAGACAGATAGAGAGACAGATAGAAGCAGGAAGTCAGATGATGAGAAGGTACTGTGTCTGCGAGAATCGAGCAATGCTAAACATGCTTACACACTCTTAACTCAAGGAATGCTTTATAGGCACACGACAGTGCCTAGTGACCATACACACATACACACAGGCTTCTAGAACTTTCCAATCAAGGAACACACGTGATATGTCTCCTGTTTCACCAGAATTTAGGAAAGAGAAGTGAGAAGGAAGTTACCCATAGAACAGACAGGTCGCAGGGAGAAGGGCTTAGCAACTTGAGGGAGAGACAGAGAGAGCGAGACAGAGAGATAGCTAGCGGGACTCTACTTTATACTTCGCTCTGTGTGAGAGACTTGTTAATATTTCCAAGACAAATAAAAATAGTCCCATACTATTCTTTACCTCTCCTGTCACTACATGACAAATGGGAAAGAAGATTATCTACTTACAAAGCTACTCAAGTATAACAACCGCTCGTCCACAAGTCTAATATATATAACTTCACTACAAAGGAGTTACAAAGTCTTTTATGACATATATATATATATATATATATATATATATATATATATATATATATAATATATATATATATATATATATATATATATAGTATATATATATATATATATATATATATATATATATAGTATATAATATATATATATATATATATATATATATATATATAATATAGATAGATGGACAGATAGATAGATAGATACATGTGTGCGTGTGTGCGTGTGTGTGTGCGTATGGGAGTGAAGGATGAGAAAGTAGGGAGGAGTAAAGGAAGGGAACGGAGAGAAGAAAGCAGCATCACTGTGATATCAAGATAAGCACTTTATTAATGTACTGTCACGATCCAAAGTTCACCTACACATCACTGCCGACAATGTAAGATGTAACATGAAATTTGCATCAAGGAAAGTTAGCAACATGAAGTTTACAACTGAAAAGTATAAGGAAAGATACTGTCTGATGCTCGGGATGGAATCAGAAATATGAAAGACAATACACAATGTTGGCACGGGATTGCCGGTTAAATGTGCTTTGATATATGATAGTACACCATGCTTTGTTCAGTATGAATGCTACGCTGAGCTGATGAGGTGACGAGAGAAAGGAATAGAACAGATACATGTAAGTACAGGCCCGTCCCGTAGCCACGGGGCGCTTTGGAGGGGCTTAGCCCCAAAAAAAACTCATTAGCCTCCCCAGAAGTTTTTCACTTAGAAGCATATATGATTTGCTTGCACACAAACCGGGAAAATATTCGCAAATTCAAGCCAGATATACTACTTATTCATGACACATGATTTGATTCTATAAAGCTACATGTTTAATGACAGTTATCAGAATTATGGTTATGATGTAATTCATTATATGCAAAATAAGCTGGTATAGCTTATGCGTGTTAGACTGGAATTTAGCTGAACCCGGTCGTGGTTTAATGGACTGTATCAGCGTGGCAACGGTTTGCATGTTTAAGGTGGCACCACACTGGGCCGTTTTTCGCTCGTGTTTTGCCGAGCGCCGAGCATTTGCTGGCCAGAAGGGCATTCTCGCAAGCAATGGCTGGTGGCTGGTGCTCTCCGGTTGGACGGACAGCAGCTCGTCAAACGAGCAGCAAGTGGCCCGTATGTAAACTAGAAAAATGGCTGCCCTCCACCAAAGTACAGAAGCCTTCCCAAAGGTGTCCCTCTCAACATATAATGTGGAATTCCTTCATTATACATTCATGACTGGAAAAAGTGAGGGAATATCCAGTGTTGTGGGACCATACCAATGAACTATTTCTTTTGAATCTCTTCTCAGACATGGTCGAACCCACACACGTTTTTTGTTTTTCTGTAGTTCCTGGAGAATACCTAAAACTGCTGTAACAGCTGCACATTTTGCAACAGTCCATATATCAGAGGCGGTTGGTGCCATTTTCAGCTTTGTTTGTTGATTTACTTTAGGCCGCCGCTGGTGATTATGTTCGTTGTTCGGCAAACGGTTGGGCTGTTGAGTGTGAAGATACTGGTCATTTGCTTGCCAGCAAATGCTCGGCGCTCGGCAAAGGACGAGTGAAAAACGGTCCTGTGTGATATCACCTTTATGTGGCATGTCCCGCTAGGAAAACGGCGCACAATGCCGTTTCAAATTCAAACTTATACCTACGAAAACACCGTGAAGCCTACCAACTTGGCAGCAGTGTTGCCAACCATGGGGAATTATCCCCAGATTTAGGGAATTTGGGGTACAGATGGGGAAATTGGCTTTCAGTTTGGGGACTTTTTTGCCAATGGCAGGATACTTGACCCACAAACTGAGCTGTAGAAATTGAATTAGTTTTTTTTTTGTGGGGAAGAAGGAAGCAAAGGCCGTGAGCCCGCAATTGTTGTTCCTTCCAAGAGAAAAACAAAATACAAGAGAGAGCCAAATTCAAGACCCGATCATTTTGAGATGCCTGGACACACTGCGTGTGAAAGACTGGAGATCATAGGAAGCAGGAAATACAGGCAGAGGGAGACAGTTCCAGAGTTGACCTGTTGCATAAATGAAGGACCGGGAGTAACGATTAACTCCTGCATTAGAGAGTTGGACAGAAAAGGGATGAGAGTTTGCTGCTAGATGGGTGCTACATGCCCATCGTAGAGGTGGAGGGATGCATACAGACAGTTCAGAGGAGCAGTGACCATTGAAGTAGCGATAGAAAAGAGATAAAGATGCAACAGTGCAACGAAGAGTCAGAGGTTGATGGGAGTCAGTAAGAGGAGGAGAGTTAATGAGACGAAAAGCCTTTGACTCCATTCTATTGAGAAGATCTGTATGTGGTGAGCCTCCCCACACGTGAGAGTTGTATTCCACACAGGGGCGGATAAAACCCCTGTATAGAATCAACAATTGTGCAGGGGTAAAGAAGGAACAGAGTCGGCTTAGCATATCTAATCTCTTGAAAGCAGATTTTACATGAGATGTAATATGACCTTTCCAAGATAAGTCCCGAGTAAATGAAACCCCAAGCATGTTCAAGGATGATGCAGGATTAAGCTGAATATTATTAAACATTAGTGGGTATACCTGTGGAAGATTTTGTTGGGTTGATAGGAGTAAAAACTGAGTCTTTCTTGCATTAAAAACAACCAGATTATTTTTACCCCAGTCAGAGATACGTGCCAAGTCAGACATTAGGTGTGCCATAGCCTCATCCCTTGTTTGTTGAAGTAACTGCTGAGATGGACGTTGCAGGAACCGAATGGAAAGATGAAGGGTGGAGTCATCAGTATAAGAGTGGATAGGGTCAGATGTACAACTAAGAAGATCATTGATGAATAAAAGGAAGAGAGTTGGTGATAGGACTGAGCCCTGAGGAACACCACTGTTGATAGATCTAGGAGAAGAATGATGGCCGTCTACAAGAGCAGCTATAGAACGACCAGAAAGGAAGCTAGAGATGAAGGCACAGATAGAAGGATAGAAACCGTAAGAGGGCAGTTTGGAAATTAAAAATTTATGCCAGGCTCGATCGAAAGCCTTTGAGATGTCAAGTGCAATGGCAAAGCTTTTACCAAAGTCCCGAAAGGAGGATGACCAGGCTAGGTGAGAAGATCACCAGTGGAGCGTCCTTAATGGAACCCATACTGACGACGAGAAAGAAGTTTGTGACAGGAAAGGTGCTTTAAAATTTTTCTGTTAAGAATTGACTCAAAACCTTTTGAGATACAGGATGTTAAAGCAATTGGACGATAGAGGGTTGGGAATGGTCACCCTTCTTTGGGACTGGCTGAATGAGAGCAAACTTCCAGCAAGAAGGAAAGGTACAAGTTGATAGACAAAGGTGAAAGAGTTTGCCTAGGCATGGTGTAAGCACAGAAGCACAGTTCTTGAGAGCAACAGGAGGGACTCCATCAGGCCCATATGCCTTATTAGTATTGAGGCCAGCAATGGCAGAAAATGCATCAGTTCAAGAAATTTTAATGTCAGCCATGAGAAAGTCAGAGGGGGACAGTGATGGAGGAACAGCACCGGAATCATCTAAGGTGGAATTGGAGGAGAAAGTCTGAGCGAAGAGATCTGCTTTATCAGTAGAAGAAATAGCTACAGAGCCATCAGAGTAGAAAAGAGGAGGGAAGGATGATGAGGTAAAGTTGTTAGAAAGGTTTCTGGCAAGGTGCCAGAAGGAGCGGGAAGAATTCGAGTTGGAGAGTTGAGAGCATTTAGTATGGATGAAATTATTTTTAGCAGAGCGAAGAACAGACTTAGCACGATTCCAGGCAGAAACGTACAAAAGATGTGATTCAGGGGTGGGTTGGCTTCGGTACCTTTTATAGGCCCTCTCCTTGTTGCGGACAGCATTAGAACAAGCGTGATTAAACCAAGGCTTTCTTGCATTAGTCAGAGGATACGAGAAAGGAATGTATGCTTCCATGCCCGAGAGAATAACCTCCGTAATGCACAAGGCACACTGAGATGGCTCCCGGCCATAGAAGCAATAATCATTCCAGGGAAAATCAAAGAAATAATGCCTGAGGGCCTTCCAATCCGCAGCTCCAAAGTGCCACAGACGACGTTTCTTTGGAGGGTCCACAGGCCCTACTGGAGTGATAGGACGGGTTAAGGCGATGAGGTTGTGATTGGAGGAGCCCAACGGAGAGAAAAGATTAACAGTGTAAGCAGAAGAATTAGTAGTAAGGAAGAGGTCAAGTATGTTGGAGTTCTCTCCAAGGTGGTCAGGGATATGGGTAGGGTGCTGTACAAGCTGCTGTAGGTCATTAAGGATAGAAAAGGTGTAGGCTAGTTCACCAGGTGGATCAGTGAATGGAGAGGAGAGCCAAAGGTGGTGGTGAACATTGAAATCTCCTAGAATGGAGATTTCAGAGAAAGGAGAAATTGATAGAATGTGTTCCATCGTAGAAGTAATATAGTCAAAGAATTTTTGACAGTTAGTAGAATTAGGAGATAAGTAAACAGCACAGATATAGTTAGTCAGAGAATGACAGGAAAGCCGAAGCCAGAGTGTAGAGAATTCAGAAGAATCGAGTTCAGGAACACGAGAACAAGATATGTTGTTGCGTACATATATGCAACATCCACCTTTGGCTTTGAAATGAGTATAGAGAAAGTAGGAGGATACGGAAAAGGGTTTGCTGTCAGTTGCCTCAGACAGCTGAGTCTCAGTTAGAAAAAGAAGGTGAGGTTTAGAGATGAAGAGGTGGTGCTCAACAGAGAGAATGTTAGAGGAAAGGCCACGAATGTTACAGAAATGAAGAAGAGAGTCAGACAGTGGTTCCATGCAGCTCGAGTCGTCACCGGGAGAGGGGCGGAAGGTGGGGGCATTTATGGCCCCCTCCCCCTGGGGACTCCGAGGCCAAATGTAGTGCTGCCATGATTTTTTATTTTGGGGAAAGGAAGTGAAGTGTGTACTGTGCGTGTAGTTTGGTGTTGATAGAGAAACTTGTATTGGAGGGCATGCTGGTCTACTCTCTGTGTTACTGAGACACTGAAAAAGTTCAGCAAAGGGGGATGGTCGGGACCTAGTCCCGAGGGCTGATGAAATGGGAGCTCCAGCTCTCCCTGTCATCAGCTTTCCGTCCACCTTGGGAGTACTGCCCTGCTCGACTGGTGCTACAGTCTACTCCTCAGATATCTACTCCTTATATATAAATATCGTAATTTCAGAGTGACGTTTTCTAAAATGAAACAGTAGTGCATCTGTTTTTCTTCATCAGTTAAGTCGATATTTCGTGTGCATTCGAATGAACGAGGGTGATAGCAGCAGCAGCAGCAGCAGCAGCAATCAGCTGACTAATAATAATGATGCCTTCCACAAACCATACCCATTATTATTTTTCCTGTGCGGAAGTAACTGTACAGAAAAAGAAAATAGACATACCCCAATTTAACTCGAGTATTTTGAGTGATGTTAGTTTGTGTAATGTTTTTCTTCATAATTCAAGGATATTTTGATGAAGCATAATGTATAATTGTTTCGTATATTGCATATTCCAAGGCTAACCCAAAAGCAATGTGGGTGATATTGTTTCTACTATTCATAAGTGAAGTGTAACACTACCTAAGAGTATATCGTTGATACTACAGTATATGCTTAATGTTCGTCATAACACAAAAAGTACATTACTTCTACAGCCACTGTTTTTGTTTCCCTCAAAATAATAGTATACACAAGTAAAACCTGTATTTTAATCAGTCAATAACCATTTCTTCTTAAAATGTTTGCAATATTTTGTCTGTTAGACTGAACATGTACGATAATAATTAAAGATTGTAATATTACTTAATGGGGAATTTTGGGGATTTTTAGCCTGGAGCTGTGGGGTATTTTGGTCGTCACTGGTTGGCAACACTGCTTGGCAGTCTAGGCCCTGGCACACTAGACAGCGCGCGCAGCGTAGAGCGTCACTCAACCGACAGTGCGAAACAGTACCCAGTGGGATGAGTGAACAGGTAAGCACGTCATCTTGTAGCCTCGTTAGCAATATCAGTGGCATTTTGTAAATACTTTTCGGAGTTATAATTAACTTTGAAAAAGGTACGAGTTGAAACTTATGAAAGTTGAAAAACCTATGATGTTATGGAAAATATCTTGAAAACAATGAAATATGTTTATTAAAATATTTCAACCTGCAGTTTTCTGAACATTCATTTTGGTACCAAAAAAATGGTTTCAGCTGGTTTTAGTGTTAACACTAGTATAATGCATCATATATATAGTTCATTACATGTTCATACCATACATTCTAGAAGAAATATACGTAGAAGGAAGAGTATAACAAAACAAAGCTTCCCTACAATGGAGATGGCCCCCCCAAATTTCAAGTCCTGGCTACGGGCCCGGATAAGTATCAGGAGCACTAGATGACAGCAGGTGGTTATTTTCTAGGTGGCATGGGAAGTTTAGTAGTAATTTTTCTGTAGCTATTATTTTATTCAGTATTTTATCTTACTTTACCTAATTTTTTTTTTCGTCAATTATGTACCGTATATACTGTATATTTAACATTCAAATGATTTACATCAGTGACACACAAGAGGATATTAAGGGGAAATGTATAAAATTCAGACAATTTTATTCTGCTTGGGAGAGGCTTCTCCAAAGGAAATAGCCAAAAATGTCTCCTTAGTTTAACATTAGCTTCCGAAGGTACCAAGAATTTATATTTGTCATCAGACTGAAGAGGTTAAGTCACAAACTTATGACTGTGGTAGAGATGCGTAACCTTCACAGCACTGATCTGGTTGCCATAGGGAACTTCCTTGTAACTCTCTTCATTTTATTATGCATAATACACCTGTTTATCGTCTTGTACGTTAGAGGCAAACTAGGTCGGTCGCGAAAATAAATATAAAACATAAAAGAGAATACTAGTGGTCCATAATAGTAATTCACCAAGAATGCGATGGTGCGAAGCCTACAATGCCACCCAAATTACAGCTCCTAGTTCAGGTGGAGAAAAAAACTGGTTATATACTGTAGGTGTGTAGAGAAGTGCATGAAAATGAATCTTTCATAAAATACAGTAGAGGATGTTGCAATAATTCGGCGTGATGGAAAATTAAGAAACAGCAGGTATACCTCAATATATATATATATATCTCTTGAAAATTCACTCTTCATTTCTCCCACCCACGTCCTTTGTCATATGCATGGAGTGACTTTATGCTGGAAGTTACCGTTCCCTTCTCTGTTAAGCCTAAATTAACCTAACCTAACCTTAATCTAACCTATCCTAGATCAACCTAACCTAAATAAACCTAAAGTAAACTAATTTTAATTCACGAAATGACTAATTTCACAATCTGCCTGTAACATACATATATATCTTTATATATATCCATATATCGACCTATAGTTACCTACAGGTCGATAAGACATCCAACTATCTTCCTGGCACATGTATTTCATACAATGTTGTTGATAAATGGCACAAAATTTTAGATAACATGCAGATACTTTCAAAATAGAAGCTATACGGCCATTCGGTGTGTGCGCACTGAGCGGAACGGTAACTTTCAGCATGTCACTCCGTGCATACGACACCTTCCTTCTGTATTTTCACAACTGCTTAAAATAAGTAATGTCCTTCTCCCGTTATGGACTCACTTCATGCAACTCTTTTCTTCACAAGTTTATTTTCTCTGGAAAAAAAACTTTACACACACGCGCGCGCGTCGTATTCTTTCATTGTCCGATGCCCATCCACTTCAGTCAGCCACTGATATCAAAAACAAGCGCTCGCAAAGCAAGAACAGGATATCATTTAGTCAGTGTGTGTGTGTGTGTGTGTGTGTGTGTGTGTGTGTGTGTGTGTGTGTTGGCAAAGTATCTCAATCAATTCTGATCAGAGTTTAACTCAGCATGATTGAAGGATTGAGGATCAGCCAAGAAGTAAATCTGTTCTTTTCAGAGCAACAGGTCAAAGATCATGGTCACGGGACTAGGTAAAAATCTGACAGCCAGGTCAACTTAAACTTTGATTTAGCCTAAACTAGATGAAAAGGCTGTGGGTAGCGCAAGTACGAGGGAAACAATTTTTTATAACAATCAGCAAAAGATCATGGTCACATGGTAATGTCAAAGTCTGACCGTGTGTCAGTCTGTGAACATAATAACTAAAGCATTTTTACTCTGATCTGGGCCAAACTTCTTGGAAGAGTTGAGGATCGGCGTTGGGGTTGGCCTATTGTATTTTACAATTGGTCAAAGGTCAAGGTCATATGGCAAAATAAACTTAAACAACTTTTATTCAACTTAAACCGAACTTTGTTGCAAGGTTGGGGGTAAGGCGAAAAAGAAAAATTTTATTTTGAAAACACTGAATTAAATGGGAACGGGAAAGGTTAGCGTTATCACATGAAGATGAACTTAAAATAAATTGTCAAAGTCACAGGAAAAGGTCAACGTTCAGGGTCACATAACAAGGAAAACAGACATTTTCGATCGGATGTAAACCAAACTTTGTGGGAGGGTTCAGAGTAAAGCATTAACGAAGAGTTTCGCTTTTTGAAAATAATCTGTAAATGGCCAAGGTCACTGGGGATGGTCAGGCCTGAAACTCACAGTTTTGATTCGATTTAAATCATATTTGGTGAAAGGACTGAGGGTCACCCAAGGATGAAGAGATCTGATTTTTGAGAACAGTAGATCACAATTATCATGGTCACAGGACAAGGTCAGCTCCGGCAGTTCTGATCCAGTTTACAGTAGACCTAAGTTGGAAGAATAATGAGTCAGGCAAGAATGAAGTAGTTCTATTTTAAGAGCCATCTGTCGAAAGTCAAGTTCCATGTCAAGCCATGTCAAGCCAAGCACTGGCTTTTAGAGCAATTGGTGAACACGGGTGTTGCACGTTCTGAGCATTTTTTTTTTTTTTATGTGCTCCAATCGGATTGAGCCGATGCAGGTTTATATCCAAGAGATGGTTTGGGTTTACTGCTCACGTAATGCCACTCAGGGATGAGTGAGGCTGGTCATTCTCATCTTAAATGTCTGGACCAACTTGCCTAGCCCCGGGCTCCTACGCTCCTCATGGGGCAATATAGGACTGGATGATGGATGGATGTGTCCGACTCAACACAGGTTTCACAGCCCGTTCCTTGAGGCCCAGCAGTCATCCTACGCACTTTACACCTCCGCATGCCACCACTTCGACGCTAACACCCACCGTCCATACTGAATACATGCTAAGGCTCTTTCATGCAGGACTGGCTTATTTTATTAGCAGGGGCATTTTTATGGCATCCCAACGGGTCTTTTGATACAACAGTAAAGTCTGCTTTAACAAAATTCAAACCTTTGAACTGTTCCCTGTCCTTGCCAAGATTAAAACCTCGGTCCATTAGGATTACAGGTCACCTCTCTACCGATTCGGCCACGACTCAATTTGGAATGCAGCTTTACAGCAAAATCATTTCACTGATTTCATAATTATACTTTATGCACTATAATTATATTCCCCTTCTGTTACCTCTAATTCCTCACGCCCCATCTTGCACTGTTGCTCCCCAAAACCAGAACATAGTTTCTCTCTTACGAGCTTCCCACACATTCCCTTAACACGTTCAGTCCCATGGCTGATACAGTAATTTTTGTTGTCCTTGGACGATTTTATCACCTTACAGACTCTTGTAACTCGATGGGTTGGATAAAGCCTTCAGTAATCGCTACACTACCAGGGCTCTCTCCTAAACTGTCTGGAAGTAGGTATATAATGTCATCAGACTGAGACGGTTGATCTTCCTAAAATCCTTCCCAGTCCTCTGTTTTCTTGTAACTAACTACAATATACATAATACATAAAAAACGAAGGAGTCTCACAGACTACAACATCTTATCCCACTACTGGTTGAAGGACTGAATATTTGACTTTGCCCTGTGACCTTGACCTTCGAACTCATTGCTCTCAAAATGGAATTTCTTCATTCTTGCCTAGCTTTAACGCTTCCACCATGTTTGGTGCAAATTAGATCGAAACTGAACAGACTTTACCTAGTGATATTGACCCTTGACCTATCTCTGTGACCGTGATCTTTGACTCTTAGTTCTCAAAGTCTAATCTCTTTATCCTTGCTCTAGCCTGTACCCTTCACCAAAAAATCGGATAAAATTTATTTAAGTTGATCTATCCTTGTGGCCTTGACCTCTGACCAGTTTCAAAAAATTGTTTTAAGTTACTTTGTCCACAGACAGACTTGGGTCAGACTTTGACTTTATCCTGTGACCTTGTTTGCTGAGTGACTACTTTCAAAATTGAATCCCTTCATTCTTGCCAGTCCAGTAGCTCTTCTACCAAGTTTGGTTCAGATAAGACCAGAACTGTTTGAGCTCCTGTGACCTCGGCCTTTGATAAATTCCTTTGACTTTGACCTTTGACTGCTTGTTCCCATGCTACCTCCTAACCCCTTCCACCAAGTTCGGTTCATGTTAGATAAAAACTTTAAGTTGATCTTGCCATGTTACATTAACCTTTGCTATACTGCTCTCAGAACAACAGGTCAACCCCATCAGTGTTCCATAACGCTAGTTATTTTGTTCACACAGTGACACGCGGGTTGAACTTTGACCTTGCCCTTCCACTGACTGTTTCGAAACAGAATCTCTCTCTTCTTGGCTTTCCCTCCACCCTTCCCCCAAGTTTGATCTAAACTGGATAACAAATGCTGAAGTTGGCTTTGCTTGGTCAAACTTTGACCTAGTCCTGTGACCTTCACATCTGACCTCTGGTTTTAAAAAATCGGGTTACTCATAGGCTGACCCTCAACACTCTCATGAAGTTAAAATTGGGAAAATACTGTTTGAGTAATTTTGCTCACACACACACACACACACACACACACACCGATCAAAACATAACACCCACTCTCGCTTGAAGAGCACGATTGTAATAAATATATAAGTAGTCCTCACTAGCCAAGTTTCCATATTCATCATTAGTTCTCCCTAGCCAGGTTTACATATTCATCTACGGAATATCCAAACAACTCAAAATCTAATCTGAACCTCTCGTACAGCGCCAGTACTTGTGGGCGAGTCAAACTTTTGAAATACTTTGCTGCAAGTGACACGCTGCTGGCCGACTGTCCTCTGCTGTTTCTCCACTCATAAACGTCCTTGATTTCCGTCAGATTGGCAGCATAAGCAAGAAACTGCTCATCAGACTGCATGGTTTCCAGCTTGAGTATGGCTTGGTAATCAGATGCACAAACGCCACACTGCACCCAATACGGCAGCCAACAGACGACCTGGGAAAGAACAGGAGACCTACACTATGTGAGCAATTGCAACGGGTAATGCAAAGTGGCTGGTGGATCCAAGAAGTCCTTACCCTCTTTTTTCATCTGCACACAGAACATTGAAAATTTTCCTTTTATCATTTTTAACTACCTTTTTGGCCCCTGTCTTACTCCATCCTTAGATGGGAAAGGAGGTCGGGATGGTGATGATGATGATCCATACTATCTTTCCCCCTACAAGTAAACGTAATTATTAAAAGAAAAACATCAGTATATGTCTGAAAATTACTAATCATAACTGGACCAGTAACTGAAGCTTTGTAGACTGGTTGTAAAATAAACCGTTACATTCCATATGGTTTATAATACAATATATACATTATCTATCTATCTCTTTATTGCCAGACGCCTCAATCCCGTACGGGGTGGCCACAAACAAATCGCCTCCACGTCGCCCTGTCCCCCGCCATTTCACTGCCCTGCTCCCAACTCACATCCCCCTCTCTCATATACCTCTCCACCCATCCCTCCATCTCATCCTCGGCCTCCCCCTCCCTCTCCCTCCCTCCACCTCATTCACATTTTTTTTTTTTTATGCAAGGAAGAATGAACCAAAGGCCATGAGCCCGCAGTAACAGTTCCCTCCAAGAGAAAAACAAAATACAATATAGAGCCAAATTCAAGATCCGATCATTTTGAGATGCCTGGACACACTGCGTTTGAAAGACTGGAGATCATAGGCAGCAGGAAATACAGACAGAGGGAGACAGTTCCAGAGCTGACCTGTTGCATAAATGAAAGACTGGGAGTAACGGTTAACTCTTGCATTAGAGAGTTGGACAGAAAAAGGATGAGAGTTTGCTGCCAGACGGGTGCTACGCGCCCGTCGTAGAGGTGGAGGAATGCAAGCAGACAGTTCAGAGGAGCAGTGACCATTAATGTAGCGATAGAAAAGAGATAAAGATGCAACAGTGCGGCGAAGAGACAGAGGTTGAAGGGAGTCAGTAAGAGGAGGAGAGTTAATGAGACGAAAAGCCTTTGACTCCACCCTATTGAGAAGAGCTGTATGTGGGGAGCCTCCCCACACATGAGAGTTGTACTCCACACAGGGGCGGATAAAACCCCTGTATAGAGTCAACAATTGCACAGGGGTAAAGAAAGAGCGGAGTCGGCTTAGCACACCCAATCTCTTGGAAGCAGATTTTACAAGAGATGTAATATGATCTTTCCAAGATAAGTCCCGAGTAAATGAAACCCCAAGCATGTTCAAGGATGATGCAGGATTAAGCTGAATATTATTAAACATTAGTGGGTATACCTGTGGAAGATTTTGTCGGGTTGATAGGTGTAAGAACTGAGTCTTAGATGCATTAAAGACAACCATATTATTTTTACCCCAGTCAGAGATACAAGCCAAGTCAGACATTAGGTGTGCCATAGCCTCATCACTTGTTTCTTGAAGTAACTGTTGAGATGGGCGTTGTGGGAACCGAATGGAAAGGTGAAGGGTGGAGTCATCAGCATATGAGTGGATAGGGTTAGATGTATAGCTTAGAAGATCATTGATGAATAAAAGGAAGAGAGTTGGTGATAGGACAGAGCCCTGAGGAACACCACTGTTGATAGATCTAGGAGAAGAACGATGGCCGTCTACAACAGCGGCTATAGAACGACCAGAAAGGAAGCTAGCGATGAAGGCACAGATAGAAGGATAGAAACCGTAGGAGGGCAGTTTGGAAATTAAAGATTTATGCCAGACTCGATCGAAAGCCTTTGAGATGTCAAGTGCAATGGCAAAGCTTTCGCCAAAGTCCCGAAAGGAGGATGACCAGGAGTCTGAAAGGTAGGTGAGAAGATCGCCAGTGGAGCGTCCCTGACGGAACCCATACTGACGATCGGAAAGAAGGTTGTGATAGGAAAGATGCCTTAAAATTTTTCTATTAAGAATTGACTCGAAAACTTTTGAAATACAGGACGTTAAAGCAATTGGACGATAGTTGGAGGGTTGGGAGTGGTCACCCTTCTTTGGGACTGGCTGAATGAGAGCAAACTTCCAGCAAGAAGGAAAGGTACAAGTTGACAAACAAAGACGAAAGAGTTTGCCTAGGCAGGGTGTAAGCACAGAAGCACAGTTCTTGAGAACAACAGGAGGGACCCCATCAGGCCCATATGCCTTGTTAGTACTGAGGCCAGTGATGGCAGAAAATACATCAACTGAAGAAATTTTAATGTCAGCCATGAGGAAGTCAGAGGGGGGAAGTGATGGAGGAACAGCACCGGAATCGTCTAAGGTAGAATTGGAGGAGAAAGTCTGTGCGAAGAGATCTGCTTTATCGGTAGAAGAAATAGCTACAGAATCATCAGAGTAGAAAAGAGGAGGGAAGGATGATGAGGTAAAGTTGTTAGAAAGATTTTTGGCAAGATGCCAGAATGAGCGGGAAGAATTCGAGTTGGAGAGTTGAGAGCATTTAGTATGGATGAAATTATTTTTAGTAGAGCGAAGAACAGACTTAGCACGATTCCGGGCAGAAACGTAAAGATGATGTGATTCAGGGGTGGGTTGGCTCCAGTACCTTTTGTAGGCCCTCTCCTTGTTGCGGACAGCATGAGAACAAGCGTGATTAAACCAAGGCTTTCTTGCGTTAGTCAAAGGATATGAGAAAGGAATGTATGCTTCCATACCTGAGAGAATAACCTCCGTAATGAGCAAGGCACACTCAGATGGCTCACGGCCATGGAAGCAATAATCATTCCAGGGAAAATCAAAGAAGTACAGCCTGAGGGCCTCCCAGTCTGCGGCTCCAAAATGCCACAGACGACGTTTCCCTGGAGGGTCCACAGGCCGTACCGGAGTGATAGGACAGGTTAAGGTAATAAGGTTGTGATCGAAGGAGCCCAACGGAGAGAAAAGATTAACAGAGTAAGCAGAAGGATTAGTTGTGAGGAAGAGGTCAAGTATGTTGGAGCTCTCTCCAAGGCGGTCAGGGATACGGGTAGGGTGCTGTACAAGCTGCTCTAGGTCATTAAGGATAGAAAAGATGTAGGCTTGTTCACCAGGTGGATCCGTGAAAGGAGAGGAGAGCCAAAGGTGGTGGTGAACATTGAAATCTCCAAGAATGGAGATTTCGGAGAAAGGAGAAATGGATAGAATGTGTTCCATTGTAGAAGTAAGATAGTCGAAGAATTTTTTATAGTCAGTAGAATTAGGGGATAAGTAAACAGCACAGATATATTTAGTCAGAGAATGACAGGAAAGCCGAAGCCAGAGTGTGGAGAATTCAGAAGAATCAAGTTCAGGAACACGAGAGCAAGATAAGTCGTTGCGTATATATACACAACAGCCACCTTTGGCTTTGAAATGAGTATAGAGAAAGTAGGAGGATACAGAAAAGGGTTTGCTGTCAGTTGCCTCAGACAGCTGAGTCTCCGTTAGAAAAAGAAGGTGAGGTTTAGAGGAGGAGAGGTGGTGCTCAACAGAGCGAAAGTTAGAGGAAAGACCGCGAATGTTGCAGAAATGAAGAAGAGAGTCAGACAGAGGTTCCAGGCACCTCGAGTCGTCACCGGGAGAGGGGCAGATGGTGGGGGCATTTATGGTCACCCCCCCTGGGGACTCCGAGGCTTGATAAAACGACGCCATTTTTGGTAAATTTTGAATAGGAAGTGTAGTGTGTACTGTGCATGTAGTTTGGTGAAGATAGTTAGAGAAATTTGTACTGGAGAGCATGCTGGCCTACTCTCTGTGTAACTGAGACACTGAAAAAGTTCAGCAAAGGGGGATGGTCAGGAACTAGTCCTGAGGGCTGATGAAACGGGAGCTCCAGCACTCCCTAGAGCAGCTTTCCATTCACCTCGGGAGTACTGCCCTGCTCGACTGGTGCTACAGTCTACTCTCCTCGTCAGTCTCTCACCCTCCATCCTCTCCACATGGCCAAACCACCTCAGTGTGTTCCTCCTAATGCTTCCTATCACATCCACATCCAACCACAACGCTCCTTTATATCCTCATTTGTCAGCCTGTCTCTTTATGTGACTCCACAGGCTCCTCTTAAATAACTCATTTCCACTGCTCTCACTCTTGACTTGTGTCCTTCCAACAACGTCCAAGCTTCACTTCCATACGTTAGAGTTGGTATCACAATACTGTCATGTAGTAACTTTTTCACGTCCATGCTCACTTCCCTGTTATATACATTATAAATGCATAATTGTCGTAAATGGGTTAGAATAAAAGAGATGAAATGCTGGATCCGCTTTTTCTCTCTGTTACATGTAAGACGGTACCAAGGTAACAGTCCGTCCCCGAGGCTAGGCTGCCGAAGATGACCAACCTACCTGGTCGAAAAGCCTTCGCTGACTTCTTGGGAATCAAAACTAGGATAAGAAAACCATCACTCCGTCTAGGGCGCTCTAACCACTAGATCACCACTGTACAACTGCATCCAAAAATGCCTGGGTCACCCAAACCTGAAGGTATGGGGCCCGTAGCATCCTTACTAGACTGCAATTCAAGGTCTACAAGTAGACAACTTCAACACATAAAGAAATACCAGTGTAACTAACGGCATAAACTTGTTTTAACCCGCCGCATCCCGGTAACATATGGGTACATTGCAACGTTTTGTCACAGTCCTGACAACATACCCATCCATTTTGCAATAGCGAGGTCCATCATTTGCACATTTTTCAAATTTCACACGTGATATTTGCTACGTATAAGTGGGAAGCCTTCCTCTACCCGCCACCAGGCAGGGACACTGCCTTACCCCGCGTGACTCCCCCCCCCCTCTGCACGCCACTGTCTCTGCAACTCACCCGCTAACAGTGACCTGGCCAGTAAATACATGTCGTGCCACGGTACGAAATTCAAGGTGAGAGTGATTCCCCAATCGATGACAATGTGGAGGACAAAGATTATGTGGTGCCAGAGGAGGAAACAAGCAGAAGTGATGAGGAGATAACGTCGCCAAGGAAGGTGTAGTATGTTGATGCATTCAGTGAGTGAAACAACACTTATATCACCTATATTAGTGTGTGAAAACCAATAGATTCTTGTACTACATATAAATTTGTACCAAATGAACAAATAATTACCTATTCTGAGTGGTATGCAGTAGTTACCACCACCATAGAAAACATGACACCTGCAGCGCAGCTCTAAAGAACATGGTAGGCCTACCAGGTGTTTAAAGGGTCACCTGTTTAGCTCATTTCTAAGCTCAGGTGAGCACTTTTTCTGTGATTTGCTATTGTTTCTCACAAAGAGAGGAGCTTTGAGCAAAAAAAAAAAAAAAATCCAAAATCGGTCGGGATTGGGGGAGGTCATTGGTGAAAAATGAGTCGGGACGCAGCGGGTTAGGTAGATTTAACCCAACACTAAGACTGAATACACACACACACACACACACACACACACACACACACACACACACACACACACACACACATGAGCAAGCGGGCATTAAACATTACACACACCTCACTTTTGGGAGTATAGGCGTAGAAACACGTGGTCATAGTAAAGGATTAAGGACAACATCTTGCAACAACAATGGCATTATCTTGGAAAAGGAAGGAGGCTCTGGGTTAATGTACAGTTACTAAAAAAATATATATATATTGAACAGGAGAGGTATGATGATATCCGGAAAAATATATATATCTGCATAGATTGTGAATTCCCGACAAAATAAATTGGTTATCATCTGAATATACATTACATAACAAGAGTGACCAGAGGATGTCTGAAGCAAGTGATATTTTACAACCTTATGGATGCAAGTTTACTACTGGGAGAAAAAATAATTGAGAATATTCCACTAGTCATCGGCCATAGTGTCAGACTGTTTCGTACCAAATGTGCACTGATTTTTTTTTCTTATGAACTATACAGTGTACGGACTCCACGAGGGTCATTAAGGCATATTTTTACTAAATCACAACCTCAGCTAAACAGTCGATGTTACATTTTGGTACCCAGCTGTACGACGGACAAGAAACAAATTTAGTCCAAGAGTCTGACCAGTTTGTGAATCGAACTCGGGCTCTTCCAACTGGTAGCTGGTTGTAGCAACCCATGCATCACTGGCTTCTCAAGGTGAAGCAAGTTAGCATTTTACAGTATCAACCTTTTGCCTTCTATGGACACCTTAACCCGCCGCGTGCCAGTGCTGTTTTAAAATGGTCTGACATAATGCTGCGGCCAGTGCCAGTGCCGTTTTAAAATGGTTTAAAATAAAAAACTTCACTGTGACCACATTTTTCAAGATTCGCGTGTAAAATTTGGCAGGCATGTAAGGTAACTGTTCCTCTACCATCCTCCAGGCTGTCAAGGCCATGCACTCACTCACTCCTCCCCTCACGCTTGCTTTGCCTCACTCTGCCTGTGTGCCTCACCCGGTGCTGTACATAGTAAAGGCATTTTGTAAATATTTTCATGTAAGTGTAAGTTGTAAATACTTTCTTGTAAGTGTAAGGACTATATAGTGAAGTCAAGTTGTAAATACCTTCTTGTAAGTGCCAGGACTGTATGTAATGAAGTCAGGTTGTACCTATCTTCAAGTAAGTGTAAGATAATGCATTCATAGTGAGAAAGACATGCAAATTGTGATAGATGCTCAAGTAATAAGTAATCAGAAAAGTGTACTGAACATTGGTATACCTTCCCAGCATAAATACCTGAGTATACCTTACATAGAAAACGGCTTTCTCTCACGTACGTGGTGAGCGTGAGAGAGCGGCTATACCTGTAAACGAGTATGCTGGACTCAATAAAACTCATTTCCAAGCCTTGGTGAGCATTTTAATGGCGAAATTCATTGTTTTCACATCAAAATCTATCATTTTTGCCAAAGAAAAAGATTGAAAAATGGCCAGCACTGGGGTGACCTATAGGGCTAAAAATGGCTGGCATGTGGCAGGTTAAATTGTTTTACTCAGGCTTCTACAAGAGGGAAATTCTAGTAGTCAAATAATTCAAAACTGTATCGATTATCCCTCGGAATATTCGAATTTTCTGCCTATCTGTTTGTCTATTGCCAGAAGCCTTAATCCCGTAAGGATTGGCCACAAACAAATGGCCTCCATGTTGCCCTGTCCCCCACCATTTCACTGCCCTCTCCCCAGCTCATACCCCCTCTCTCTCATATACTTCTCCATTCGATCCCTTCATCTCATCCTCGGCCTCCCCCTCCCTCTCCCCCTTCCACCTCACTCACATACACTCTCCTCGTTAGTCCCTCACTCTCCATCCTCTCCACATGGCCAATCCACCTCAAAGCTTTCTATCACAGCCACATCCATACTACTGTACAGTACACTGGTCCTTGATAGCTTAGCTTCCTCATTTGTCAAAATCTAGGTGGCACTCAAGGCAAGTAAACAAACCCGTGAGAAAGCTCTCCTGATTCTGAAAAACTTCTGAAGGATCTAGCAAGCTGCTACCCTCCATCCTTGGCTGAAAGCAATTGTAAGACCTAGTCTTTAGTGTAGTGTCACCTGGGAATTTATGGGTTTTTGGACTTTGTCAGTATTTCTTATAGAAAAACCCATAAACCTGGCCAGTCCCCTCTGCTTGGAAGTTCTTGTGTCTGCTCATGCACAGTGCGAGCAGCATTATGAGTAGTATCGTCATGGCTATGTCACTCTGCCTGAGCACACATACCAACTCCACTCCACAGGTGAAGGTGTTGCCAACACCTTGAATGCTACCCTATTAGGGCAATATGGAATACTCCAGACCTGCCACCCCCGCTGATCTCGAGTTCAACCTAGCACTCAGTGATGATGATGTCCTATCTGAGGGAGCTTGGCTCCCACTTGACCTTCAAGGACACCAAGGCTCCACATCTACTGCAGTTGTGGTGGCTCCCAGGCTGCCTCTACCTGTAGTCCCTCACCACATCACCCACCAGGCTCCACCTCCACCAAATACCTTGTGGAACATGCTTCAGATATCAACAGTGAACCAATTTATTGTGCTACAAAAACATCCAAGCACAATGAGGCTTCTCAGTGCAAGGTTCCTGATCACTTCCTCCCTTGCCTCACTCCTCAGAAGACACCCTCCCAGTCTGCATCAGTTCCTTAAGCATTTGCTTCCCGGGCTGAGTGGGTCAAACTCCTTTTCAAAGAGTACCCGACTGTCAATACGAAGCTTTACTAGCTATCTGAGGTCACCATGACGTTCCGTCTCGGTCAGGAGCTAGCTGAGGTCAAGATGTCTGATGTAACAGGGACACGAGTGGTGAGCTCCTGTCCTTGTTCCTGGACATTCAGGACTCATTCAACAGGCCCCATAAGTGCCCTACCTACCTCATCACCCACTTGTCTGTCAGCGTTGACCCTTCCTTGGCCAAAGAACTCCCTGGCATCTACACTGCTCGACATTTTCATCAAAATGGGATGCCCACCAACCGGCCTGTTGTCACCTAGAATCTTCCAGACCCTCCTCCGCCAGTTGTCAACTTCGGTTTCCTAACTTGTCTCCCATCCTGTGAGCTACGCAGAATCAAGTACAAATAGCCATAGTCCTTCAAATAATGGGGAATTGGACATATATCACATTCTTGCTCTGTCTCAGAGAAGTATGCGTGGTGTGCTACCAACCACGCCTCCCAGACTTACCCATATCGCATCCCTCCACCACCCACCACTGCTGCTACCACATCTGCTTTGAAACTGCTACCATTACCTGCACTGTACACCTCACAGTGGAGATGTCCTCATTGTTATAAGGCAGGAGTCATGTGTGGCATGGTTGTACCAAACTCTCAGACCCTACCATGACTCCTATAGCCGTGCTACCACACACTACCACCACCACCACCCTACTGAACGCCGCCACCTTACCTGCCATTTCTTCCCTTCCTGATTCTGCACAAGTACTTCCCCTCCATGATGTCTTGGTGCATAGTGCTTACAGCACACTTTTATGCCAATGAGGCATGGATCAATGGCTTGGTCAGGCAGCAAAAGCAAACTCACTTCTCTTGTTGAGTCTTATCAGGTTATCATCACTACTGTCACCACCCTCACAGAGAAACTGGATGCTATCATCTCACTCCTTGAGAGGATCAGTGATCTGGCGACAAAGGACCCCTCACATACTACACAACAATGCTATGCTCATGCTACCTCCTCATCTCCGCTTGACTCCCGGAAATATAAACATAAAATTTGCTGACCGAATGCTGCTTCGTCTTTTCTCTTGGAAGGCCAGTGGAGTCAGAAGTCATTCGAAATTGCTCTGCTCATGAACTATGTATATCACCATCACCTGCATGTTATTTTCATTCAACAAGCCTTTGTTGGTTGTCCTCTACCTGGGGAAGTAACTCCCTCAATTACTGGCTACATTTCCTATGTTCGCCTCGCCTGGAATGGTCTCATTAGTTACATTCATTTCTCCAAACCACATCAACTTCTCCGCTGCTCTACAGATGATGCTCTGACCTTTCAGCTTTGGGGGGGCCCAATGGGTAATGATAGGATCTGCTTATGTAATATCTATTCTGCCCCTGTAAGGCTTAATCTCCCTGCTCCCCCTACTCCTACAATTCGTGGCATGATCTACAAGGGTGAATTTAATGCCCGACAGCCTGCTCTGGGTGACCTCTCTAATACTCCAAATTGCAATGGACTTCTCCTTGAATATATCCACTGCTAGCAACTCACTCGCTGGGACACCGGTTGGGCTTCGCACTCTCGAGGAGGCACTCTTGATCACATCATAACATCCGAGCTAGTCCCTTCCCACGTCAGATGCTCTTCCATCCCTACCCTCTTCTCAGACTATGTTGCCCTCGGCCTCCACTATTCTCCCCTTGCTAGACCTTCCCCTCCTGAAACTCGCACCCACATTACCATTCCTTCTTAGTATTGCCCTATGTACATCTCAAACATTTTCAACCTTGTCCCCATATTTGAATTACAGTCACCTGATAACTCACATTCCTTATTGGTAAACTCCACCCATGACTTCCACAGCCGCTATGTTACAAGACCACACATTAAGAGTCACCCTGAAGCTCATATTTGGACACTTGATCAGTTCATCCTCCAAGCTGAAAGGAAGGTGGTGGACGATGGTCTTTCTTTCCAGTGACAGTCAACACCTGACCATCTGCACCAGCAGCAGGCATCAAGAGACAATTTATTTGCTTTCCAACAATGCGCCCATACTGAATCCTGGCGGATAGCATCAGCCATCAGACGAGTGTTGCATCCATGTGGCATCAACATGGTTGTCAGGAAAAAGCCCTCCAGTGCTCTCCAGCCCAGTCCAGCTGAATATGCACAAGATCTTATTAATAAATGGTCTGAAGCATGCAACCTTCCCACACATATTCAAGATGCACTCTCCTCCCAGCAACATGTCTGCACCCTCCATCTGATGGGTACATTACTAAGGGCAGATAAAGATGATGACGTGCTGATAACTGAGGATGAATTGCGAAATGCTCTCATTAGCAGTACGGAATCAGTCCCCAGGAATGATGACATCACTTACCCTGTCCTTTGCCTACACCTGAGAGTCCCGGCAGCCCTCTGCTACAGCTCTACAATCTTTGCTGCTGTGAGAGATACGTGCCTAATGCCTGGACCTCTGGCACATTTGTGCCCATTCCAAAATCTGGTACTGACAAATTCAGACATATTTCCCTCACTTCCCACTTCAGCAAGATGCTTGAACGCATCTTCCTTACCCGTCTCATGTTTCGGCTGGAGGAAAAACTATGACCCAGACTACACTGCCACAAAGAAGTACACATCACTGTCTAATGGAACTCTATACCCTCCTCTTCCCCAGCAGTATTGTAGCATTCACTGATCTTAAAAGTGTCTGTGATGTTGCAAACAGAGATATCATCCTCAATCAGCTGGTGGAATTTGCTGTCAAAGAAAACCTCTTGAGATGGATACGGGGTTACATCCATAACAGACCCTTGTGTGTCCCTCTTAAGGGCGTGTGTAGCTCCTCCAAGGCCTTTGAACTCAACACTCCACAAGGTGGTGCTCTGTGGTGCGTAAGATTAGGAATATTCTTTATCTTGTCCAGTTTGTGTCACTGTGATGGTAGGTTGGCAACACTAGTTGTCGGTACCAACTTGGCAAGTGATTGGTAAGGGCGGTGCAGTCTGCTGGGAAGAGTTGTCGTGTGTGGAAGATCTTCTTTGGCGTGGGAGGAATTCTAGTGGAGGCGTCTGCCAGGTTATCAAAAGGGTAGTCAGGAGATCATGTAGTTACCAGTGAGTTTGGTAGTGGGTCTAGATTAGCAAGTGATCATTCAGACTGATGTGGTTTGGTTGCCCAATGCCGGGTTGGCAAGAATCTGTGTGGTGGCCCAGTCTACTTGTTAGAGCATCTGAACCAACCTACCTGTTACTTGGGATGAAGTTTATGAACTTGCTTTCTTGTTATTGGTTAAACTTCGTTCAACTACATGCTCTAAGCCCATTTCTTTTTAATGCCCTTATGCTCTGCTTACTCTCTCTTCTTCCCAACATTCCTGGAATCACTCTTACCTGTTATGCTGATGATATCTGCATTCACTCCAGCTCTCCAGATCTTCAATGCTTCCTTCAGTCATTCTATCAGTCGTCTTCCACTTGTGGCCTCATTCTCTCCCAGGAAAATGTAGAATCTTCTCACTTCACAACGCAGGAACGCTTCCAGAATTGACCGTAGGAAATAGTTTCATCCCCCTGAGCAGGCAGTACCTCTACCTGGGTGCACCTGTATGGATTACCCCAACCATACCTACAAGACAATGTGTTCATCCCATCGTCTGAGACCTCCAAGATCGGCTGCAGCAGTGCTTATTTCCCCTCAAGTGCCTCACCAACAGTGCTGCTGGAATCTCTATCCCTGTGGCCGGAACTATCTACATTGTATTCATACGGTCAGTTGTAGATTATCTCTACCCTGCTCTCATTCAACTCCCGGAGACATCCTGAGAACCCACAGAAAATTTTCAGAACAAAGTAATGATACACATCCTGGGCTGTCCTATTCCCACCACAGTAGTCAGTATGCAAATTGAACTCAATCTTCCCTCACTTCTTGAGAGAATATATGCCAATGTCTCTTACATCAGCGTTAAATGTCTTCATTCTCCCCATCATGCCTCTCATTATTCTCATGTCATCAGAGCTTCACATGACCCGACCCCACAGTATCTCGACCTCCACTTCGGCGTAGCGTCTGCATCCTCGTTAATATAGCCTGTTCCATCCTACACGGACTTCATATCAATGTTCCTGTGGCAGAAGTGGATCATGGTCCACCTCCCTGGAGGATTTCTCATTTCCACATCTGCTTTACTTCTACCTCCAAGGCAGACCTATCACTCCTCCAGAAACAGCTAGCTCGGGAGTCCATCACAAGAGGTTCTGCCTCAGTTCCTGCTGTGCACCATCTCTACATCGACGGTTCCCTGCAGGCAGATGGTAGTGCTGGATGCACCATCTACTCACCCAGTTTCGACCCACCAGAGGGAGACTGGGTTGGCCAAACTACCGAACTCATCTAGCTCTACCTACTGTACCAAGAGCTACAGGGACTCTTGCATGCAGTTAGTCTCCTATCTCAGCGAAGACTGAATCGCATAGTTATCTGTGACTCTCAGTCTGCCCTTCAAGCCATCTTGTCTCCAAAACCCACATACTATCGCTTAGTTCAACAAATCTTACTTCAGTTAGTTTCAGCTCATGAAAATTCTCTTACCATACAGTTATTGTGGATCCTTCACATGTTGGGATTGCAGCGAATGATACTGTTGACCTTGGGAAAAATGCCTGGGGACTGCCTCTACCTGATGATGCTACATCCTTCATCCTCTGCTACAAAACGAGCTCTTCTCCCTACATTCCATCGCAGGAAAGCTGCATGACTCAGAATGTGTCCATCCAACACTACAACCACCTTTGTCTATCTGCTTCCAAGTATCGTTGACATGGACTTATGGTTCACAAGCACAATGTTGTAATTCTACTCGACTCTGGCAGGATATCACCCTGTCTGGCAAGTCTCTGAGGCAGGAGACGTGCCTCACTTCTCCTGAAAACTGTATGACCACCCTAACGCCAACAGTCTTCATCGTTACTGCATTGAGTGTCCCTCAGTTTGGGATCTACTGCCTCAGGGACAGTCTCTGACTGATATATGTAATTATCTACTCACAGACAAACATTTAGATACCATTCTTTTGAGACATCCACACTTTAGTGGATGCTAACCCCTGTATTGTAAACTCAAATATATCTATAACAAAACAGCATGCCCTCCAAGACAGGAGTTCCTCTATATATAATACTTGGCCTCATGGTCTTGTTATTAGTTATTTCGCCCCATGGGCATAATATATTGATTAATCATCCTCATTTGTCAGTCTGTCTCTCCATGTAACTCCACATGCTCCTCAATTAAGTCATATCCTCTGCTGTCACTACTGACATGTGTCCTTCCAACAAGGTCCAAGCTTCACTTCCATACGTTAGAGTCGGTATCACAATATTATCATGCAGCGACGTTTTTTTTTTTTTTTTTACTCTCATGCTCACTTCCCTACTTCCTATCACTGCTTTCAAAGAACCAGCAACCTTTCTTCCATGCTGTACTCTTTCAAGTATTGCATCCTCCAAACTTCCATCATTACTCATCACACTACCCAAGCACTTAAATGCACTCATATTTTCCATATCCTTATCATCCAACCTCACTGTACATTCAGTGACTTCATTTCTCTCAAAGACCATAACTTTACCCTTCCCTACATTCACCTTTAAATTACGTTTTTACACTCTCTCCCAAACTCATTCACTATGGCTTGCAGTTCCCCTTCACTTAACAATACAGTATCATCTGCAGACAACATTACAGTAAGTTTCCAAACGCTGCCCTCTCTCATTAGGGCCACTCCAACATCCACTAACCTACCATGTATCTCATTTACAACCCCATCCATTTACAGATTGAACAACCATGGAGACATGACACATCCCTGTTTCAATCCAACATTCAGACAAAAAAAATTCACTCAGTTCACTATCCACACGTAGCAGCGTTAGCACCCTCATCATAATCTTCACGGCATTCAACAACTTCCCATTTATTCCATATATTCTTAATATTTTACATTTTACATGTCTATCCACTCTGTCGTTATGCTTTCTCCAAATCCATGAAGCCCATATACAACTTTTTTTCCCTTCTCTTGAAACTTCTCTACTAAAGACCTAAGAATGAATATCTGATCTGCACAACCACTTCCCTTCCAAAAACCTCTCTGTTCTTCTCGATCTAACTCCTATGGTATTTCCCTAACTCAGTCTATAAGTATCCTACTGTATACTTTTCTTATAATGCTCAGATGAGAAATGCCCCTTGGATTACCGCACGTCTTTTTTCCCCTTACCTTTAAACAGAAGAATAGCTATAACTGACTTCAATCCTCAGAGGCTCTACCTTCCTCCCAGACCAATCGGCAAATCTTCCATATCCACTCTAATACTATCTCTCCCCCATGCTTCATCATTTCACAACACTCCATCAATTCCTGGGGCTTTCCCCATTTTGATTTTCTTCATTGCTTCCACTACTTCCATCCTACTGATCTCTTCCTCCATTCTCACCTCCCTCCTTTTCCCAGCCATTCCCCAGCCACTTATACTCTCATTACATTCGTTCTCTCTGTTTGACAATTCCTTAAAGTGTTCTCTATCTGTTCACTTCTTCTCCCTTCACTAGCAATCTACCATTTTCATCTTTCACCCCCCTCCTAACTTCTGTATTTCCCTGTCTAACTCTCTTTACTTCTTTCCAGAATATTTTCTTACATTCCTCCCACTCTACACTCAAATTTCTCCCAAATTCCTCACCCACTCTCTTCTTACTCTTAAACATTTTTTCACCTCTCTCTTCCTCTCTACATATAACCGTCTTCCGTCTCTCAACTTCCTCCATGCCTCTGCTTCCCATCCACTCACTATATGCTTTCTTCTTTTGCACCACAGCTTGTCTCGCCTCTTGATTCCAGCATGCTGTTCCTTTCTTCCCCTTTCGTCTTCTCTTTATTCCACACACCACCTCACATGCTGCACTGTTTTCTTCTGTGTATATCTTGCACACATCTTCCACCTCCCCCATCTGCTCCAAATCACATTTACCCAGTCGCTCCTCCACTTCTTTCATATATTCTGCCTTGATTCCATCCTCTTGCAACCTTTCTACCTTCTTTGTATGGACTCCTTCCTCCTGTCCTTCAATTCTTCTATTCTTCCATTGCACTTGAACCTTGACTTTCACCACCGCCAAGAGGTGGTCAGAAAGTCTATTCCCCCAACCTCTGTATGTTCTTGCATCCATTACATTCTCATTCTCTCATCCACCTACACATAGTCAGTCATTGCCTTCCGTCCATTCAGTTCACCACCCACCCTTCTCATCATTCGCCACATATACCTGTGGATCATTTTGTGTCTAAAGAGGGTATTGGCTATCATCAACTCCCTCCCTGCACAAATGTCTACTAGAGCACTGCCATTCTCATCCACTTCTGCAGGCACACCCCACTCACCTGCTATGCCATCCACCTTCACATACCCTACTTTTCTATTCATATCATTAATCAAAAACACTCTCTCACTGCTTTCAAACTTTTCCATGCATGCTTCTATTTTTGCCCAGAACTCTTCTTTCACTCTGCTTGCACGATCTTGCGTCGACACAGGCACATACACAATCGCCCAACTCTGTAATCCTACTGCCAATCTTATCCACACAATCCTTGAATCAACTGATCCTTACTATCTTATATTCTCCTTCCATCTCTTGCACACAATACATACTCCCTCTTTTGCCCTCTCATTTTCACCTACTCCCGCGCATATACCCCATCCATACTCTCACTCTTTCACATTGTCACCCCTGCATTTAGTCTCAGTTAATCCACATATATCCACTTTTGTACCCTCAAGCACCTGGACAATCTCTCTTTCACCTCATCATTCGCACCCCTTACAAACATGTTGCAATCTGTACCATGTCCTCAGTTCGGTCCATGGTCGTCACCTGTTTGTCAGTCATGGTCCGAGGCTTATTTTCATCACCTGAATAAGGAGGTCTGGGTTTAGATTGAGTAAAATACTGTACCCAAGATAATCATAAAACCTCAGTGAGTTCAAATAATAAAACGAAATACTCTGTCTCAACTCACATTCTGGTGCCAGTCCTTTGCTGTTTTTAACTTTTTGGTGGAGTCTATGAGGTAGTCGACAAACTCTGAGAAGGTGGGCTGGGAGGCAGGCGATTTTTCTTCTTCCTCGTCTTCATCCTCCTCTTCTCCCTCTGTCTTCTCTTCTTCCTCGTTCTCATCCTTCTCTTCTCCCTCTGTTTTCATCTCTTGCACCCTGTACTTACTTATAATGGCTCCCTGCAGGTGTTCAAAGTAAGGTGTGAAGGGCAATGGTTTGGAACGTTCAATTTTGTCTCGATATGCCGATAGCAGCCTGTAGAATAGAACGTCTGATCAGGTTATTTGTAGAAAACCGTCACCAAGTAATCAAAATAATTATAAAAATTATGAGCCTATTAACCTAGAAGAACTAAGCTCACAGACGGTCAGTTATTAATATGTAGAAAATATAATGACAATGTCATCTGGGAGGATAACTACAATATGCATCCCAAAATTTTACTCAGACTTCTAGTTTTTATGCACCTAATGGTTGTTTTCATGTTCAGAATGTAGAAGGATGGCCATATATGAGGGAATCAGACAGCTCGTCAAAACTCGATGTGATTACTAACACAGACTGTGAGGTGGATGTAGTGGATGAGATAAATTGCTGTGCATCCAATGGTCGTAGTAAACACGGCTTCAGCATAATACTGAATCACTGTGGGAAGTGTTCAAAGCAGCTAGATGAAATTTAACTATTATAACTATATTACAGTATATTAACTTTGTTATATTAAAACTGATGAACGGATATCTTGTTAATCTCGTATGTAAGAAAGAAAGGACATGGCAAAGGTACAGGACAAAGAAACCCCGAAGAGAGTCATGAAAAGCAGATTGCGGAACAAGGTGGTTAACCTTCTAGAGCTAGTCTCACCCTCCTAAGGAGGGAATCCAAAGGTTGGCTACAGAGCTATAAGCTTTGCCACTGTGAGTCGATAGGCGAAGGTTGATACGTTAAGTACCTTCCCCAAAGAATCCCACGCACAGCAACCTCGGACTTTGCAGAGTTAAAGTAGTCAGGCGAACCAAGTTCGCGTTTCAGAAGAGATTCACTAGTCACTTTTGGGAGTATGTGAGAATGAAAACAGTTTAAACAGAGAACGGCTAAGTGTTAAATACGATAATGGGAACCTGATACTGTGTGACAGAGAAACTGATCAGACCCTGAACCGGGCCTTCGGTGGGGTATATTTCAAAGAGGACACCATCCAACAAATACTGGTATGAAGTGAAAAGATTTGAGGGAATTTTTATCTACAGCAGATTGTTCTTCACTATATTAAGAATAATTTCATTCGTACCAAATACTTGAACTCTGTGACTCAAATTCTTCCTGCTCCTTTTGGCGCCTTAGCAAAAACCTCTCTAACAACTTTACTTCATCATCCTTCCCTCCTCTTTTCTGATTTGATGGCTCTGTTGCTGTTTTTGCAATTGAAAAGGTAGAACTCTTTGCTCTGACTTTCTCCTCTAATTCCATCATAGACGATTCCGGTGTTGTTCCTCCATTTCTTCCCCGCTCTGACTTCCTCAAGACTGACGTTAAAATTCCTTCAGCCAATGTACTTTCTGTTCTCACTGGCCTCAATTGTGACAAGGCATACAGGCCTCATGGGGTCCCTCTTGTTGTTCTCAGGAACTGTGCTTCTGTGCTTACACCCCGCCAAGGTAAAGTATTTAGCCTCTGTCTGTCAACTGGTACCTTCCCTTCTTGATGGAAGTTTGCTCTCATTCGGACTGTCCCAAAGAACAATGGCCGTTTCCAGCCTTGTAACTATCGCCCAGTTGCTTTAACATCCTCTATTTCTTATTATTAAAATCTGTTCTTTTAAAAAGTTCAAACACCTTTCCTATCATAATATTCCTTCCGATCGCCAGTATTGGTTCTGCTAAGGACACTCCTCTGACGATCTTCTTACCTTTCTGTTAAAAACCTTGTCATCTTCCTTTTGGGACTTTTGTGAAAGCTTTGGCATTGTAGGCTATTTGGCATCTCAAAGCCTTCGACCGCGTCTTGAATATATATTTTTTTAATTTGTAAATAACCTATTATGGTTTCTGTTCTTCTATCTGTGCCTTCCTCACTAGTTTCGTTTCTGGGCGTTTTATAGTTGTTTCTTTAGACGACTACCGATCTTCTCCTACAGCTGTCAAGAGTGGTGTTCCTCAGGGTTCTATCCTGTCATCAACTCTCTTCCTTCTATTCATAAATGACCTTATAAGCTGCAGTCACTCATAACAGAAGGTGTAGGGAATTCAAAACATAAATACTGTGGGAATGGGATCGTGTGGTCGCTGGAGAGTTATGTTGTTGGTGTATGACTATGAAGGTATATTACATATTTAAAATGTAGTTGTGATTGATTCGATATATGATTTAAAGCAGTGTTTCGTGCAAAGCAGCTACCTTGCACCTCCACCCCAGACGCCAGTCCTCGCTCCCCATCCCTGACGTCAATAGCACTGTTACCAAACCGGAATGCCGCAAGTTACAAGGCCTCTCCAGTTGAGTGGGGGGGTGGTACTTTCTTTTAAAAGTGAGTGTACAGGACTCGTACATCTAATCCTATACACTCTTTCGCTGATGACGCCACCCTTCACCTGTTCATTCACTTTTCACAGTATCAATCACAGTTGTTACTTCAACAAACATGGCCTTAGGCTTTGGCACACATTATTTCTGACTGACTAATAAATCTGATTGAGGTAAAGTAACCCTGTTGTTTTTAATGCATCAGAAACTCAATTCTTACATCATTCTACCTGCCAAAATCTTCCACAGGAGTATCGTTTATCTTTCACCAATATATAATTCGATTCTCCATCATCTCTCAGTCTCGGGATGTTTCATGGAATGATTATATTACCTCTCGGAAGATCTGCTTCGAAGAGATTAAGTGTGCTAAGCCGACTTCGTGCTTTCTTTATCCCCGCACAGCTG
Organism: Coenobita brevimanus; assembly: GCF_032717465.1. Lineage (NCBI taxonomy): Eukaryota > Metazoa > Arthropoda > Malacostraca > Decapoda > Coenobitidae > Coenobita > Coenobita brevimanus. The sequence continues at coordinate 19,203,210 of NC_136971.1, read as the reverse complement.
ACGATTTTATACGGGTGTTTTACTCGCCCCTGTATAGACTGCAACTCGCATGTGTGTGAGAGAGGGAGGGTTCCCCACATACTGCTCTTGTCAACATGGTGGAGTCAAAGGCTTTTCGTCACATTATCTCTCTTCTTCTTACTAGCTGTCTTCAACCTCTCTCTCATCGCCGCACTGCTGCATCTTTACCTCTTCTCTATCGTTACTACAATGGTCACTGGTCTTCTTAAGTGTCTGCCTGCATCCCTCCTCCATTACGGCGGGAACATAACCCGTCTGGCACACGTCTGGCAGCAAACTCAAATCCTTTTCTGTCCATCTCTCTGATGCATGAATTAACCGATACTCTCAGTCATTCATATATGCAACAGGTCAACTCTGGAACTGTCTTACTCTGTCTGCATGTCCTTCTACCAACGACCTCCAGTCTTTTAAGCGCGGAGAGTCCAGACATCTCGAAATGAACGGAATTTTAATTTGACTTTTTTTTTTTTTTTTTTTCGAGGAAACAGTTTTGCGGGCTTCTTGCCCTTTGTCTCTTCCTCCTTGCATAAGAAAACAGGCATCTATATGGCTGTATGGTTACCAAAGCACCATAGTACATAGTTTCCTGGGCTACATGAAACTGTTTGGCTTATCAGTCAGTACAGAATCACCTGACGATAGTACTACATAAAGTGAGTGAATGGTGCACCCCCAACTACAAAAGAATATAATAAAAACAGCCAATATTACCCATTTCTAGTAGCTACGTTGCATTAATATAAATATAAGAAAAAGTCAAAGCTTAACTTAGTGGCCATACATTACATTCTTAGACGAAGTGAAGCGATACAAAAGCAGGGTAGTAGTAGTGGTAGCTGTAACCCTAGATTCGCCTGAGAGTGAACTCATTAGACTGCAGGCTGAAGCTGCCCCCCACTCCTGCAGTTCCTCTTTCCGATAGGAAGGGAGAAATTGCTTTACTTAATGCTATCAGACTAATATGGCCACATCTTCTCTAAAATTTAATTCCAGCTAACAATGGAGAAAGGAAAGAAGCGTGAGAGTGTTATGACTGTTACCTACCGTCATGATCGGAACAACTCTTGGATTTTTATCTTAGCTAACACCAGACGAGTTTATTACTCTAAAACTGAATAAGTGTGAATGTTATGGAGCCTGCTGTATTAGCATTGTGGCTTATAACAGGGCCATATCCAGCGTTTTTTACAACTACGCTCGCTAAACAAGGGCAGGTGGTGTGTGTGTGTGTGTGTGTGTGTGTGTGTGTGTGTGTGTGTGTGTGTGTGTGTGTGTGTGTGTGTGTGTGTGTGTCTGTTAAAATAACTTCGTTTTTATCCAACTTTAACCGCATTTGGTGAAAGGATTTTGGGTCAACAAATGAGCAGCCATACCATATTCTTTTACAGAATAATAGGTCAGAGGCCAAGGTCACAGGGACAGGTCAAAGTTTAACCTAGCAAAGTAATTTCGATAGTTTTTATTCAGTTTAGATCAAACTTGGGGGAAAGACTGATGGTCAAAGGTCAAGGTCACAGGGCAAGGTCAAATTTCTAACCATGTGTCAATATGTGTGAAGAAAACAGTTCAAACAGTTTCGATCTGATTTGTCGATTTGATGGGTCGAAGATTAGCCAAGAGGTTGACCCATTGTTACTGAGAACAGCATGTCAAAGATTAAGGTCACATAGCAAGGTGAACTAAGTTTTTATCCGATTTAAACTAAACTTTGTGATGAGGAACGCTTTAGGGTAAGCCCAGGATAAATAGATTCGATTTTGAGTACAATCAGACAAAAGTTAAGTTCACAACGAAAAGTCAAAGACCGAAGTCAGAGTGCAATGTCAGCTTAAACAGTTCTGATCCGATTTTTCGAAATTTGGTGGAAGAACTATAGGTCAGGCAAGAATGAAGGGATGCAGTTTTGAGAACAATCAGTTAATGGTCAAGGTCAATGGGCATGGTCAAGATTCGACCCGTGTGTCCGTGTGTGAACAAAATACTTAAAACTGTGTTGGTCTGATTTGGATCTAGTTTGGTGGATGGGGGGAGAATCATCGAAAGGGTTGATCTATCGTTTTTAGAACAAGAGGTCAAAGATCAAGGTCAAACTGCATGGTCACCTTAAAGTATTTATCCAGATTAGGCCAAACTTTGTGAAAGGGTTAAGTCTCAGACAAGGATATGGACCACTGATTTGGAGACCATTCAGTCAAAAGCAAGGGTCACAGGGAACCATCACGTGTCAAAGTCACTGGGCAAAGTCAACCCAGAGAGTTTCGATTTGACTGAAACCAACTTGGCGAGAGGGTTAAGAATTGGGCAAAAAGGGAGTAACTTCATTTTTAGGGCAATCGGTCGAAGATCAAAGACACGGGACAAAGTCAAATATTTCGGCCCTCTCCATTTGGTGTGTGCGGGTTTTGCACATTCTGAGTCTCCTTCCTGTTTTGAGTGTTTATTTATATTTATCTACCTATCTATCTATCTATATCTATGTTTATCTATCTATCTATATAATTTGTGACACAGAAGACCAGTTCACGCCTCTTTCGTGGACACAGCACATAAAAATTACAGAAAGAAAATCAAGCTCTGTTAGGTAGAGCTGGGATTCCGAGGACTAGAATAGTGTATGACTGGACATGCTAGTGATAGTTCTCCCCTTTCCGTGTTTTCTCTTTCCTAGTTTTAAACAATGCAGCACCTCAGCCAACCTTTAGATGGGAAAAAGTCAGGATGTGGACGATGATGATTATATACTATTCGCCAGATCATTCCAAATACTGGCTATTCCTTGTCAGGCCCTCACTAAATCATAGTTCGTCATTCCTCTTCTTCCCGCTCCCCTTCCGCCTTCCATTCTTCTTAACACAATGGGTCAAAGATATTTCCCAAGTGGATGCCAACCCCCTTTCCCTACAGTCCTGGGTACACCCCTGCATGAAGCCCTTCCCATGAGCAAATGTCCCGTTTTTGCCTCTCTAATAACACTTTTATAACACTTAGAGCCTTGCTGACCTAGGCTCCTATCATTAATTAACACCTTCAGTCTAATGGCATATTAACTCAGCTTATTCCTGCTATCTCAGTTGAATGTATTCTGACTAGGAGCTATTAGTCAGAATACATTCGGCTGAGATAGCAGGAATGTATTCTGACACTGAAAGGGTTAGCTATAGACTCAATTATTCCCTGTGATGAAAAGGGACCTTCCCAACATACATAAAATCGTCTACTGGGAGCTGGAACATACGCCATCAGAGCGAGGGAATTAAAAGTAAGCGCGCGAAGGAGTCGACAAACCCCTAATTTATAACGTCAGTTTCATAATACCTGTGAGGACCGGAATTTTTGTTTTGACTTAATTGACATAACGCAATTAGCCTGTGTTTTAATACTGTCAATAAGTAAGTTTGTCTTCCACTTTGCAATTCCGTGTTTAACCTGTTCGTTTTATGTTTTGTTTGTGGTACCTCCACACAATTTCATTCCCTTTTGGTTGGACTCTTGGTACTGGAAAGGTAAGACATAGCCATCAATACTCACTTCACCACCAGAGATCCTTCCTCAGTGCTGACTACAGTCCTTTGTCGCTAGTATGAAATATCCTAAAATACGTCATTGTCGTCAAATGGTTAAAATATGGACTTGGGGACCGTATCATGAAAACTCAGTGCGCGTGGGTTTAAGCAGCCACAATTTCTGAGGGTCATATTTGGAATACTTATTATTTTTAAATGTGATCAGCCTGCATCCCGAATAACACGCTGTAGAAACGAACGACACAGGAAAGCCAGATATGTTCTATCACCATCCATTGCTCCATATACTGTCGTCGTCAAAATCTGCGGGGTTTTCCATACCTTCCCGATTTTGGTTATGACCTCTTCAATCCGGTGAAGTAATTTGTACTTCAGTCATGGTAACTATAGACTTATTTTCCAGTTTGGGGAATACGTCTTGCAGTAAGGGAAGTAATGAAGACTATATCTGACCATTGCAGATCGCAAAGTCTATCCTAAGATGTATAAAATTGTCTGGGGACAGCAAGAATTTAGTTTTTAAACAAGCACGGTATATACTATTGCGGCTAGGTGTTCCTTCCACCCTGATACCTCTAACCTGCAAAAATGGCAGCGTTGTACATATCTCATTAATATATCCAATACTGGCTGACAGCAGCAGTTATGCTGTTATATTCTGTCGGCATTCAAGTTCCGAGATCGTGTTCGACTGTACCACAGTTACGAGCTATAGACAGTAGGGTGGGAAGAAATACTTGGCCGCAATAGCACTCAGTTAAGTTAATGAGGTAAAAATACGGAACTGGGTGTCGCGTTACAAGAAAGAACACTCAAAGATTCTAACACCTGCAGCCACCAACTTGACAGTGGACCGAGTATTTGACTTTGCCCTGTAACACTGACATTCAACTGATTGCTCTTAACCCTTTAGCTCCCAGGGTTCCTGTATGAGGGATTGTGCTGGAAGGGTACGAAGCGTACTGCCCTCCGCCTATCGGCTCATGGTCGCGAAGCTCACAGGTCCCTGCCCCGAGGTTTCCTTCTTTATTAACTTTTGAAAGTGCCCAGGTCCGTCCTGTACAGAGGACACTGAGTGCAAGTGGGTTAAAATCAATTACTTCATTCATGGCTAACCCTTAACCATCTCACCAACTACTAGTCCAAATCGAATCAAAACTGTTTGATTTGACCTTGACCAGTGACCTTGATATTTGACCTAAGTGTTTTCAAATCAGTTATCTTCATCCTTGACTGACCCTCAGTACATCCACTGCTTGATTAATAAGTAATGAAAACTATCTGAGATATAGGGATGGAAGCTTCATCTTGCCCCGTGACCTTGATCTTTTACGGATTGTTCTGAAAATCGAATTCCATTATTTTTGCCCTATCCTGAACACTTCCACAGACTTTGCTTTAAATCGAATAAAAACTTAGGCTGGCCTTACCATGTGGCCTTGACCTTTGACCTGTTGTTTTCAGAAACTGTAGGTCAACCCCTTGGCTGACTCTCAACGCTTCCACCATGTTTGGTCCAAATTAGATCAAAATTATTTCATTTATTTTGATGACACATAGATACATGGTGGTAGATGATGGCGATCATCATCCATTCACGTGATATAGTGCTGCCTACCTCTTCCTTGCTCTTTCTCATGCCATACCTGTATCTGCCTTCCTCTCTTACTTCTTCCTCCCTTTCGTGTCACTCTTTACTAGACTTTTTTGCCCCTTCAAGTGGCTCTACACTGAGTGACAAGTCTACAAGTTTTCTGTTACCCAGGGAACCATTTACAACGCTGGGGGGTAACCATATAACCAGGTTACAAGGTGAAGTGGAGCGTGATATGATATTAGGTGGAGAGACGCAAATATGGCGTCCATTCATGAAACAAATTTCCACACTATTCCCTGTGCCTCGCTGTTGCAAGGTGTTCTGTCACCTGCAAGGGAACATCAGTTAACTGCACGAGACAGCCCTGCAGGGACAGTTGTCTGCCTGCGAATGATGAATCTGCTCGGCCACAGACTGGGGTTGATCAACAACAAAAACAACACACAGACACATGCGTCAAACTTTGACCTTGCCATGCTACCCTGATCTTCTGCTGATTTTTCTCAAAAATCACCTCCTTCTTTCTTGCTTTACTTTCAACCCTTCCACAATGTTTGGTCCACATCAAATAAAAACTTTTTAAATTGACCTTGGAAGAGCAAACTTTGACCCTGCCTTGTTACCATGACCTGCGACCTGTTGTTCTAAAAAAAAAAAAAAAAAAAAAAAAAAAAAAATCCCCCCTGACTTGCCCTGAATCCGTCAACCACATTTGGTTAAAACTGGATCAAAACAGTTTGAGTTATTTTATTACCCCCCCCTCCCCCACACACACAAAATGACAAATAGACATATGCTGGCAAGAACAGTATTCCTCAATCGCCCCGCGTGCGAGAGTGCAAAAGCGAAATATAGTTTGTGGACAAGCCTTATTATATATATATATATATATATCTCCCCTGGGGAAGGGGGGATAGAATACTTCCCCAGTATTCCCTGCTTGTCGTAAGAGGCGACTAAAAGGGACACTTTTATCTACATTCTTTTTGCTCTCTTTCTTTCCCTTGTACTTTGTCTGTCCAAACCCTCTGCATTTTACTTTCATTTAGTTAATTTCCTCTCTCCACTGTCTGGTTCCTGCGAGTCACTGGCATTGGCTCCAGGGTAAAATATTTTACTGCCTAAGAAATCTTAATGAACTCTGGTGACGAAGCAATGGCCCTCAGTTCCGTGCAGCCCTTAAGTGGGCAGGGGGTGCTAAGGATCCCACGGTGTAAAAATAAGTTCATAAATCCAAAAAGAACCTTAAGAATAGGAAACTGGAATGTTCGGACTCTCAATCAGGCTGGTAAAATGAAAGAACTTATTTCAGTGTTCAAGGAATACAAGATGGATATTTGTGCTCTTACAGAAACGAGGTTGCTTGGAGTTGATAAAATGAATTTGGAAGATGGTATTACTATGTTGGTTTCTGGTAGGAGTGATGGAAATCATTACCAAGGAGTAGGCTTACTGCTGAGTAGAGATGCTTGCGAGGCACTATGTGAGTTTGAACCAATTAATGAGCGCTTGCTTTATGCTCGCTTAAAATCTGACCATGGTAATATCAGTATGGTTGTAGGGTACGCTCCGACAAATGAGGCTGACGATGAAATGAAGGATGACTTTTATGAGAAGCTGCAGGATGTAGTGAATAGAGTGGCAAGACATGATGTGTTAGTTTGCATTGGTGATTTTAATGCGATTGTTGGCAGTAGTAGGGATGGCTTTGAAGATTGTATGGGTAAGGAGGGTGTTGGTATAAGAAACGAAAATGGGGTGCGACTTGCAAGCTTTTGTTTGGCAAATGACCTTATAATTGGTGGAACTATCTTTGAGCATAGAAAAATACATAAGACTACTTGGATTTCACCATGTGGTAAATATTGTAACCAGATTGACCACATTGCAATTAGCAGAAGGCATAGGAGTTATTTGCAAGATGTTTGCGTAAGGAGGGGGGCAGATATAGGTAGTGATCATCAACTTGTTGTGTCAAAGATTAAAATAAAACTTAAGAGAAACGTTAATGGTAATTGTACAGGAGGTAATAATTATGATTCTGATGAGCTGAGAAGTGATGAGAGCACGAGGGAAAAGTTTCGGTGCGAATGTAGAAACAGGTTTCTAGTCCTGCAGACTTTGATGGAATCTGAAGACAATGATATTAATCAAATGTGGAGAGAGATAAAAGAGGTTTTGCATGAGAGTACTAAGGTTACTATTAAGAAAAAGGGAAAAGCGAGAAGGAAAAAGTGGATGTCAGATGAAACATGGCATGCAATTCAGAAAGGGAAAGAAGCGAAGTTTAGAAGTGAAGAACAACATGTTGATGGCCAGGTAGTTGAAGTACTTAGAGCAAAGTACTGGAGTTTACATTCTGAAGTAAAAGACTCGTTAGACGTGATAAGAGGAGGCTGTATGATGAAAAGGCGACAGAGACAGAAATTAAATTAAGTAAAAATGACGGTCAGAGCACAAGAGCAGCGTATCAGGCCATAAAGGAGTTAACTGGGACTGAAAAGAGAAGGAAGGAAATACCTGTACGAGATAGAAATGGTAATTTGATGACTAAAGATTTAGATATAAAAGGAAGATGGAAAGAGCACTTTGAATCTGTTCTAAATAGACCAATCCCAGCTGAAGAGGACATTTTGCCAGCCGAGAGAGATTTGCAGATAGAAACAGGGGATATAACTTTGGAAGAGGTAGCAAAATCTATAAAGGAGTTAAAGAATTTTAAGGCTCCAGGTGAGGATGGAATATTCCCTGAAATGCTTAAGGTGGAAAATGACGAGTTGATGAATGCGCTTTTGAAACTTTTAATGTGGCTTGGGATAATGGTGGAATTCCAGAAGAGTGGAAAAATGGAGTGATTATAAAAATACCAAAAAAGGGAGATTTAAGTGTGTGTGGCAATTGGAGGGGGATAACTTTGACACCTGTAGTTGCGAAATTCTTTTCCAAAATCTTGTTGAACAGAATAGAGCCAGTTATTGATAAAATTTTAAGAGAAGAACAAGCGGGATTTAGAAAGGGTCGAGGTTGTAATGATCAGATTTTTATTGTAAGGCATCTAATGCAACAAGCTAATGAGATGAAAATGCCACTTAACATGTGTTTTGTGGATTTTGAAAAGGCGTCTGATAGTGTTTCACATGGAGCTATGTTGAAAATTATGAGATTCTATGGTATACCAGAAAAGTTTGTAAATATTATTAGAAGCCTGCATGAAGGTACTTTTTGTAAGGTAATGGTGGGTGGTTCTTTGAGTGATCCATTTCAAGTTAGGTCAGGAGTGATTCAAGGAGGATTTCTTTCGCCATTGTTGTTTGTTTTGGTTATGGATTATGTTATGAAAAAGGTTGTAAGGAGAACAGGTGCAGGAATTAACTGGAAAGAAAATAAGAAGCTGATGGATTTGGACTATGCTGATGATATTGTACTGATTTGCGGAAGTATTTACGAGATGCAGAGGGTGCTCGATTGTCTGGTGCAGGAAGGAGAAAAAGTGGGATTGGTAATAAATTGTGGAAAGACTGAAATTATTAATATGAACGTGGAGAACCAAATCGATTGTGTAATTGGGAATAATGTGGTGAAGAATGTAGAAAACTTTAAATATCTGGGAACGATTATATCATCTAATGGATCATTAAACAATGAAATTGAGGAGAGGATTAGACAGGCTTGGCGAGCTGTTGGAATGTTGAAATCTGTTTGGAATAATAATATGCTTTCGGTACATACTAAAGTGAAAATTTACAAGTCCATGGTTAGACCAATTTTAATTTATGGGCATGAGTCATGGTACAGTACAATTGCAACAGATCAGAAAGTATTAGGATTTGAGAATAAAATACTGAGAAGGATTCTTGGGGTAAAGTGGCAAGACAGAGTTACAAATGAAAGGGTAAGGGATATTACGAGAGTGGAACCAGTTAAGGAATATGTGAGACTGTCTCGCTGGAAGTGGCTGGGGCACATATACAGAAAAGAAGGTACTTTAATACAGGATGTGCCAGAGTGGATTGCTAGAGGAAGAAGAGGTAGAGGTAGGCCGAGGGAAACCTGGTTGAGGACAATGAAAAAAGAAGCAGGAGAGGAGTGTTGGTGGGACCTGAAGGAGATGGCAAGAGACAAATATTGGTGGAGAGAGTTCATTGAGGCCCTATGCATCCCGTGGGGTGCCACAGGAAATGATATATATATATATATATATATATATATATAATTTCTGAGGCAAGTGATGACGTTAGACCACGTCTAATTTTCATGTCACTGCTGACTACACTGTCATGTGCGGTGGAGGATGATCACATCTGATTATTCCCGTTGAATATTCGGAGTTTACCACACTCACTCATGTTTTAATGACACACGCGAGAAGAAGGCTTAGCTTCTTACTAATGCACATTGACAGCACGAAGGCAGATCATTTTTGCTAAGGTTCAGTCGTCCCCTACAATACGCCACGTAACAATTAGATTTACCTTCAGACCCTAAAACTAAACTGATGGGTAAGCAGAGTCATGAGTGAAGCAAATATCGTCCTAGAGTTTGACCGGCTCGAGACTCGATCTTCTTGCAGTTGAAAGCTGGTTACACTACCACTATACAACCCCCCCCCCCCCTTCTCCCTGGCATGAGAGTGACTGACTCAGAAAATGATGTCGCTCTACCACGAAGCTCAGTGAAAATTCAAACACTCGCCTCCACTTCTTACTGTGTTGTTTACTAAAACTTTCGCACATTCAGTTTTAATGGTAAGTACCTGGGAAAATGACTGGCCTGGCAAAAGGATACCGCACCACAAGAGTTGAAACGTAACGAAGTAAATTTACTTGAGTTCCGTACTTAAGTAAGTTTTGTCGGTATCTACTTTATAAAAAGTACAGGTGTTTATCAATACTTATATCATAATTCAGGTATGGTTTTCAAACACTTTTACTTTATTACATTTGAAAATTTTGATGAAAAGTATTCGTCACATTAAATTCCTGTAGTAGGGTTTGATTCTGTGGCCACTGGCTTGTGACTCGACATGGAACAATGCAAACATAGATGTTGACCAATCACTGTCACCCCTTTGGGTCTGAAAAACTCTCGTGCTTTCTTTTACATGCTTTTGTCTCGCCCCTCCCCCCCCTAACCACGCTTCCTTCCCATTAAACAAGCTCCACTAAGTCTCTCGCCTAATCATCATCATCCCACCTAATGAAGGAGTGAGATATAGGTGGGAAAAACATGAAAATGAATGATGCGATGGAGGGAGAACTAATAAGAGTACCGTATCCCCAGTGAAATGTGCCACACACTCATTCACTCGCTGTTCAAGACTCCAGAATCCTGACTCAGCCTCAGAGTCATGACTCTCCGGCCATTTTTGTTTTTTTAGTATCCTTCGTTTAGAAGTATGATTCACAGTACCTATTAGATAAAATTTAACCGACAGTTAAAAGTGGCCAGCCTCTGATGTGTACTCCTTCGTACATAATTATTTCATCCAACTAACTCGATCACCTGTCAGTTCTTTAACCTCAACTTTCATATCTCGCTTCCTAACACGGTCATTAATCATATCTATCCACCTTCTTCTTAGCCTACCACTCATCCTTCCATTATCAAACTCACTCTCAAGCACCTATTTCACCTCTCTATTCACATCCATTCTCTCACTATGACAGTAGCATCTAACCACACCCTTCTCCTTTGTTGTCAGAAGAAATCCTTACTTCACATCTCTCATGAAATCACATTATTTTTTACCTTACCCACTCGCCAGCGTTTCTCAATAATCCTGTATCCATTCGTCTTAATCCTGACTTCATACTCATACCACATCAAAGTCTCACATCCACCTCCTCCTCCTCCTCCTCCTCCTACTACTACTACTACTACTACTAGTGTTGTACTAGCAGCAGCAGTAGTAGTAGTAGTAGCAGTAGTAGTAGTAGTAGTAGTAGTAGTACCTACGAAGTTTTCATTAACTGCAGGCTGAAGTGGCCCTACTACAACAGTCCACTATCCCCCTTTCGAGGGATAGGGGGGGAGTTACAGGAACATTTATACAACAAGACATCTGCCTGGTTATATCAGTGTCATTGCATGAGTGCGTCCCTCTCCAGCACATATTTGGATGCTAAAACATCTTAATGCATGCCGCTATAAGTGTAGCTCTACAGCACCACTGCCGTTATTCTATATATATATATATATATATATATATATATATATATATATATATATATATACACACACACAAATAAATAGCGTTCAGCAACTTGCCAGCCACACCATACATGTTTAAACCTTTCCCAATATTTCTCTCTTTACCATGTCTCCTATTCCAGAACGATAATTGCCAAAAATACCTTATGGTCCTTTCCACATGCTTTCTCCACTATGTCTAACTGCAAATGCATGACCATCGCATTTTCTACCACTCTTAAATACATCCTGCTAGGCACTACTAAATAGTTGATGTATCCCATACCTTCTCTCTGATTATTCTTTCAAATACCTTTTCTACAACCAACAACAGCCTTATGCTGTATCAAGGTAATTTTTACACTCACTTCTATCACCTTTGTTCACATACAGATTGGTACAATTCCATTCATGCAAAAAAATATCTGCACTGCACTCTCTCTACTACATATAATCATCTCCACATAAAACTAATCAACACCTGATGGTTTCCTATTCTTCAACCGTTTCACAGCAGTCTTCACATTTCTGGTACCAGATAATTAACTAGATTAGAGGCTGGATGTGACTAAGAACTAGTAGATACAGTTTACTTTCAGTACTTGAGTACTTTAGGAACAAGATGCTTTATTACTTTAACCTGTGTAGATTTACATTATGATACTTTTATTTATAACCGGGTAAAATTTTGTAAAAGTAATGATACTTTAACCTAAGAATTAAAGCTGGATACTTTCAACAACTGTGTGCACCACAAGAAAACACAGTCAAGATTCAGACACACACCTCTTGTCCTTGCTTTGTTATAGCTAGTGATAGTCCTCAAGTATGCGCCTCCAGAAACGGTCAACAAAAACTGGGGACTAGCTCGTACCTTCGCACGCTCAGTTTTAATAATCCTTGCCTGAAATAATGACTGACCTGGTGAATGGATGCCGGACTACCAAGAAGCGCAGTGAAGATTCGAAAACCCGCTTCTTCTCTTTACTGTGTTGTGGCTCCGGGTACTCTTCGAACACTCGTCTGTGGCCTCCTCCATATTTGGGCTGCAAAATTAATAATAAGTAAAACAGTGACAAACGGTAACAATGAACCATATTCTAGATGGCGTTGAAGGCTTCGTACCTCTTCGTTAGCAATTTATTTTCCATTATAAACTTTAAGATTTTCTTGTATGCATGGTACACTTGGCTCCACTCCCGCGTTTACCACCCAGCGTGCCACTGCCGGCTCAGCCCAAGGTTTGAATTCCGAACCACGTGTGATTATGACTCGGACCACTCACTCCTGAGTGGGATGGAACAGGGGGTTGGGTTGAGAGAGAGGTAGGGGAGCCTCGTCAGCGACAGAGTAGTACTGTATTACTGGAGAAGCAGAGAATTATTGCAGTAGGCAGCTGACAGGTAATAAAGCTAAATGTAACCCTAGTGAGTTCTCTTCTGTTATTTAAGTCCACCAATACAGCAGTGCTACAAACCAAGGGATTAGTTTTATTATGCAAAATAAATAGACTTGAAGTAACATCAGAATTCACACGACGCCAAAAATTGACGATTACTTTTATATATGTGAGTCGTGTAGTAAGTCTTACCCAGCCGGTTACTAAGAAAGAGAGGGGCGAAAAATAAACAATCCTATACAGTCCTTGACCATTACCGTCGTGGCCGTGCTTTATGAAGGTAGACAGTTCTACTGTAGATGAGGATGATATTCCTAACTGAGGACGAGAAACATTCCTTTTATGGCTTTTGCAATGAATTAATATATATCTTGCCAGTACTGTAGCGTGAGCGTTCACACACCCCTACCAGCAGAATACACATTCATCCAGCTGTAGTTGTGTTGCCTGCTTTCTTCCCTCGCAGAGTCTGATACAATGTGTCTCCAAATAAGAGAATATGAGGGAATGACGTTCGCCTTTAAATATGATAAGCGTGTACCCAACGCAACTCAGTTATTGATGGATGAATTTATCTTGAAGAAGTGAAAATATCAATATATTAATAAATCAAACCTTCCACCAGCTGCTCAATGTTGAAAAATGTTAGAGGTTGACAATTTTTTTAGTTGGCACCAGTCGAGACCTTTTCTGATGAATCATTTTGTTTTATATATTACCAGAGGATAGTGTTTTGTAGTGGAGGAGACCCTCGAATACCCAGTGACCCCTCCGTCTCTTCTCCCCCACCCTGCCCTCCCTCACTCCATCCTCCTCCTCCTCTCCTGCCACCCCAGACTCCCTCTCGCTACTCTTCCTCTTTCCCACCTCATTCTCCCTCCCACCGTCACTAACATCATTCCCTGCGTTGCCGAAAGTCTGCTAATGCATGTAATTTTTTTTAATGTAAACGGGATCTGAAAAGTAATGCAAGTGGTACTCTGTATACAAATACAATCCATGATATATACAGCTGGACCTTTTAGTAGTTTGATAATGCCATCCTAGATTACTGTTTAGGCCAGACAATCAGACTCCTTCGCCCAGCAGTAGGTGGCCAGACATATTGGTTTTTGGGAAAGGACAGTTTTCAGTGATGAGAAAACTTTCTGTTCCACTAACCATACTCGTATTCACATGTGGCGGAAGAATGACACCAGGTAAGCGGGAACACCCATAACAATTATAACCTTAATAAAAGGCCGGAATAGAAATACCCTGTTGGAAGGATTTTCCCATAATGCTGTAAAGCCACATCGTTTTCTAGGTTTTAAAAATCCCAGTTAATACTAATGCATCTTCATTCCCTCACTGAGTTATTTCCTTCACGGAAGATAGCAAACTAACCTTCCTCAGTCTTGCATATCTAGGCCCCATTCATACTTGCACTTGATGCACATTATAGTCCTTTGAATTCCATCTCTACCTCTCCTTGCTGTCGTTCCATTTATCCTATCACTCTCTAATTCTTTCTGTCAGTTTCTGCCAAGTTTCTGCACTGGGCCACTTATGTCACTGAAATAAACCAAGGATCCATCTTTCTTGAAGGGTGGTGCAAACTCTTTTTCCCTATTTCTGTACCAAGAGAAAGTTATGTGTAGATGTAATAGCTTTTTATCTTTTAATCGGGACCCCAAGAGTTTTGCAGCATCTCTGGGGAGACAGAGGTCTCTTCCTAAATCATTAAGTTCATCCTGAGAAAATGTCTGTGGCTTATTGCTTGAACTCGTCGGAACACATTCTTCATCGCCTGCTGCAGCACTTTCATCCTCTGAGTGAGTTTCTACATAATCAAGACTATCGAGTAGAGTTAATCAGGTCCATGTGGTACAGGTCTTATTGCTGATGGAAGAATAGGATAAATATTTCCTTTCTTGGTCTTTTTATTGTATCCTTGAATTTTTGCGGGAACAAAAATAACAATCGTTACGATGATTTTTGGGCTCCTTTCACATCACCGGAATACCAAAAGCAAGAGCCTTCTTTTTACTTTTTTTCATTTGTCTTAGTTCCTCAAAACAAACAGAGCAGACACCGTGAGGGGCCCACTTTTTGTCCTGCTCGCCAAGTTTTATTCCAAAGTAGGCGTAATAAGCTTTTTTAACAAAATCTGATATGTTCTGTCTGTGTTTTTTCACAACAAATTTTCCATTCACTACAAATTTTCCACAAATGAAGCAAAAAAGATCAGGATTATTCACACAGCCTCTTGACGCCATCATATGATCGGTAACAGTACAATAAAATTTCAAGTTATCTGTAAAGGAAAAAAAAAATTCAATATCACTCCTTCTTCAGTGAAACACCACTATTTTCAATAAATATCACCGTGATAAAAAAAAAGAAAGAAAGAAAGAAAGAAACACTCCATTGAAAGTGATATACAAGTGCACTGGTCAACTGAGTCACACTAATTCACAAAATGTGGAATTACAAGGGACTAATAAGTTAAAAGATGATTTATTTTACAAAATTCATGCTTTTTGGAGTATGCCTTGATTCTCTGAACAATTGGCGGAGGACTTGGTTCATCACTTCCCAGAGCTTAAGAACCATTGCATATATTCACAGACCCAAGACCAATAGTTATTCTCGTAAAGGAATTTCGGATTAAGTTCTTACACATGAAAGTTCATGCTGACATTTTAACGTTGATTAATGCCTATGTATTTTAGTGTAATGAAACTAAAAAATGTTTTCACTCAGCTTCCCTCAGTAGCTACTGGCAGCTGCTGAAAAGGAAATGTGTGAAATCCAGTCATCCACATCACTCTTACACAGAAACATACCGTATTCGGAGAAAATTTTTGGAAAACTTCAGACACAATGAAATACTCTGACAATCGTGCTGAATTATTAAAAAGTGTTGAAGTTACACGAGACCACCTATGTATGAGTGTCAGCCTTTTCTTTCATGAACATTTTTGAAGAATAAGAAGAGAGCTAGACTCAATCAGGATCGTTTGGAGCACTGTTTAAAAGATGGTTCGGAAAGTTCTGAAGCTGTGAATTTGGAAAAGCTGGTCAGAACAGTTTGGCATCAAGGTTCTCATTGAAACAACAGACTAGAGAAGCAGATTTGGACATAATAAAGTTTGTTGTGACTAAGATTTTATATACATATGGGAAACAGTGCTTTCTAAACAGGATTTTTTACTTTAAAAATGAATTTTCCCCACAAAATGCATGACACAGTAAGCAGTATATTGTACAACGAGGGACGTGAGATTTTTTGTAACTGCTCTCAGAACTGTCTGGAAAATGCTGGGTGCTCATCCTATTCAAACGGTTTGGAACCCTGGATCATGACAATACTAGTATTCTTTTTCCTAATACTACGGTGCAAGTTTATATTCATCTGACAGTTAGTCAGTGAAGCCTAGGATAGTTCAGATTTAGGAGGCAAAAATATATGTGCCTGAGAAAGGAGCTTAACCCATGGAATCTAAGTCAAGTTTGTATTAATTTTATCTTGATGCTGAAAGATCCTTCGTACTGAAAGGGGTATATTAGTTATATAAATTTTTATCCTGTACTTCAAAAAGTCTATACTGAGTTCAATATAATAGTCAAGGAGAAAGTAAAAACAGAGATGTCCCGAGGATGACTGGACTAGGGAAAGCTCCCATGCCAAGAAGAATATTATGAGAACGATCCAGGGACAGTATATATACAGAGTGTTAAGTCATATCTACAAATAAACAAGTTTTAATAGCAACTACTTATTATCACGACTCTTTTTTTTTTTTCTTTTTTGGCCGTATTTGTCACCTTGATGTTCACTCTAGTATGGTCACAAATTGTTTGGTACCTGTATGAGTGCATATAAAAGTATAAACAGTCATCTTGTACACAGGTTAAGCTAAAAAGGGTTTATGAATACGATCGTGATGCTGACCAAGAACCTTAGGGAGCTGTGGCGGGCGTCGGTGAGCATTGGGTTGTCCTCATTGATGTGCTTCAGCCGCATGAAGTAAGTCATCCACGTGGTCGACCCAGCCTGCCGAGAAGACAGCAGCTTAGATTAATTCTTACTGACTAAACCAGTGCCATTAATCCCTTCGATCCAGGGCATCTTTTACTGCCGACCTTCATTCTGCCCTTGATGTTAGTCGTGTTTTCTTTTTTTCTTGTATTCTTTCATGTTTAATTGTGGCAGACACTTCTACCCTTCATAATTAACTGATTCCGACCAAACTTGGACACAATGATCAGCCTATGACCTACTGTAGTTGTGTCCACAAGGTTTTGGTTGCTAGGCAACTACTTGTTGCCTAACAATGACCGAAAACCCGGTTTTTTTCGTACTTTCCACGTTTTAAGCTGTAGAAGCATTACTGAGCACAGAAAGCTCTGACTTCTTTAGGCGTAATGTTGAGGTCATTCCCTATCGGAGGTCCCTAGCAACCAGTACCGGTTTTAAAAATGCCACCTTAGTTTCCCAACGGCTCAATGGAACTAAATGAAAGTTTTCATGCTTAAAGACACTGACTAGTACTACAACTTTCTAGCATACCCCTATGTGCTACAATGACCAGGTCAGGGGTCAAAGGTCATCAAATACAAAAATGGTGAAAATAGCTAAAATCAGACTATGCTCGCACGAAATGCTAAGGCTCCAAAGATTATTATGCCAGGGCCATGATTTTTGCATAGAATGTTGCACTGGTGCGCCTCCACACAAAAATGACATTTAGTGTCGAAACCCACTTCCAGACACTGGCAGCACCACTTAGAAGTTGTACCTCTGGTGGGCCATTCTGCGAATTTCAAGTTCCCTAGCTCCACAGTGGGTGGATGGAATCGAATGAAACTTTGCTCGCTTATAGACATTAATGAGTGCCACAAGTGTGCTTTGTACATGCACTGCTTGAATCCGCCAGGTCAGGGGTCAAAGGTCATCAAGTGCAGAAAATATGAAATATGCTAAAATTACAACCTTACTACCCCAGTATGATAAGGCTCCGAAGATTATTAAACCAGGGCCATGATTCTTGGGTGGAATGTTGCACTGGAGTACCTCCATATACAGATGACTGCTATAGTGTTCCTCCTCGTAACATAGGGTTTGGGTGGAGTCACCCCCTCCCTACACTATTGCCATGTTTCCTAACCCTACGATGTATAACGCCTGTGGTTTGTGTAGTAGGAATGATACATAAACATAACTCATACTAATATAACTGTAATGAAAGTGCTGACATGTATCAAGGAAGAATAAAACTATTCTGCATACTATATTATACGATAATAGAGAAACGTGGCATAAAAATTTGGCAGTGTTGCTCTAAAAATATTCTAATTATTATTTACTTCCCCAACACTTCTAACATTGCTAATTAATTTAGCAAGTATAATTGCAAGAAAATTTGAAGGGATAAAAGTGGGAAGAGGCGATCCTTTCATAATTAAAATAAATATATCAAACAGCTCTGGGGTGGCAGCACTCACGCGACACGTGTTTGTGTGTACGCTGTGGGAGGTCACCAACCCCCTACAGGATTTAGGCCTATTGGGGAAACCTCTATAAAAAAAACGCGCCGTGACTTTTACCTCAAGGGTGGTGCGGAAATAAAGTCAAAATTATAATCCATACATAAAAATGGAAGTAAAAAACCATGGATGACACATAACAAAATCTAGCGAGAGAGAGAGAGAGAGAGAGAGAGAGAGAAATAATAATAATAATAATAAAACTTTATTTCCACTAAACAGTGGGTATTCTTATACATTATACAGTAGTACAGCATACAGTATGAAAGTTCTATACACAATATAATACAAGTTGATACATATGGTGGAGAATAGTGACAGAGAGGTAAATGGTTTAAAAGGTGTGGGGACACTTAGGTTAAAAATAGATCAATTAAGGGATTTAGGAACGAAGGCAGTGGGAAGGATTAAGACAGATGGGATTGTAAGATTAGGGAGTTTGAGCAATAGGGTAGAATGTATGCTCTCAATAAAAGTATAGCAATTATCAACGGCTAATTATTATACAGGTGTTGATGGTGGGGGTCTATATTTATAGGAGGTGTTGGTGGTGGAGGTATAGCGGGTGTTGTTGATGGGGGTGTTGTTGGGGGTAGGGGTATAGGGGGTGTTGGTGGCAGGGGTATAGGGGGTATTAGAAAAACGGAGATCACAAGAGGGAAACAGTGTCAAGGTCATCGCTGATGGAGAGGTCAGCTCGGAAACGTGGCAACAGTGCAGGGAGGGGGTGACTCCACCAAAACCCTACGTTTCGATCTGTCAGACTATAGTGTCGAAACACTTCCGGTCCCTGACAGTGCTTGGTCCGCTTAGAGCTGGCCATCTTTGCCTACCAGCTTGTTTATTTATTCTTGCGACCTCCAAACGATTTTATTAACTTAAGGGACATTTCAGGTAGTAGCGGGGTAAATGATGGCTGTATGCAACCCTCCAGTTCTAATAGCCTTTTCCAAGGTCAATAAAATCGTCTGAATGAAGCAAAAATAAAGTGAAAGGCACGTCATCAAAGCAAAGTGGTAAAGACAAACATTCAGTTTTTGCTAAGTCCCAATCTTTCCCCACTCTACGTCACGCGTCGAGGTCATAAATAATCACCTATCCTCTGGTACCCCGTGCCTTAGGCTGGCTCCTTTATGCGCGGCAAATCACGCTGGAATAAGAGGGGCTGGGAAGGAGGGGCCAGAGGGAGAAGGGAAGGTGGGTGGGGGGACGAGTGATGGTACGAGGGGAGGGAGGGGAGATAGAGGAGGGAGAATGAAGTTCGAAGTGGTGGTCACATAATTTGTCTGTTTCCTGTCATTCATGGCATTATATACAGGAATTAATATTCGGTAGGAAATGTTGCATTACACCTTGTATAGCGGCGTCTGACAACAAGCTTTATACAGATGGTGAGGTCAAGGGCTGGCTCTTGAGAGAAGTATACTGACGTGACAGATCAAACATTAGTACGGAGCCAGATATTTGTGTTTATCCGTGTATTTTGACTTCGGACGCTGAGTGGAATCTGGATAGCTCTGACTTCTGTTGTGTTTATATAAGAAACGTCCTCTACCATTACATGTAATTAAATTTTGGAACTATATGTCATATGCAACCTTTGACACGGCTGTGACCAAAGCTAATATAATCATCCTTTCTCTATATATTCCCTCAATACGGTCATCGTCATGTCAGCCTTTTTATGACATCTCTATATGACAAGGCTATTTAAAATAACATTGCATAAAAGGTACAAAATTTGATGTCTGTGCACATGGGAGGATATAATAATATCTCTCATAATCTGGTAGCAGGAAAATGAAACACGATTCTATCCAAACCCCTAAAATATATCTGTCAATGTTTACCGACATGGTGAAGCCAAAGCAACCAGGAAAGCATTATTAAGTAGTCCAGTGGCCTCCTGCCTCAATAACCTCTTGCAGTTTTCGCGGCACCGAGGAAACATTATTGTTGATGGTTAGTTGGTTTCGTCTGAACAGCTCCCACTCGTCCTTGGTGTGCTGGAGGAGGCGGACCCGTGTCCTCTCGTTCTCTGTCTCCCACGCGTTGACAATAAATTTGGGCCCACACATCCTCGATGGCTCTGCACTGTTTGATCTGTCACATCAGTATATTTCTCTCATGAGCCAGTCCTTGGTATCACCACCTACCTACTTGTGATCTGACGCTGCTATACAAGATGTAATATAGCATTATCTACCGAATAATAATTCCTTTTTATCATGCCATGAATGAAAGAAAACAGACAAATAATGTGCCCACCACTTCGCATATCATTCTCCCTCCCCTTCCTACCCTCCCTCCCCTCCCCCACTCCACCCCTGCACCATCACTCGTCCCCCCACCCACCTTCCCTGCTCTCTCTGGCCCCTCCCTCTCAGACCCTCTTCCTCCAGTGTGACTTGCCGCGCATAAAGGGACCAGCCTGAGGCAAGGGGTACCGGAGGATAGGTGATTATTTATGACCACTACTGTACTGTACAAACGGGCTTAAGTACTGAAGACCCAGCTCAACCATGTCATGGCCGACACGGGAAAGAAAGGTTTTTTTAATTACCTAGAAAACCCCATTCTCTTCAAGTATGACAGAGGTTCAAGATGATAATGATGATGACTTAGAGCTAAAAAAAAAAAAAAAAAGAAAAAAAAAAGGAGTACGAAAAAAACGAACTTACTCCCTTAACCGATACTGCCAATACAATACAGTTATGTGATTTTTCAACCAGTGTTAGGAAAGCGTTACCAGAAAAGGCCAATACCCCTTCAATACCACTAAATCCACCCGCGACAGCACGGTGGTGTATTTTTCCGTGTGTGTGTGTGTGTGTGTGTGTGTGTGTGTGTGTGTTTACCTAATTGTTCCTACCTATTTGTATCTTTACAGGAATGAATGAAGCTCGTACTGTCCCGTGTTTTGAACCATTTTTATCATATATATATGTCTTGAAATTTATTAACAGTTTTCGTACACACTGTTTCATTCGGCAGTTCATTCCACTGATCAGTTGCTCTATTTGGGATACTGAATTTCCTTACATCTTTATCACCTCTCTTTTCATGCAGTATTTAGCAGTGTTTTGATGTTGCTCCCCCATACGTTATATACTCATTTATGTCTATTTTCTCTTTTCCTGTGATGCATTTATGTAGCATAATCATGTCTCCTTTTTTCCTTCTCTCTTGTTGGTAAGTTTAATTTTCCTAGTCTTTCTTCACAGCTTAGATTCCTTAAGCCTGGTGCCCATCTTGTAGCGGCCCTTTGTAAATTTTCAATCTTATCTACCATATATATATATATATATATATATATATATATATATATATATATATATATATATATATATATATATATATATATATATATATATATATATATATATATATATTTTTATAATGTGGATTCCAGACTACTGATGCATACTCCAAGGCTGGTCTAATGATTGATGTGATTATCTTTTTTCAGCATGTCTTCATTTATATACTGTATGTGAATGCTACTCTCATATTAGCAAGCAGTATATACATGTTTCCTTACTTTCTCAACGATGTGGTCAGCCGGTGTCCGAATGCTAGCAGAGGTTCGGTGACACAACTAAGGCTTAGACAAGTCCTCCACAATAATAACACTTTGGTAACACTTCCAGAAGACCGCAATTCACCACAAACATTATTTACGTGAGAAATTTTCCATAATTGGACGTACTTGCTGCTGGGAGACCGGTAACCATAGCAACTACCTTGAGGCAGACTGCCTGCTCGCTGCACCACCACACCACCTTACACACACACACACACACACACACACACACAGATATATGTTTGGTTTGCATTGTCGCTCGATTCTGGCACCGCTCTGCGCCTAGAAGTCTGGGTATTACAACTACTACAAATACTACTGTTATTACTGCTACCACTACAACTACCGCTACTACAACTACTACTACAACTACCACTTACAACTACTACTACTACTACCACTACTACTACAACTATTACTACAACCACTACTACTACTACTACTGCTACAACTACTACATAAAACCTTAAAAAAAATATTGTGAATAATATAGTTATTCACGTACTGTCCATGATGGAAAATACTGTATTTTCCATTATAACAAAAAAATTTTCCTGTGATTTAGACTTTTTCATTATAATAAATATACACACAAAAACTTTCAATTAAAAATAAGGCACGATTTCATCGTGAAACAAATTTTCTACTTCCATTATTCACGCAAATAGGCAGAGCACGAAGCACTGCTTTTCCTCCTCCCTCCTCCCTTTCTCCACTCCACTGTACTTTCCACTATAACAATTGTTTTTCCTGTGATTTGTACTTTTTCATCATAACAAACATACACGAATACTTTCAATAAAAAATAAGGAACTGATTTCATCATGTAACAAACCTTCTGCTTCCATTATTCACGTAAATAGACAGAGTGGTGGCACGAGGCTCAATGCACAGTGTTTCCACCTCCCTCTTCCCTCCTCCACCTCCTCCTTTTCTCCACTCCCTACCTACTCTTCCATCTCCTTACCTGTGTCAATATCCCCCTCTCCAGGATCGTCAGTACCCTCTGAACCATTCCCATCATCAGAAATAGCAGATGAACGTACAGGGAGGAAACGAAGGGCGCACAGTGGAGGACTCACGTCCTCCACCCCCCTCACATGACGCATAAATATCGACACTCATTATGGCGGTCACTTTTCTGAGAGGAAGGTTCACTCTTTCCACTCACAGTTGGCGATAATGTCACCTCGAGTTCTCTCCCAATCGCACTATCACTAATGCTTTTTCTTTTCTGGCCTTTGGGCTTCACTGGTGTTGAAGTCAGCGGCTGCGGGCTCTCAGCCAAGGATCCGGACACAGGGAAAGCTTTTTGCATATGTCTATCCATTATGAAGGTATCCAGGTACCTGGAGCATGACTCAGATGCTTGCAGGAGGGTTGCCAGTGGCTGCATGTGGTAAAAATAACCCGTGGAATATTCTAACATGCTGCAAAACACTATCTATCTATCTATCTATATACCTAGGCTGCTTCCCCCAAGGAAAGGGGGGTATCTGAGACAGGACGACACACTCCCCATTTACTCATCCATTCAAACACAGTCATTCGCATCTTAGCCCCAAAGGGGAGAAGGGACAGATCCTCACCGCACCACACCACACATGGGTCAACTGCGCAGTGCAATCAGTGACATCCGCAGCAGGGCCCGACAGCAGAGCTGGTTTACCCCTGCCACATCATAATAGACCCATCCCCTTACTTGCACCTGACCTGACTAGCTGATCAGACCAAATGCAGGAGAATATTCCCTCAGGGCTGTGTCATCATTTATTCATTCACAATTTCTCTCCATTTATTTCTGTCACGCACAGCCACTCTTCCTTGCTCAACAGACATCCCTCTCACATCCAGCGCTCTCTTCACACTGTCCATCCATCCTATTCGTGGTCTTCCTCTCAGCCTTACACCTCTCACATCAGATCTAGTTATCTTTTTCACGAATCGCTCATTATCCATCCTCTCCATATGCCCAAACCATCGCAACACTCTCTGCTCAACTCTACCAGCCATCTCCCAAACAACTCCAGTTCTTCTTCGCACTTCATCATTTCGCACTCGATCCATAAGCGTCACTCCACACATACTCCTCAGACACCTCATCTCCATTACATTCAAACTTTTCCTCTCTGCTACACCCATATTCCATGTTTCAGCCCCATATAACGCAGTCGGTACCACAACACCCTCACAGCCTTCATTTTACATCTATTCTAAGTGAACGACATCTAAACACTTTTTTCATTCCTCCCAGCACCTTTCCTACTTCATTTATTCAAAACTTCACTTCTGCATCTATTCTTTCATCCATAGCAACATGCGACCCTAAATATTTAAAACACTCCACCTCCTCAAGCAACTCAGCATTCAAAACTATATTCATCCCCCTACTATCTACCAACCTCGTACGCTTCATCACTTTACTCTTATTCTCATTTACTTTCAATTTCCTCCTTTCACACACCCTTCCAAACTCCTCTACCAACTGTCTCAATATCTCCTCTGAATCAGCCACCAGTGCAGTATCATCTGCAAACAGCAGCTGCTTAAGATTCCACTCTCCACCGTCGACATTCACCAGACTCAGACCTCCACCTAAAACACTTGCATTCACCTCTCTTACAACACCATCCATATAAATATTAAACAACCAAGGCGACATCACACATCCCTGTCGCGCCCCACTCTCACGGGAAACCAATCGCTCACAGCATTTCCCACTCTTACACACGCTCTACTATTTAGATAACTTTTCACCCCTTTTACTAAGGACTTCAGGGGCAGTGTCCAACTGTTTTTTTTAAATAATGTCTCAACAAAGCGTCGGACAAGGATTTAACTTTGGCAGTGCATGTTTGAGACTCCGACCTAATTTGTAAAATTATGCTTTTGTACCAAATGTGTATGATTAAGGCATTTATAAGAGTAAATGTAGGGTAAACTTAGCTAAAATCGTCAGAGGCATGTAGCGAGGCTAGCTTCGGTCACGATACAAGCCCCGCCCACAATTCGGAACGTGACGTCGGTGTGACGTAGTAGTAATCACCGACGCAACTGGCATTTCTATCTTTCTAACCCCCCCCCTCACATACTGTACTTTCTCTCTCTCTCTCTCTCTCTCTCTCACACACACACACACACACACACACACACACACACACACCGAAGTAATATTTCACCCCTACTGCAGATTCAGTATGGTCCTTATATGAGAAGAACGTTTGAGAAAAAAAAGGTTTACTCGAAGGAAATTACTTATCATTTATATGGAAAATACGGCCCTTGCTACATGCTCGGTGCATGTAACATAGAGCAGTGGTTTATTAAACTTGTTCATTGTGAACGCCCACTATTATATTTAAAATAATATATATTTTTTACACACACACACACACACACACACACACACACACACACACACACACACACACACACACACACCGAAGTAATATTTCACCCCTACTATACATTCAGTATGGTCCTTATATGAGAAGAATGTTTGCGAAATCTATCTATGCTCGCCATCGCTGAAGTTTCGGTTTGGTAACGTCTCGCCTGTCGGCGGCCGCCACATCACCTCGCCTAGCGGTGCCGGCTCAGGCAGTGATTACTACTCTTCAGAAGTGAATAAGTCATATTGACGTCACAATATGTGTAAGAGGGCGATGCATATACTATGTACTAATAGGGAGTCTGGAGGGATGTACAGTCACTCTAAAAATCAGCCGCAGCTCAGAAATATGAGTAACCCTGAGGCACTGAATCTGAAGCAGCTTATATAAAGACAAAACTGCCACTTGCGTCGGTGATTACTACTACGTCACACCGACGTCACGTTCCGAATTGTGGGCGGGGCTTGTATCGTGACCGAAGCTAGCTTCGCTACATGCCTCTGACGATTTTAGCTAAGTTTACCCTACATTTACTCTTATAAATGCCATAATCATACACATTTGGTACAAAAGCATAATTTTACAAATTAGGTCGGGGTCTCAAACATGCACTGCCAAAGTTAAATCCTTGTCCGAGGCTTTGTTGAGACGTTATTTAAAAAAAAAAGTTGGACACTGCCCCTGAAACCCTTAGTAGTAACCTACCATCAAGTCCGTACAATCTTAAAACAGTCCACAAAGCCTCCCTATCAATTCTGTCATACGCTTTCTCAAAATCCATGAATGCCCAAAACACATCCTTGCCTTTCGCTAAATACTTTTCACACACTTGTCTCACAGCAAACACCTGATGCACGCATCCCCTCTCTCTCCTAAAGCCACACTGCTCATCACCAATTACTCCCTCTGTACCCTCTCTAACTCTCATAATTAACACTCTACCATACACCTTACCTACAACACTCAACAGACTTATACCCCTAAGGCTAGTACATTCATACTTATCACCCCTGCCTTTAAACAACGGGATCACACAAGCACTTAACCAGTCAACAATAGTCACTCCACCACCCTTCAGGCATTCCACAGCACACCCATCCATGCCTGCAGCTTTCCCTGTTTTCATCTCCTTTACTGCCTTCTCCACTTCCTCCTTCGTGATCAAAGAATCATTCAACTCTCCCAACACATTTATTCCTTGCACCCTTCCATCCGCCACAATCTCAGCCACCCTTTCCTCCTCTACATTTAACAATCTTTCAAAATACTCTGCCCATCTCTTCCTTACTGCATCAATCTCAGTTAACATCCTTCCATCCTCTGCTTTTATTCGCTCTTCCTTCCTCGATTCTCCCTTTCGCACCCTTTTCACCTCTTTCCAAAACATTTTCTTATTCTGTTGAAAATTCTCAGTCAGCTGCCTACCCCACCTCTCATCTGTTACCACTTCAGCATCATGCACAGCTCTTCTCGCCCTATTCCTCCTTTCCTTATGCCTCTCATACGACACCTCATCCTTCCTCTGCAGCCACACTTCATATACACGTCTCTTCTCTGCCACAGCCATGCTTACTTCCTCGCACCACCATTCACTTCCTTTTCTTACACCACCACCCGCACGTCTCACACCACACACCTCTTCTGCATGCCCCACCACAGTACTCTTAAAACAACTGCCATTCCTCCTCCACACTGCCATTTTCCTGATCTTTCACTGCGTTCCACTCATCTTTTAATTTCTCCTGATACTCTTATCATTTTCTCTCTTTTATCCAACTCACTGACTTTCAAAACCTTCCTGCCACACCTAACCCTCCTAGCTCTCACCCATCTCATACCTACTCTTAACTTTCCCTCCACCAGGTAGTGGTCAGACATACCTCCACCATCCCCTCTCAGAACTCTCACATCCAACAATCTTCCTATTATACTAGATCATGTATATATACGTGTCACCCGGATGTCCCCGGGGCGTCACATATACATGTCACCTGGACATGATGGGGTATGTATATGAACTATACATAGCCTATATTGTAACTACGAGTGGAAATTACTGTCCAAACTGTGTTTTGATGTACATTTCAATGAAATGTTCAAACGGAAGAATATATCCAACAATGGGAAAATTTTACATTCAGAAGATACAACAGTTTCGGCCCGCTTGGACTCTATTCAGGTCTGAATGGAGATGGAGTATGGAGGTGGAGGGGGTAAGAAGATAGGGTGGATGGGGAGTGGGAAGGAAGGGAAAGCAGCAGCGAGGTTAGGTGTTCGCACGGAAGAGGAGAGAGAAGGGAGTGAAAGCCCACTTCCCTCTCTTCTTCCTCCTTTCTCAGTTTCCCATACCTAATCCCATTATTGCCCTCCCTCCCTTTTCGTCTCCCTATCCTCTGTACCTCACCTTCACTTTTCATGTTCATAAAAACACCTCCAGTAATGGTGTCACACATATGGGTAATACTGCCAGTGTTGACATGTGCGAGAGTGTGGCATGTAGGAGCTCTGCTGGGCCTCTGTTAACATGCTGTCAAGGCAATGCCCAGAATAGGTAAAAATGGTAACAGTCAATTCCATATTGACCCTTTTCAAGATGTAGGGGCCCGAGGCTAGTCGATCACAGTCCAGTACAGTTTGGGGTAGAAGACCAGCCTATTTTCCCTGTGTTATTAGATGACCGAAAACGTCCAGTCACCTATTGTGAATCAGAACGATGATTGACCGTCAGTCCTACTAGAGAGTTCTAACCACTAGACACATAAGTATAAAAACTGCAAATATAACCCTTTGTAACCAAGGTGTACACTGGTGACTGGCCTTGTAGACTGGGCAGTAAACCCATATTTGGAAAAGTAAGCTGGAAATATGTTGTCAGATTTAAGGTGTTTGCCAAACTGAAATTCGTGACTAACCACAGACGGTGCAGTATCTTCTTCTTCTTTTTCTTCCACTTTTTTTCTGTTCTTTTTCTTCTGCTTCTTCTTTAACTACTTTTTCTTCTTCTCTTTCCTCGTTTCTTCTTTTTCTTCTACTTTTCTTCCTTTTCCTTTTTTCTTCTTTTTCTTCTACTTTTCTTCCTTTTTCTTTTTTCTTCCTTTTCTTCCACTTCTTTCTGTTCTTTCTCTTCTTGTTTTTCTTTTTTCTTCTACTTCGTCTTTCTCTACTTCTTCTTTTCTTCTTCTTTCTTCTTTTTTCCTTTACTTCGTCTTTCTCTACTTCTTCTTTTCTTCTTCTTTCTTCTTTTTTCTTTTCTTTTTCTTTTTTTTACTTTTTTCCTTCTTCCGCTTCTTCCTTTATCTTCTTTTCTTTTTCTTCTTGTTTTACTGTTTTTCGTCCTCTTCTTTTTTCATTTTACTTTTCTTATTATTTTTCCCTTTGTCTTCCTTTTCTTCTTTTTCTTCTTCTTCGTTTTCTTCTTTTCTTGCTTCTTTTTCTTTTTCTTCTTCTCTAGCTTGGTATGGGAGTAGTAATACCTTGGCGGTATAAATAAGCGAAATAATAATAATAATAATAATAATAACAATAATAATACATGCCGACTTCACTACATCCAGAACAAAACCTGTGACTAACCTTATAGACTGGGCAGTATACGATGGGTGGGCTCCTGGCTGAGTCCCACACTAGGCTCAGGTGCTGCCGGGTGGAGAGGTCGGGATTGCGGCGGCAGGTCTCCCCCAATACCCTCAGCCTCTCCTTCTGCACCTTCATCTGCTCCCTCAACAGTCCCTCCACCTGACACACCATAATACGATACTTTAACTTTTTATTCACCCTCAGCTCCTTCATTATAATACGTTTGTTTTCACCTAACAGAACTGAATCACTCCCACAACCAGAACAGCTACTAAATCTTGGCTGCATGACACTTTAACTTTTTATTCACCCTCAGCTCCTTCATTATAATACGTTTGTTTTCACCTAACAGAACTGAATCACTCCCACAACCAGAACAGCTACTAAATCTTGGCTGCATGACACTTGATGAGAATTATGAGGTAAGAATGAGGTTCCCGGGCTGCTTATTAAACTGACTTTCCAGTCTGACAATACTTGGCAGTCAACTAAACTAAGAGAGGTTAGGGATTTCGTCAGCATAGGTTAAATAATCGCTAAAAGTTTATCCACCAGCCACACCAAATATTTCCACTTAGTTCCCTCAGAGATGTAATATTAAACTCGAGATCAGAAAGCGTACTGTACACAAACTCACCATTTCTGACAGTCATTTGTTAAACCCATGATGAAATTAAGGTTTATTTCGCTGCTGCATCCAGTCTGTACTGTGGCATGCAAGTTGACCACATTTATAGATAACAACAGTTTCGTAAATAAGTCAGAATTTGAGGACCTTTACATCCCTTTAAGCTCTCAAATATGATTACAGTCGTCAGCCTCGCCACCTGCACCTTCATGTCGTCCCTCACTAGTTCATACACCTAACGCACCACAACGCGGTGCTAGGTTATTGTATTTATGAGTTGTATTCTTACTGGCTATCGTAGGACATTTCGTACCACCTAATACTTGGTCATTCCTTTTGTGTATCTGCTACATCTTTACATTCTCTTGTACGGTGCAGGTGGGGATGCCCATCACTCACTCACTTGATATAGTGCTACCTTCAGATTACTGTACTAAACGAGGAGCTGTCTATTATGTACCCCAGGAATGCATTTACTATAATGGAGGGGAACCATAAAACCAAAAGAGGGTAAAGTACTATTTAGGCACATCACCAGAAACTGCCTTCCAGTTAAGTTCATTTAAGTTTCAGAATATTTCTTGTACCGTTCTCAGTCTTTTCATTACTACTTTCCTGATTATTTCCCAATATCTTTCTGTTTGCATGCAGTGTTTCTAGTAAGTGACGGTGGTTCTTCCTACCGAAACAAACTCAGACTTGTCCTACGGTAACAGAACCTAACCTAGACCTAACCAAGGAATAATTTGATCTAACTAGAACATAATTTATCAGGTGAAATGACGAGGAAACGTAGGATTACGTTTTAAAAAATCGTTCGAACGCAAAAGAAGATCGTGGAAATTAACTGCGATAATGATACCAACAGGGAACAGTCATTGTATAGAAAAAATAATAACAAATATGAATTACAGGGGGTTTCCGATCATATTTAACCCTTTGATTCCAGTGACGTCTTTTTGGTATATTCTTGCTGCTTCTAGACAATTTTATACAGCTTGGGACAGCCCCCTGGTCGAGAAAAAATTAAATATGACTATCTAACCCCTCCAAATCGAAAATTTTCTATTAGGCTGGAGAGAAAAGTCTGGTGGAAAGATGGAATAATTTTATAAAAAATATATCTACTGAAAAGGTCCAAATAGGAGAGCTAAAGTGTATGAACAGATCAATTTTCCGAGCATTAGATATGCCTAGCCTGCATGTCAGGCTTCAGAGCGTATCAACCGGCGCGACAGAAGAGCCAATTCCACCTTACTCTTGTTATAGGTTTAACCACTGACCCTCAGAAAACAGACTTGCCTACCCCTTCTCCTTCTAAGTTTCATCCCCTTGAATCTAATGGCGTCTGTCTATCTATCTATCTATCTATTGCCAGACGCCTCAATCCCGTTTGGGGTGGCCACAAACAAATCGCCTCCACGTCGCCCTGTCCCCCGCCATTTCACTGCCCTGCTCCCAGCTCACACACCCCTCTCTCATATACCTCTCCACCCCATCCCTCCATCTCATCCTCGGCCTCCCCCACCCTCTTCCCCCCCTCCACCTCACTCACATACACTCTCTTCGTCAGCCTCTCACCCTCCATCCTCTCCACATGGCCAAACCACCTCAGTGTGTTCCTCATAACGCTTCCTACCACATCCACATCCACACCACAACGCTCCTTTATATCCTCATTCGTCAGCCTGTCTCTCCACGTGACTCCACAGGCTCCTCTTAAATAACTCATTTCCACTGCTCTCACTCTTGACTTGTGTTCTTCCAACAACGTCCAAGCTTCGCTTCCATACGTTAGAGTTGGTATCACAATACTGTCATGTAGTAACTTTTTCACCTCCATGCTCACTTTCTTATCACTGCTTTCAAAGAACCAGCAACCTTTCTTCCCTGCTGTACCCTTTCAAGCACTTCACCCTCCAAACCTCCATCCTTACTCATCACACTACCCAAGTACTTAAACGTATTCACATTTTCCAATTCCTCACCATCCAACCTCGCTGTACATTCACTGACTTCACCTTTCTCAAAGACTATCACTTTACTCTTCCTACATTCACCTTTAGATTCCGTTTCTTACACACTCTCCCAAACTCATCCACCAAGCCTTGCAGCTCCCCTTTGTCTTCACTCAACAACACAGTATCATCTGCAAACAACAGTACAGGGAGTTTCCAAACACTATCCTCTCTCACCAGGGCCACTCCAACATCCACTACCCTACCTTGTACCTCTTTTATTACCCCATCCATGTACAGATTGAACAACCATGGAAACATGACACATCCCTGTTTCAACCCAACCTTCAAAGAGAAAAATTCACTTAGTTCACCATCCACACGTACTGCAGCCTTCGCACCATCATACATACTCTTCACAGCATTCAGCAACTTCCCATCTACTCCATATACTTTTAATACTTTCCACAATCCTTGTCTATCCACCCTGTCATATGCTTTCTCCACCTGACAAAATCAGAGGAGGGTGTTATTATCACTGGGACCAACAGGTGTCCGTCCATAGAGCTGGGTGGCAGGGTGACTGGGCGGCAGGCCAGAACTAAGAAAGCCTACACTACAGAGTCATGAAATTTCACTTAGTTATGTTTCTTATTGTGAACAGGTGTCTTTTGATAGGTAGAATGCTGTCTCTAAAGTACTTTTTATTTTCAATAATGAAAAAGTAAAAAATAGCATTTTTCGTTTCCGGGCTAGGACTCAGAAACTTATACAAGTAGGCTACAGGCTTCAAACTCTCCAGGAATATGCGTTAACATGTCTCCTTGTGCCTTTTGGAAGTCAGAATGCCATGAGATTATATAATGTTATGAATTTCCAAAAATAGAAACCGATATATTTTAATGCATTTCTCTATTACAACTTTGCAACTATTACACCTAGGAGGCAGAAATTGTACAAGGTAAATGATTATATGAATATCTATGTATGAAGTTTCATAATTTCATCAGATCTGCTCATAACTTCAATATTACCATGGATAAACTACTGAAATGTTTAAGTTTTAATGTCTGTGTTATACGGCCAGGAGGGGGGGGGGGGAAGTGAGGGCCCTGATGCTCTTGGTTAGCTGTGTACGGAGGTGGGGGGTATGTGCTTGGTCAGTTGGTGGGTTACAGAGTCGCAGAGTAGCTGATGTTTTAACTTTGCATACACCATCTGAAGTGACGAAGACAGAAAGTCTCCATTAACCTTTTCAAATCCTGATTTTTTTTTTCCTTTGGCTGATACCGTATATATATATATAGACTATATATACTTATATATATGGAGCCTCTGTGGTACAGTGGTAGAGTGTGCGTTTCATACGTGAGAGAACCAGAGTTCGCGCCCCGCCAGGCTAATAAATTTTGGGAGTGTTCACCCGGCCACGTACTTCATTGGCAGACACAAGGGGTGCTGTGGTTGAACCAATGTCGCTTACTGTAAGGTATGCTTGCATCCAGTCGGCTTACTCGGGCCGATTACACTCGGTTCACAGACTACACACACATCCAAAGCCACTCCAACACCACAATTACACTTAAAAGCACTTCTCACCCTACATACAGTCTCTACCAGACAGCCTAAGCCACTTGGTAAAGGTACATTGGCTGTATCGTCCCGACTTCGGTCGGGATAGGCCGGTCCTACAGTGGATACTCAAACGGCTGCTGCTGATGAATATATATATATATATATATATATATATATATATATATATATATATATATATATATATATATATATATATATATATATATATATATATTCCCTCCAAGAAAAAACAAAAGTAAGATAATAGTGAGCCAATTTCAAGATCCGTTCATTTCGAGATGCCTGGAGACATTGCATTTGAAAGACTGGAGATCATAGGCAGTGGGAAATACAGAGGAAGACAGTTCCAGATGTGACCTGTTGCAAACATGAAGGACTGGGAGTAAAGGTTAACTCTTGCATTAGAGAGTGGGTCAGAAAAGGAATGAGAGTCTGTGGTTAGTTGGGTGCTACACGCCCATCGTACTGGTGGAGGAATGCAAGCAGACAGTTCAAAGGAGGTGACCATTGAAATTCTAATTGAAAAGAGATAAAGATGCAACAGTGCAGCGAAGAGACAAAAGTTGAAGGGAGCCAGTAAAAGGAGATGAGATAATGAAACGAAAAGCCTTTGACTCCCCCTTCTTGAGGAGGGCTGTATGTGGGGAGCCTCTCCACATAACAACTGTGCAGGGATACAGAAGCCACAAAGTCGGCTAAGCACACCAAATCTCTTGGAAGCAGATTTCTAAGATAAATTCCGAGAGAATGAAACCTCAAGAATGTTTAAAGGTGATGGAGGACTGAGATGAATATTTTTAAAAATTAGAGGGTACTCCTGCAGAAGATTTTGTCAGGTTGATAGATGTAAGAACTGAGTTATTGAAGCATTAAAAACAACAAGATTACTTTTGCCCCAGTCAGAGATATGAGCCAAGTCAGACATTAGGTGTGCCATAGCCTCATCCCTTGTTTGTTGAAGTAACTGCTGAGATGGCCTTTGCGGGAAGTGAATGGATAAGTGAAGGGTGGAATCATCAGCATACGAGTGGATAGGGTTAGATGTACAGTTTAGAAAGTCATTGATGAATAAAAGGAAGAGAGTTGGTGATAGGGCAGAGCCCTGAAGAACAACACTGTTGACAGCTAGGAGAAAAACAGTGTTCGTCTACAACAGCAGCTACAGAATGACCAGAAAGACAGCTGGAGATTAAGGCACAGATAGAATGATAGAAACCGAATGAGGGCAGTTTGGAAATTAAAGATTTATGCCAGACTCGATCAAAAGTCTTTGAGATATCAAATGCAATGGCAAAGTTTTTCCCAAAATCCCGAAAGGAGGATGACCAGGAGTCTGAAAAGTAGATGATAAGATCACCAGTGGAGCATCCCTGGCGGAACCCGTATTGACGAACAGAAAGAAGGTTGTAATAGGAAAGAAGCTTTAATTTTTTCTTCTTTTTTTGTGGGAGGGGTCAAGAATAAACTCGAAAACTCTTGACACACAGAATGTTAAAGCAATTGGGCGATAGTTGCAGGGATGGGAATGGTCACCCTTCTTTGGGACAAGCTGAATGAGAGTAAACTTCCAGCAAGTAGGAAAGGTATAAGTTGACAGACAAAAGCGAAAGAGTTTGCCTAGGCAGGGTGGAAGCACAGAAGCCCGGTCTTGAGGACAACAAAATGGACCCCATCAGGTGCATATGCATTGTTAGTATTGAGGCCAGTGATGGCAGAAAATACATCAGTTGAAGAAATTTTAATGTCAACCATAAGGAAGTCAGAGGGTGGGAAGTGATGGAGGAACATCGCCATGATCGCCTAAAGTGGAACTGGAGGAGAAAGTCTGAGCAAAAGAGTTCTGCTTTATTAGTAGAAGAAACAGCTACGGAACCATCTGAGTGGAAAAGAGGAGGGAAGGATGATGAGGAAAAGTTTTAGGTAGGTTTTTGGCAAGATGCCAGAAGGAGCGGGAAGAAATTGAATTGGAGAGTTCCGAGCATTTAGAACAAATGAAATTATTTTTAGTACGGCAAAGAACACACTTAGCACAATTCCAGGCAGAAACACAAAAGAGTTGAGATTCAGGGTGGGTTTGCTCTGGTATACGTATACCTTTTGTAGGCCCTCTCCTTGTTGTGGACAGGTTTCAAACACATGTGATTAAACCAAGTTTTTTTTTTTTTTTTTTTTTTTTTTTGCATTAGTCATAGGATAAGAGAAAGGAGTGCATGCTTCCATGCCAAAGAGATTAACCTCCATAATGCACAAGACATACTCAAATGGGCCTCGGCCGTGGAAGTAATTATCATTCCAGGGAAAATCAAAGAAGTGCTGCCTGAGAGCCTCCCAGCCAGCAGCCCCAAAGTGCCACGCCTGCCACTTCTTGGCAGAGTCCACAGGCCTTACTCGAGTGATAGGACAGGTTATGGTGATGAAGTTGTGACTGGAGGTGCCCAACAGAGAAAAAAGATTAAAAGCATAAGCAGAGGGTTTAGTTGTAAAGAAAAGGTCAAGTATGTTGGAACTCTCTCCAAGGCAGTCAGGGATACTGGTAGGGTGCTGTACAAGCAGCTCTATGTCATTAAGGATAGAAAAGATGCAGGTTTGTTCACAAGGTGGATCAGTGAAAGGAGAGGAGAGGCGAAGATGGTGGTGAACATTGAAATCACCCAGAATGGAGATTTCAGACAAAGGAGAAATCTACAGGATGTGTTCCATCTTAGAAGTATGACAGTTGAAGAATTTTTCATAGTCAGTAGAATCAGGGGATAAATAAACAGCACAGATATATTTAATCAGAGAATGACAGGACAGCCGAAGCCAGAGAGTAGAGAATTCAGAAGATTCAAGTTCAGCAACATTAGAGCAAGATATGCTGTTGCGTACATGTACACAACAGCCACCTGGTTTTGAAATAAGTATAGAGAAAGTAGGAGGATACAGAGAAGGGTTTGCCATCATTTGCCTTAGACAGTTGAGTCTCTGTGAGGAAGTGAAAGTGAGGTTTGCAGGAGGAGAGGTGGTGCTCAATAGAGTGAAAGTTTGAGGAAATGTCTGGGAAGTATCCATCCATCCATCCACTGGCAGACGCCATGTATCCCAAACGGGGTGGCCAAGGCTTAGAGTTAATTGTTTTACAGGGAGGGGCACTACTCCTCCACCAACCCCACTTGACACGTAGGGAGAACGTTATGCCAACAGCATCTGGTGTTCCCAGGCGGTCACCCATCCAAGTACTAACCAGACCCAACGTTGCTTAACTTCGCTGATCGGACGGGAAGCGGTGTACTCAACGTGGTATGGCCGTTGGAACTAATAAGTGAGGGAGTTGAGGTGCTTTGTGATTTTGACCAATGGCACCTGGTCGATGGTATTGTCTCTGATGTCTTCAGAAAGCCAGTAGAATCGGGCCACAATACCAACTTGAAATCGTCTCCAGAGCTGCAATTTTGCAATGAATGTATTAATACTAGTTTTGTCTGCATGGTGAATGATGTAGCACTGATGACCCTGCAGTTTCTAGTTGAGCTCATCTAGGGCTTTGTAGATGTCTACCAGCTATGCCGAATGAGTCGGAAATTTTGACATGTTCATTTTGGTGACTAGTTCGACTTTACTGTGATGGGCCCGGAGTCTTTACTTCTCCATTCAACTCACTGAACTAAACGAGCATGTTACCCTTTGACAACCTGCAGACTTGTGTGAAACAACAGTACTTGGTGTTCAACACCCATGATTTTACACAGTTCACGGAAAAGTTGTGTATTTAGGGTTAACCCTTTGATGACGTTGAGTGTTATAATGATGGTTTCTAAGTTAGCATACAGGGCTGCTGGAAATGTCTTGGAATCAAGAGCTTCTCTGTGAACCATGAAGTGTATCCCAATCACTGTAGGATTCTTAAGTTTGACAAGTGCCAAGAATCCAGACTGAGACCCCAGCTTTGCTGAGGCATCACCTGTACACATCCTGATTACGTCCTTCCATTGACACCCTTCTTTATCGAAAATTGAGATTAAATCCATTATATCCTCACCTGTAGTTGGCTTGGTCAATGAACTACGAAACAGAAAGTCTTCTTTGATGTTTTGAACATCAATACATCGGGCAGAAACGAGAAGCTGAGAAAAATTTGCCATGTCAGAGGTCACATGCAACTGAAAGATAAAGTCCTTTGATGACATTATATTGGCAATCACTTGATCTTTAATGCTGTGAGCCATATCGTCTGAACCTGACTTCATGTTATTACACAGCAATATTTGCTTCAGTGTGTTAACTGCACCATCGCTGAGGACAAGTTTTGGACTATTAAGGATACATGGCTTGATCAGGGTTTCTCCAATTGTATTTACCTTCTTAGTCTTGGCTATGTGCGTAGCATCTGTATAGGGCACATGTATGGTAGATTTTGCAGTCTGCTGGATGGACCCACTGCCATTCGGTCTCAGTTTCTCCGTACCATCAAAATCTGAACTAACTCTTAAAAAACAAACAGGTTAAACTCATGGAACATTTGACTATAAAGTATATAGTTTCTATAACCCACGATCCATCATCCCCGGAGGATGGGAGAGGGAATTCCCCCCTGGTTGGGAACCCCTGACCTAGAAGTTATTCGAATGGAGTGTAAAAAAGAATTTTATATCTCTTCATTATCCTGTAGCAAAATTTTGCAGATCGCTGATGTGTAAGCCCTTTCATGGCTGGGATGACTCCAGTACCGTATTCTATGTCAACTAACGTCAAAAGATTTAACTCATCTGAATGAATCACACGAGTCTCAAAGTTAAATTGTCATCATTATCCTTCTCATGGTCAGGATGGCTTTAGTATTCTACTCCAGCTAACGCCAGGTGATTTTATTCAGCTGCGTCATTGAAGTCTACAGTAAGTGTTAATGACTTTTTGTGATACGGTATAAAGGTTATTACCCGTCCCCGACCTGGAGGGGCTCGGGAACGGGTATTGTTTTCACTCGGTTTGTTTGTTTGTCTGTCTGTCTGTCTGTCTGTCTGTCTGTCTGTCCGTTAACAACTTAACGCGAAAACTACTGGTGCGATTTCGACTAAAATTATAGGGATGATGGCTATGACCTTCTGATCACCTGATTAAATTTTAGGCCGAGGCCCAGGCAGTAGGCCCAAAAATGTAAAAAAAAAAAAAAAAAAAAAAAATGGGACGGGTAATAATCGTTTTTTCGCCATAACTCCAGTCAAATTCAAAATATCAGCAAGAAACCAAAACCTAAAGGTGCATCTTTCAGATCTGCGTCCAACAGCATGCTTCATTACATCAGGGGGGTCATCCCCCAGTTAGCGGTAGGGGGGTCAATATCAGATGGATCGGACCTAAAATTTTAAATGGGCATAAAATCGTCAATTTTCACCCGAAGTACTCCAAATTTGATATGTGACATCTTTGACTAGAAATCCTGTTGTGTTTATACGTCAGCACTAAAATGACTGCCGGGGACGGGTTTGCTGTGCCTTGGCACCGCTCTTTGTTTGCCATTATAACATCACTACATAATTATAACGGAAGAGCGACCACGAGTAGTGTTGTCCATTAACAATTTCACTCCTACTTGAATAATCGTCAGGCGTTAGCTTGAATAATATATAACCGCCATTCCGACTATGAGGTTAATAATGACTCGTTCCTGGGGGAATAAAATCGTCCAGCGTTAAATGTAATAAAGTACTAGAGAACACGCGACCATGAGAGCGGGCATACAGGTCTGCACCAACAACACAAATGTTAAGAATTATTGCCTGTTTCTTATTGCTTCCATAAGTTGAATGAAAATTAAATGTAGGCTATATGCTGAAATTTTAGTATCGCGTACAGTTTCTTCGCAAATTAAATTCTGAAATCATAGAGCCAGAAAAA
This sequence comes from Coenobita brevimanus, assembly GCF_032717465.1. Lineage (NCBI taxonomy): Eukaryota > Metazoa > Arthropoda > Malacostraca > Decapoda > Coenobitidae > Coenobita > Coenobita brevimanus. The sequence continues at coordinate 19,164,338 of NC_136971.1, read as the reverse complement.
TTTGAACTCATCAGAATCTGGCCTAAGTTTCACATAGCTGCAACATAGAGGGCTTCACTCATAAAATTATAGATCTTAGCGTGAATCTGGCACTTTTATTTGCCTTAAAACGGGACTGCACATGAAAATCAATACGTAAGAAAGAGGTTTGGAAGAGGAAACAAAGAAGTATGCCAGCTTTGGCTTCATCTTGCCTCAGTATTGTTCGGACGTATATTGTAAGAGTGTGATTAGCTTTAGCACTGTTCTGAAGTGAATTGTATGAGTTTTATTATTGTAGAGTTCATTGAACTTTTTTATTTGTTTCAGAGTCAGCTACAGTTTGTCTTGCAATGAGTGCAATAGATTATGTTAACTGTCCCGACAGTTAGTGTTACGTCTGTGATGAATTTGTCATCAGGTAACAACAGAGAAATATTACACTCCAGGCCAAAAAAGTGTACTTTGCATACTTTTAGTGAAACTTGGAGACCAGGACAAATCATGGGCTTCCCATAAGGCCTGTTCTATTTTTTTATTATTTTTTTTTTTTTTTAAGAGCTAAGGCAATGGACACAAGGAAATAGACAATTTTATCGCTTTGGTATTTCAGTGTTCTGGAAGGGGCCGAAGAATCAGTGATGACTGCTACCTTTGCACATATAATGTTCAAGGATACAACACTAACACTAGAAAAGAACTTGTTTGTCATGGGCCTGATATATCCGTCCCAATACCACCTGAGAAACTTGAAAACATGTATTGTAGCTCTGACCAAGAACGCAGTGACAACAGTGATAGTGTAGCCTTCCAGTGTGATAGAAATAACACAGAACCTCAAATTTATTCTCAACATGAACTGCATGATATGGTGAAAGACGTAGGCCTTGCAAAAAGTCTGTTGAGACTATAAGTCCCAGCTTCAGCCTCAAAATTTTTTAGTGCCTAGCACATCATTCTCCTGGTCCTGAAGCCAAGAAAAAGATTTTCTCCCATATTTTAAACAAGAAGATCTATCTATCTATTGCCTGACGCCTTAATCCCAAAAGGGGTGGCCACAACCAAATCGCCTCCATGTCGGCCTGTTCCCCACCATTTCACTGCCCTTTTCCCAGCTCACACACCCCCTCTCATATACCAATCCACTCCATCCCTCCACCTCATCCTTGGCCTCACACTCCCTCTCCCCCCTTCCACCTCTCTCACATACGCTCTCCTCGTTAGTCTCTCGCTCTCCATCCTCTCCACATGGCCAAACCACCTCAGTTTATTTCTCCTAACGCTTTCTATCACATCCACAACCACACCACAACGCTCCTTCACTTCCTCATTTGCCAGTTTGTCTCTCCGCATAACTCCACATGCTCGTCTCAAATAACTGATTTCCGCTGCTCTTACTCTTGACTTGTGTCCTTCCAACAAGGTCCAAGCTTCACTTCCATTCGTTAGAGTTGGTATCACAATACTATCATGCAGCGACATTTTTTCTTACATGCTCACTTCCCTATTTCTTACCACTGCGTTCAAAGAACCAGCCGCCTTTCTTCCTTGTCGTACCCTTTCAAGCACTTCATCCTCTAAACTTCCATCCTTACTCAGCACACTACCCAAGTACTTAACTGCACTCACATTTTCCATTTCCTCATCATCCAACCTCACTGTACATTCAGTGACTTCATTTCTCTCGAAAATCATAACATTACTCTTCCCTACATTCACATTTAGATTCTGTTTCGTACACACTCTCCCAAACTCATTCACCAAGCCTTGCAGTTCCCCTTCGTCGTTTTTTAACAATACAGTATCATCTGCAAACAACAGTACAGGAAGTTTCCAAACGCTGCCCTCTTTCATTAGGACCGCTCCAACACCCACAACCCTTGTATCTCTTTTATAACCCCATCCATATACAGATCGAACAACCATGGAGTCAGGACACATGCCTGTTTCAATCCAACATTCAGACAGAAAAATTCACACAATTCACTGTCTACATATACTGCAGCCTCAGCACCCTCATACATACTCTTCAAGGCATTCAACAACTTCTCATTTACTCCATACCGGTATATTCTTAATACTTTCCACAATCCTTGTCTATCCACTCTGTCATATGCTTTCTCCAAATCGATGAAGGCCGCATACAACTTCTTTCCCTTCTCTTGAAACTTTTCCACTAAAGACCTAAGGATGAATATCCGATCTACACAACCACTTCCCTTCCTAAAACCTCCCAAAGAAGAAGATGATTTGGTTTATTATACAGGTCCTGCTGGTTTAATAGAAAAGTTCGGTGTCATTTACAATGTTGATGAGTTGAGACTGTTAAGGCAATGGGAACACTTATGCCTCTGTTACTTTAGCACATTCAAGGGACCTTAAGGAAAATAATGAAAGCTTACTGATGGTTCTAAATAAGATTCAGTACAAAGACCACAAATGAATGATTTGTGGAGACTTAAAGGTACTCTGCATGCTGCTTGAACAACAGACGGGCTACACAAAGTCTCCCTGTGAACGGGATGGCAGGGCCTCCATTGGTCTTAGAAGCAATGGCCAAGTAGGAGACAACTTCCACCATGGAAAAAGAATATTTTACGAGAATGTTTGGTGATACAAGAAAGGCTCTTCTGTCCCCTCTACATGTAAAAGTTGGCCTACTGAAACAATCTGCTAAAGCTTTGCCACGAGACGGAGGTGGTTTTAAGTATTTGCGCAAGAGGTTTCCAGGACTGTCGGACATTAAGCTCATACAGGATATATTAGCAGGGGTACCTGGTGTTGTCCGGTTAAAACCATATGATAGTGCATCCTAGCACTGCCGTATTGCCTGAAACCCTGGATGGCCACTCCTTCTGTGGGAAAAGACCCCTGGGGTTCCATTTTAACCACTGAATCTATGTTGCATCTTTGATTCCTCTCCCCAGCGATATACTAGTATTCACCATGAACCTATTCCTACCATGGACATACTTTCCCACTGCTCACCCACCCAGCTTACCCACCCACCTTCCTATCCAATTATCTAACCTTTCCACCCACCCCTCCCCCACACATCCTCCCATCCTGCCCACCCACTCACCCATCCATGCTGCCTCATCACACCCACTCAACCCTGTCCATCCACCCACCCAACCAACCCAGCCCCACCATGCCCACCCTCACACCTACCCACCCACTCCACCCATCTGCCCCTCCACACACACCCATCCACTCAACCCTGCCCACTTGCCCAACCAGTCCATCCACCCATTCGACCTGCTGTAGATAATAATGATATGGTAATAGAAAAAAAAAAAAACATGGTAATTGGCTACCATGTTGAAGATTGTTTTGCATAATAGTTCTAATCATGGCGGTCAGGAGCGCCACTTTAGAAACTGTAAGGTACAAATTTAAATTTGTCATAAAAAGTTACACCTGTTACAGCTGTTTGGAGAGTTCTATATACATCCCCCTCGATTCCCACACACGACAAACAAACATTCTCTTATATATATATTTATGTACACACACACACACACACACACACACATATATATATATATATATATATATATATATATATATATACACACTCAAACCTCGATTTAAGGGACCTCCATTTAAGGGATTTCGGATTTTAAGACTCCATATTCTACCTGACAAACGGACAAGACCATTCAAAAATGATACGTAACGTCGAGGTTATACACATTAATATGTTTCTTTATACAGTACCCGTTAAACAATATTCATAATCATATAAATAAGTAAGATAAGTGAAACAATCATTGCATTTCATAAAAAGATTGTCTTTATATGTGGTAAAACAATGGGCATTATCAAGTAAGGGACATTTTCAAGTAAGGGACAAGTTGATATCCCATTTAGTCACTTAAACTGAGGTTTGAGTGTGTGTGTGTGTGTGTGTGTATATATATATATATATATATATATATATATATACCTAGGCTGCTTCCCCCAAGGAAAGGGAGGTAGCCGAGACAGGACGACACACTCCCCATTTACTCATCCATTCAAACACATTCATTCGCATCTTAGCCCCAAAGAGAAGGGACAGATCCTCACCGCACCACACCGCACAAGGGTCAACTGCGCAGAGCAATCAGTGACATCCGCAGCAGGGCCCGACAGCAGAGCTGGTTTACCCCTGCCACATCATAATAGACCCATCTCCTTACCCGCACCTGTCCTGACTAGCTGATCAGACCAAATGCGGGAGAATATCCCCTCAGGGCTGCGTCATCGTTAATTCATTAACAGTTTCTCTCCATTCATTTCTGTCACGCACAGCCACTCTTCCTTGCTCAACAGACATCCCTCTCACATCCAGCGCTCTCTTCACACTGTCCATCCATCCTATTCGTGGTCTCCCTCTCAGCCTTACACCTCTCACGTCAGACTTAGTTATCTTTTTCACCAATCGCTCATTATCCATTCTCTCCATATGCCCAAACCATCACAACACCCTCTGCTCAACTCTATCAGCCATCTCCCGAACAACTCCAGTTCTCCTTCGCACTTCATCATTTCGCACTCGAACCATAAGCATCGCTCCACACATACTCCTCAGACACCTCATCTTCATTACATTCAAACTTTTCCTCTCTGCTACACCCATATTCCATGTTTCAGCCCCATATAACGCAGTCGGCACCACAACACCCTCACATAGCCTTCATTTTACCTACATTCTAAGAGAACGACATCTAAACACTTTTTCATTCCTCCCAGCACCTTTCCTACTTCATTTATTCTAAACTTCACTTCTGCAGCTATTCTTCCATCCACATCAACATGTGACCCTAAATATTTAAAACACTCTACCTCCTCAAGCAACTCAGCATTCAAAACTATATTCATCCCCCTACCATCTACCAACCTCGTACACTTCATCACTTTACTCTTATTCTCATTTACTTTCAATTTCCTCCTTTCACACACCCTTCCGAGCTCCTCTACCTACTGTCTCAATCTCTCCTCTGAATCAGCCACCAGTGCAGTATCATCTGCAAACAGCAGCTGCCTCAGATTCCACTCTCCACCGTCAACATTCACCAGACTCAGACCTCCACCTAAAACTCTTGCATTCACCTCTCTTACAACACCATCCATATAAATATTAAACAACCAAGGCGACATCACACATCCCTGCCGCAGCCCCACTCTCACAGGAAACCAAACACTCACAGCATTTCCCACTCTTACACACGCTCTACTATTGACATAAAAACTCTTCACCCCTTTTAATAACCTACCATCAAGTCCATACAATCTTAAAACAGTCCACAAAGCCTCCCTATCAATTCTATCATACGCTTTCTCTAAATCCATGAATGCCCAAAACACATCCTTGCCTTTCGCTAAATACTTTTCACACACTTGTCTCACAGCAGACACCTGATCCACGTATCCTCTCCCTCTCCTAAAGCCACACTGCTCATCACCAATCACTCCCTCTGTACACTCTCTAACTCTCATAATTAACACTCTACCATACTCCTTACCTACAACACTCAACAGACTTATATCCCTAAAGCTAGTACATTCATACTTATCACCCTTGCCTTTATACAACGGGACCACACAAGCACTTGCCCAGTCATTTGGCACCATACCTTTCACAAAGCACACATTCAAGAATCTTACTAACCAGTCAACAATAGTCACTCCACCACCCTTCAGGCATTCCACAGCACACCCATCCATACCTGCAGCTTTCCCTGTTTTCATCTCCTTTACTGCCTTCTTCACTTCCTTCTTCGTGATTAAAGAATCATTCAACTCTCCCAACACATGTATTCCTTGCACCCTTCCATCCGCCACAATATATATATATATATATATATATATATAGGCCGGTCCTGCAGTGGATACTCAAACGGCTGATGATGATGATGATGATGATATATATATATATATATATATATATATATATATATATATATATATATATATATATATATATATATATATATATATATATATATGTGTGTGTGTGGGTGGGTGGGTGGGTGGGTGTAGATAAATGTGTACATTACATATATATATATATATATATATATATATATATATATATATATATATATATATATATATATATATATATACTGTATATAGATAGAGAGATAGATAAATAGACAGATCTATCTATCTATAGCCCGACGCCCTAATCCCGCAAAGGGTGGCCGCAGACAAAACGCCTCCAAGTCTCTCTATCATCCACTATTTGACTACCCTCCCCACATCTCATTCCCCCCTCCCTCATATACCTCTCAACTGTATCCCTCCACTTCATCCTCAGTCTACCCCTCCCTCTCCCTCCCTCCACCTCACCTACATACACCCTCTTAATCAGTCTTTCATTCTCCATTCTCTCCTCATGTTCAAACCACCTCAGTGTACTTCTCCTAATCTTCTCAACCACATCAACATCCACCCCACAACATTCCTTCACTTCTTCATTCGTCAACCTGTCCCTCCATGTCACTCCGCATGTTCCTCTCAAGTAATTCATTCCACTGCATTCACTCTTGATTTGTTCCCCTCTTGCAAGGTCCACGCCTTGCTTCCATACGTCAGGGTAGGGGATCACAATACTATCATACAGTGACATCGTAACTTCCATACTATCTATCTATCCATCTATTGCCAGACGCCATAATCCCGTAACGGGTGGCCATTTGACTTTGAGTTAGTTGTTTTACGGGAAGGGGCACTAACCCTCCACAGCCCACTTGTTGACACGTAGGGAGCACGTATGGTTTGGTTATATGGTTACCACCCAGCGTTGTAAATGGTTTCTTGGCTTGCAGGAAACCATTAGGCTTGTCACTCAATGTAAAGCCACCTGTAAAGGAAAGAAAAACAATAAGAAGTGACAGGAAAGATGGGAGAAATAGGAAGAGAGGAGGGCAGGCACAGAAAAAGAATGATAAAGGCTAAGGAAGGAGTAGGCAGCATTACATCAAGTGAGTGGATGATGGTCGCCACCACCTACCACAAACTTCCATACTCACCTCCCTATTTCTCATCACCGCTTTCAGTGAACCAACAACCTTCCTTCCCTGCTGTACCCTTTCACGCATTTCATCCCCTAAAGCTTCATCCTTACTCATCACACTACCCAAGTACTTGAATGCACTCACATTCTCCATATCCTCACCATCCAACCTCACTGTACATTCTGTGACTTCATTCCTCTCAAACACCATAACTTTACTCTTGTTTACATTAACTTTCAGATTCCTCTTCCTACACACTGTCCCAAACTCATTCATCAAACCTTGCAACTCCCATTCATATTCACTCAACAATACTGTATCATCAGCAAACAGCAACACCGGAATCTTCCAAATCTCACCCTCATTCCTTAGAGCCACCACCACATTCACTGCCCTACCTTGCACCTCCTTTACAACCCCATCCATGTATATATTAAACAGCCATGGAGACATCACACAACCCTGTTTCAGTCCCACATTGAGATCAATGAACTCACTCACCTCACCATCCACTCGCACCGCAGCCCTAGTTCCTTCATACATACTCTTCACAGCACTCAACAATTTCCCCTCCACTGAATATATTCATAATACCTTCCACATACCTTGCCTATCTATTCTGTCATAAGCTTTCTCCACGTCCATGAAGGCAGCATACACTTTCTTTCCCTTCTCTAGATACTTCTCCACTAAACATCTTGGAACAAATATCTGATCAACACACCCTTTTCCCTTCCTAAATCCCCCTTGTTTTTCTCCAACTAGCTCCTCTGTCATATGCCTAACTCTATCAATGAGTATTCTACCATATATTTTTCCGGTCACACTAAGAAGGCAAAAATCCCTATGGTTACCATATACTTCTCTCTCCCTTTTTCCTTTATATGAAGGAATAATTATACCTGATTTCCAGTCCTCTGGAACCCTTCCCTCTTCCCAAGCCAATCTACACAACTTCCATATCTACTCCACAACAATCTCACCCCCATAACTCAGCATTTCACCACACACTCCATCAATTCCTGGGGCCTTTCCCATCTTGATCTTCTTCATTGCTTCCACTACTTCCGCCCTACTGATCTCTTCCTCCCTCCTCTCATGTCTTCTACTCACAGCCATTCCCCAACCACTTATACTCGCACTGCTCTCACTCTCTACATTCAACAAATCCTCAAAGTGCTCCTTCCATCTCCTCAATTTCTCTCTCTTCTCTACCAACAATCTATTATTCCTGTCTTTCACTCCCCTCTTATTTCCCATTTCACACTGCCTTACTTTCTTTACCTCCTTCCAAAACAATTTCTTACTCTCCCTCCATTTCACACTCAGATTCCTCCCAAACTCTTCATCCACTTTCTTCTTACTCTCCTTCACCAGTCTCTTCACCTCCGTTCTCCTGCTCACATATACCTCTCTCTTCTCTCATCTTTTCCCCTACCTCTGCTCGCTAACCATTCACTATATGTCTTCTTCTTTTGTTCCACAACTCGTTTCACCTCACCATTCCACCCTGCTGTCCCTTGCACATCCCTGCATTTCCTCCTCACTCCACAAACCATCTCACACGCTGCGCCTATCTCTTCCGTGAATATCTTACATACGTCTTCCATCCCTTCCATCTGCTCTAACTCATACCTTCCCAATCTTTCTCCCACTATGCTCTTTTACTCTGCCATTTTCTCACTCACTTGCAAGCTCTCCACTCTTCTCACAGGAGCTGTTTCCTCCTGTCTACCCCTTTGTCTCTTCAATCATTTTCTTTGCTGCCTTACCTTGGACATCATTAAGTGATGGTCCCAGACTCCATTCCCCCACCCTCTCCACACTCTTGCAGCCAACAATTGTCTTCTCATTCGCTCATCCACACACACGTAATCTATCACTGCCTTTCGTTCAACAAGTTCACCATCCATCCTCCTCATTACTCTCCATGTATACCTGTGGATTACCTTATGCTGAAAGTAGGTGTTAGCTATTGCCAACCCCTTACCAGCACAGATGTCCAACAAAGCACCACCATTCCCATCTACTTCAGCTGGCATACCCCACTGACCAACCACTCCATCCACTCGTACATTCCCAACTTTGCCATTCATGTCTCCAATCAAAAGCACTCGCTCACTCCTCTCAAATTTGTCCATACATGCTTCTACACTTGCCCAAAACTCATGTTTCACTCTTGCCACTCGATCCTCTGTCGGAGCATACGCACATACAATCGCCCACGCTTGTATACCTACTTTCATCCTCACCCACACAGTCCTTGCACCCACTGTTCCATACTCTCTTATATCCTCCTTCCACTTCTTGCTTATCATCAGACATACTCCCTCTCTTGCCCTCTCATTCTCATTAACGCCCGCACATATACCGAAACCATATTCCCACTCTCTCACCCTTTCACCTTTCGTTTAGTTTCAGTCAATCTACATATATCCACTCTTGCATCCTCAAGCACCTGAACAATATCTCTCTCTCTTATTTCATCATTCACTCCTCTCACATTCCATGTCCCTACCCTCAGAATGTCCTTTGTCTGTTCCCTAGTCGTCAACGTATGGTCCGTCCTGGTCCGAGGCGCTTTATTCTTTTGTATAGTTAGTTCTTTTTACGGGGTGGGGCACTAACCCACCACCAACCCTTTTAGTCGCCCCCTACTCCCAGGGGGGTAGATATATATATATATATATATATATATAGATAGATAGATAGATAGATAGATAGATAGATAGATATAGATATAGATATACATTTACATATATTTACGGATTTGTCGTGCCTTATATTAGGAAACTTGTCAAGATCAAGAATGCAGTTCTTGAAAACTCTCTCCTTGCTGTCGAAAAAGAAGCATGGGTTGCCTTGAAAGATGTCAATAAAAACTTTTTAGGTAGCTATAAGGATCCAGACTAAAAAGACATTGTAAGCAGGACCCTGGAAAGTTCAAGGCCCTAGGATGTACCAGGAGTCTCAAAGTACATTTCCTGATGCCCATTTGGACTACTTTCCGGAAAACCTGAGAACTTTGAGTGATGAACAAGGTCAAAGATTTCATCAGGATATGAAGGAGATGGAGAAACGATACCAAGGAAAATGTAATACCAACATGATGGCAGACTACTGCTGGATGTTGCACCGCGGGAATCCACCAGAAACCCAGAAACGGAGTCCAGGCGCAGTTTTGAAACAAAAAAGCACTGATTTTAAATAAGGGAGTCTGTAATCTTTTAATGGTATGCATTTTGTTTACTTTTATTCAATATTTACAGATGTATATACAACTTCAACTTTGATTTTTCTTAGCCTGTATGACAGTTCATGCATAATCTGGAGTAATACTCTCCACAATTTTGAGAAAATTTTACGTTATGAAGGAAAATGGGTGTGAAATTTGGAATAATCTATCTATCTATCTATCTATTGCCAGACGCCTCAATCCCGTTTGGGGTGGCCACAAACAAATCGCCTCCAAGTCGCCCTGTCCCCCGCCATTTCACTACCCTGCTCCCAACTCACACTCCCCTCTCTCATATACCTCTCCACCCCATCCCTCCATCTCATCCTCGGTCTCCCCCTCCCTCTTCCACCCTCCACCTCACTCACATACACTCTCTTCGTCAGTCTTTCACCCTCCATCCTCTCCACATGGCCAAACCACCTCAGTGTGTTCCTCACAACGCTTCCTATCACATCCACATCAACACCACAACGCTCCTTTATATCCTCATTCGTCAGCCTGTCTCTCCACGTGACTCCACAAGCTCCTCTTAAATAACTCATTTCCACTGCTCTCACTCTTGACTTGTGTCCTTCCAACAACGTCCAAGCTTCACTTCCGTACGTTAGAGTTGGTATCACAATACTGTCATGTAGTAACTTTTACTTCCATGCTCACTTCCCTGTTTCTTATCACTGCTTTCAAGGAACCAGCAACCTTTCTTCCCTGCTGTACCCTTTCAAGCACTTCACCCTCCAAACCTCCATCCTTACTCATCACACTACCCAAATACTTAAACGTACTCACATTTTCCAATTCCTCACCATCCAACCTCGCTATACATTCACTGACTTCACCTCTCTCAAAGACCATCACTTTACTCTTCCCTACATTCACCTTTAGGTTCCGTTTCTTACACACTCTCTCAAACTCATCCACCAAGCCTTGCAGCTCCCCTTCATCTTCACTCAACAACACAGTATCATCTGCAAACAACAGTACAGGGAGTTTCCAAACACTATCCTCTCTCACCAGGGCCACTCCAACATCCACTACCCTACCTTGTACCTCTTGGAATAACAACCCCAAAATATATTAACCGTGCAAAACTCACAAAACTTTCAATATGCTACATTTTGTGTAACGGATGTTTTTGGTTTACCCTCTTAATGAAGACAGTTGGCTTTATTATTATTATTATTACTATTATTATTATTATTATTATTATTATTATTATTACTATTATTATTACTGCGCTACTAGTGATAAACTGATAGATTCACCAACTTTTTATAAGTCCGATTTTGGACAAACGTCACCGCTCACTTCCTGTGGCACAGCAGTCCTATGCCCGACACACCTTGATATGTACCCTCTCTCCCCACTGAATATATGCAAGGGCACTCAAGCAGTCCTGTGGGACGGTGCTAGAGGGGATATTTTTGTAGAATGTCATTGGGTCTTGAGGATATGTGAAGTTGGTTTTTAAGGATATTGTAACAATTCCACTGTCGTGAGTGTGATTTGTTCTCGCAAAAAGGACAAGGAGCATTCAGAATCTTCCCATGTCCTTTTTTCTCCCCCCCCCCCGCACAAATAAACAGACCTTAGTTACGAGAAAAAATGTAATGGACGAAGGGCAGGGAAAGAGAGGACAGACTCCTGTCACGTGTTAAAAAAAAAAAAAAAAAAGTTACAAAAGGAGATCGATCTTAAGTTTCTTGTTGAATCTAGGCTACCTCCAGTCTGCCATTAACCCCTTCACTTCGAGGAAATAGTCTATGTTTTATACTTGCTGCATTCAGACAATTCTCCACACACACACACACACTAGGAAAAACCTAACGTTGTGACAGGGTTAGAATCTATCACCAAGACACTCCAGTATGGTCTCCCAAGGCTAAATATAATCGTCACGTGGTAGCAGGAATATACGGTGGCGAAAGTTACGTCCTCAGGTCGTCGGAGTAAAAGGATTTACTGATATATTGTCTGTTCCCTGAAATTTGATAATTACTAAAATTAATTAAAAATTAATAATTATTAAATTAAATAACGAGATGGAACGAATACAATATATGCATAAGCACCGTTGTTTGTTATCCTGTATCTTGTCATATATATATATATATATATATATATATATATATATATATATATATATATATATATATATATATATATATATATATATATACCGTTTTAGATAGATGCATAAATAAACAGATAGACAGATCGATCGACTGTGTGTGTGTGTGTGTGTGTGTGTGTGTTACTGACCTGCTGATCGGTGTATGTGTGTGTGCGAACGAGTGCCTTGAGAACAGAGCCGTAAGTAGGTTCCAGTACAACGGGCCAGTAGCGGTCCCTGGGGTTCGGGGCCAGCCAACGTTTGCATGGGTACACTCCGCCGGTGGCGTGGGTACGTTCCCTCCCTGTTCGCCTCTTATCGGTACAGTTCCTCACACTCGGAAACACGATCTTCCCTTTGTTGAATCTGGGTCTGTAGTTCCTGGAAATCATATTGTTGGATTTTGCCCTGGATATCATGGTTCCGTTTGTCCTTTGGTATGGGAGACCCAGTGCACGTTCTTTCACTGCTTGTTTCTTCCCTTGGTGAGCTTGGTTCGTGGTAGCTTTTATTTTGCCTTTTTTTGACGTGGCCTTGAGTTCCATTTTCGTGTGCTTATTTTCAGACGACATTTCGGTGGTTGCTTGTGTGTAAGGATGATCCTGATCACTCGTCTGGTGTTCAAATGCATCTGGATATACTTCTGAACGTGTCCAGAGATTGAATACTCTCACCTCAGCTTGGTGGGATGGAGGCAGAGTCTGCGAATCAAGCAGAGGCGAACTGAAGGTTACTGACCCCTCGTTTTTTTCGCGCTTGCTCTCTTCCTCTCCTCCTCCTCCTCCTCCTCCTCCTTCTTCCCTTTCTACTTCATATCCTCTTCCTTCTCCTCCTCTTTTTACCTCTTCTCGATTCAAGTTCCTTGTCATTACAAATTCTCCTGCTTCTTTATCCTTTACTCTTTCTCCATTATCATATACCCGATCATTTATTTGTCTGCTTTTTTCTTTATCATTCATTTCTTCTAAACTACCACTTTTATACCACACTCCTTTCCCAAGCATATCGTTGATACTAACCTCCAAGCTTTTCTTATATTCACTCACTTTGTTATCGTTTAATATGTGCAAGTAAACAATTAACATTGTGGCACATAATAATACGAGAATCTTAAATTTCTTACCCAACATTTCTATTTCAAAATCGACACCTTTTTACCCTAATTCGCATTTCTTACTTAACACAGTATATCCACATCCCTTTTCTCCTATCCACTACCAAGAGCATATCCTAAAGTTACACCTCTCACTGTCAAGGGAAAACTGAGCAGTAATAAGCGACTGTTGGCAACTCACAGGTGTTGCCACATAACCTCGACCAGAACCGGCAACAGGTTAACACCGTTAGTTCAAAGAATTTTACTGAAGGAATGACCGCAGGGTACCAGCTCTGTGATTTTGTCACTAGGTATTGAGACTTCCTGTGTCAAATTTTGGCTCTTACCGACGTTTAGCGAATCAGTTTTTTTCCCATTTTAGTGATCTTAATAAAAGTTGTTCGATTTTCTTTTCTTTTTTTCTTTTTCCCCCCGACAAATGTGACGTTTTACCGGTTGGATTTGGCTGGATGACCGCTCTACCAAAGCCGACAGGAGTGGAGGAATGACTGCTTGAACATTATCTTAATTTTCATTACTACTCTCATGGTCGGACATCATCTTAACGTTTAGTGATACTCTCATGGTGAGGATAATTCCAGAGAATGACAGATTTTATTCATCTGTAGTGAAGCATAGGAAAGTGAGGGTAATGACGGCCACTCTTAACACAATAGTCTAATGGGCACAGTATTGCTTTCCATTTAACGCCAAACGATTTTATGATGCTGGCAGTAAGTAGAGCTTGAGTGTTCTCTAGCCTATATTATTATATATCTCCATCTGCTCCATGTAGCATGGGTATGTGTTTTTATTACCTTGAAATTTGTAGGTACTGCAAGGAAGTAAGTATGAATCAAGAACTTGACCTATATACTCGATATACGTCCTTATCATGGACACAAGGTAACAATTCTGAACCCACTACAGTCAGCACCAAGGCAATATTCTTTAGCTGAGGAGTCTTCTTAGTACTTCAGCAATATACTTTGCATAACTCGCCTTAGGATGCAAAACTTTGTCAATAATGCTGTTGTTGTAGCCTCAGTCTCATCTGGATGTGAACCTAGAGGACTGAAGGATGAAAGTGTTCTTCAGGCTACCATCTTCCTTTAGGGAATTAAGGGAAAGAGTTGAGGAACGTCTGTATAACCGGGCAATAGAGCCGCCAGGTTATCTTGGTGCCACGTGTGAGGACATCTTTCTTCAGCACGGTGTCGATATGAAAACGATATAGCAGACAAGATTATAATGAGCAACATGCAAAATGAAATGCTAAATAAGTGCTATGACCCCTCACACCCCGAGACGACGACTAAACGCAAGAATGTACTAGAGAGAGACCGAGGTTATATTATCCGAGGTGTATTTATATAAATGATCCTAACCAGTCTTTACGATATACAAATCTCCATAACATTTACCTGTCGTACGGATCCTTTGTTTTTCGTATTTTGTCTGCTTAACATCCACTCCTGTTTGCTGGTAAAGTATAAAGGGATGTATGAGTGAAAGGTAAACGTATAAACAAGCAATCTGTACCCAGCTCAAGCTTAGGGGAGGTTATGAATTCGACTCTTCCACAAATAGGAAACTTGAGTCAATGAACGGGAGACACCGACCTCGCCATTGTCGATCGGTCGGGTGTGTGCACCGACAGATAGATGTAGAGATAGATAGATACATTATAATTACATACATACATACAATCATAGACGGGTGGATGGATAATCAGACGACAGACAGACAGACAGGCAGATAAATGGATAGATGGATGAATGGATGTAGGCATGAGTGAGGATAACCTAACAATGAGGGAGTAAGTGAGAGTGACTTGAGAATGAGGGAGTAAGTGAGAATAACTTGAGAATGATAGTAAATGAGAATGACTTGAGAATGAGAGAGTATGTGAGGATGACGTAAGTATGAGAGTCAGTGAGAATGACCCAAGTATGAGAGAACGAGAATGAGACAGCAAACTAGAATGACTTGAGAATAGGAGCGTAACTGAGCATGACTTGCGAATAAGAGTGAGTGAGGATGGCTTGAAAATGAATGAGAATGGCTTAAGAATGAGAGAATATGTGAGAATGAAATACAATGACTGGAGAATGAGTGATAAAAGGAGAATAACGTGAGAATGAATGAATAAGTGAGAATGGGTGAGAATTACTTGGGAACGAGAGTATGATGAGAATGAGAGTATGTAAGGATGACTTGAGAATGAGAGATGAGAATGACGAGAGTGCTAGTAAATGAGGATGACAAGAGAATGAGAGAGTAAGCATGAACGACTTGAGAATAAGAGTGAATATAACTTGGGAATGAAAGTAAATGAGAATAACATGAAGATGAGAAAGTTAGTAAGGATGGCTTAAGAATGAAGGAGTAAGTGAGGATGACTTGAGAATGAGAGTGAGAATGACTTGAAAATGAGAGGAAATAAGAATGACGAGAATAAGGGTGAGAATGACTCGAAAATGAGAGAATGATGATGACTTGAGGATGAGAGTAAGTGAGGATGACGAGATTAAGAGTTAGAATGACTTGAGATGGAGAGAATAAGTGAAAATGACAGGAATGAGAGTACCTGAGAATAACTTTGGAATCAGAGTACCTGAGAATAACTTTGGAATCAGAGTAACTGAAAATAACTTGAGAATGAGAGTACCTGAGAACCGGAATCCTGTTTATACTTCACAGGTCTAAATATTCTCACATTTCCGTTTGTTAGTTTTCTTTGTACATGCGGTTCACACACACTTAACAGATGTTCAGCCCGTCGACCATTATGTTAAAAGACGAGATCCTAATTTTTGTCGTGTTCCTGTGCATAATTCATCCAAACAATGCGATCCTCTGTCAATTTCCTGGCCTCAACAGCCTCCATTCCTCGCTTACAAATAGACTGGATGTAATAAAATTAAAGTGAAAAGTGAAAGGGTTAAAATCAAGTTACATGATTATCTTTTTGAGTATTTGAGAATCCAATGACAGACGGACAGGCGCAGGACTACACATCAAATCTCCTCGCAAAGTATTGGGGAAATGAATCTGTCAGAATGGCGCTATGCCTCTCATCACATTGGTAATAACAAAAACATCCCTCAGCTTCCACTCTATCCACAGAAGAGGATGATCGATAACACAACAAATTCAGCCTGCAGTCCGCCGGATTCACCTATCAGATAACCTGGGGCTACATCAACTACTGCTACTAGTATTTATTATTACTCTCCACCTACTACATAGGTGGACGCTATTGTTTTCACTGGTATTATTATCATCACTCTGACCTCAGAGTCTCGCGACGATTCCAGGAGAACCAAAGAGTCTGCAAGGAATCTGAAGGGCCCAGGTTATGTGTCCTGGCATAGGCCATTGCTGATAGGAAAAAAATCCAAATTTCCCCAGTGGAGTCAAGGTCATTGTAAGAAATTCTAGGTGGGGATTAGTGACTGTCCACAGGACAACTACAGAGTTCTAGTTATTATTAGTCTCCACCTGTTACATAGGTGAAGACTATTGTTTTCACTGGTATCACTGTCATTCCCGCCTCAGAGTCTCTCAACGATCCCAGAAGAATCGGGACTGTGCAAGGACTCTGATGGGCCCAGGTTATATGGCCTGGCATGGGCCATTGCTAATAGAAAAAAAGTCTTTAACACGTAATGGCAGGGCATGTCAGAAAGATTCATATCAGTATTATGCTGTGAAAGAGATCATTTGGTCGTGTTTACTGAAGATTTCAATATGACCTGTGCAAGGAATCTGAATGGCCCAGGTTATGTGTCCTGGTATCAGCCATTGCACTCGTAGAAAATTTTCATCGCTACAACATACCTGTAAAATTTTGTGATGACATCATGAGCTGTTACGAAGTCATCGTGCTAACAGACACACAGACCCTGACCTACTTTCATCAATTTTGAACTCGTAGGAGATTTTCATCCTTACTATACACCCGTAAATTTTGTGATGATATCTTGAGTGGTTGCGAAGTTATCGTGCTAACAGATACACACAGACAGACAGATAGACAAACTGAAAACAATATCAGCCTCGCTATCGCGGCTGGTAAAAATCCAAATCTCCCCAATGAGTCAAGGTCATTGTAAGAAACAGTACGTGGAGACTAGTGACTGTCTGCAGAACAGTTACAGAGTTCCAGTTAGTAGTAGTAGTAGTAGTAGCAGTAGTAGTAGTAGTAGTAGTAGCTGTAGTATTGTTGTTGTTGTTGTTGTTGATATTAGTATAATTGCTATTATTATTATCACTAACATTATTATTATTATTATTATTATTATTATTATTATTATTATTATTATAGTGTAGTTGTTGTTGTTGTTAATCAAGTAAGCGACGGGAGTGAAAACATCATTAAATGGGTAGAGTCTCGTCGATATTGAGTACAGCACCAAGACTGTGTTATTCTGGAAACAGTTAATGCTACAGAGGACGTACGCAAACCGCTGAAACCTTATGAAAAAAAAAAAAAAAAAAATAGATGTGTTACTTAAGCATCTTGTCTACCACAATATTGCTGAGAGAAAACAAAAAGCGTTAAATTGAGCACCAAAACACCGAAACTGTTATTTCGGAGACTACTACAGTGGGTCTGTGCACATCGTTGGAAAGCACATGAAAAAGTAATACGTTTTACCTATGTGTCTTTTCTCAAAATTCGCCACCATATAGCTGAAAAAAAAAAAAAAATGCTAAACTGAGCACCAAAACTGTGCTGTCTTGGAAACTACTTAAAGCTGCGGCGGACCTATGCACATTGTTGGAAAACTACTGGAAAAGTAATATTCTCGTATGGCATTATCAAATTTCGCCTCGATATTGCTGCAAATAGACAAACAGCCGGGTTCAGCACCAAAACTGGGTTATCACTGAAATTGCCAAAGATGCATCAGACTTTACATATCACTGGAAAGCTTATGAAAGAACAGTAGTTGCTATAAAATTGACTTTTTTCAAAATTCGCTAACATACTTGCTGTTGAAATGAGTCAATTTCGCCATAATGAGCACAAAAATTGTCTTGTGTGACCCATGCTTTGACATGAGAGTCCAAAGCCTCTAAACTGATCCTATGCACGTTTTGAAATAGTAGGCTATGGATCACTTCAAAGTGTACATTAATAATAGACCAGAACGATGGCACACCTTCTTTTAGCTACTATAACATCAGAAACCATGCTCACACAAACGTGGTGCACACTGTGAAGTATGAACAACTATAACTTAAGGAAAAGAAGAAGCGCTCAGACAGTGCAACATTCTCGCCAAACATTCCATATATAGGCCCATCCACACGATCAATAGGAACCTTTTGTGTTGGAGCATGATAATGAAAAAGAATGTTGCAAAATACTCATGCAGACGTGATGAAATGGAATATCTTCACGGCTTCTGAATTACAGTTTATGGCTTGATTAGTTATTATCCTTCGAAACTGATGAAGAACGTCCTCGGACAAGACAGATCCCCCAGTGATCGTGTGGAACTGCACGGATGCCGAACTTTTTATCTTACCCTGTGCACTTGACGTACAAGTAATTACTCTCAAAGCTGAGTTACATTATCCGTACTTGTCACTCAACCCATCATCCAATTTTGGTCCAAACTGAATCAGAAAGTATTTAAGTTGACCTTAACCTGTGACTTTGACCTTTGAGTTACAACAATGAAACTAGAATGATTTCATCCCTGGCTAACCTTGAGCACCTTCACCAAGTTTGATCCAAATCGAATCAAAGCTACTTGTGTTAGAGAGTCGAACCTTTTGACCCTGCCCCATAACCTTTATGTTTCATCAGTTGTTCTCAAAATGGAAACACTTCACCCTTTCCTGTTCCTCATTCCCCCCATGGGCAGCCACCTTGTCGTGGGGGGGGCTTGCGCGCCCCTGTGATCCCACAAGCCTGCCCACTGATGTAATGACATCTGGCAGGGTCTCCCATGCAGGTAGGGTTGTGTGTGAGAGATCTGACTAAGCGCTGTCCGAAACATAGTTTACCCGTAAGGGTCATCAGTGCCGCCCACCAGAGGGGTCGCCTTGGTGCTGTCTTGAGTTGGTTGGTTTGGTGTCTGGGCTGGGGGGTGTTGGGGAAGGGGGTCTTTGCACTGATGGGAGCGAACTTTCTCATCACGGGGTGTCCTTTTTGGGTCACCCTCTGGGGACAAGGTACCCCGTTCCCATCAGATCGCGCTCGGTCCCCTCACTCCCTGGTAGGCGGTTTTCCTTGGCTCCTGGTGCCATTTTATCTCTCACTAATGTATATATGGATATATCAAACACTTCTTTAACCATTCGTGTGGTCGATGACCAGCCGCTCGAGTTGGCATCACCTGGTCATTCTCTTGGCGATGACCCTGTACCCTCAGGGTCATCTGCCAAAACCGCGAATCCAGATGTTCCTTCCATTGAGCTGTTACCTGGTGTTTTTGTGAAACACTCTTATACAAAATATATAGTCCTCAAAACGGATGATGGTACTTCCCTCCAGAACCTGAACTGTTTTCAGATTCACAGTGGTCTAGTTACGACATGTGGATTTACCCCCAAGGTCTCTTTGCAGGGAGATGGTTCTCTATTGCTAAAATCCTGGAATGAAGAAGAGAGTTCACGCATCCAGTCTCTGACTATGGTCGCCAGTTATCCTGTATCTGCCTCCCATCATTTGGTTCTAAATCAGTCCCAAGGGGTTGTGTATTCTCGTGACTTGATATCATATTCTGATTCTTCCCTCTTAGAGGGGCTGGCTTCTCAGGGAGTTGTAGCAGTACAGAGAATTATGAAGAAAGTTGATGGGGTTTTAACCCCCACGCTCACTCTTATCCTGACATTTGATTGCCTTACTTTCCCGGAGGTTATCACTGCTGCGTGGTGGAAGATTAAGGTTAAACCTTATGTTCCCCGGCCTAGAAGGTGCTATTATTGTCAAAGGTTTGGTCATGTTCATCAAAGGTTTGGTCATGTTCGCCGTTCTTGCAGGCAGGAAGCGTCTGCCCTTCCTGAGGTCTGTGGAAATTGTGGTGGAATTTCTCATGGTATGGATGATTGCTCTTAATCCTCTAAATGTTTGAACTGTGGAGGAGCCCATGTGGCCTCCTCAAGGGATTGCGAAGTATACAAGTATGAAAATGAGATTATTTCTGTCTGAACAAAGGAGAAAATTTCTGAGGCAAAAGCCAGGGAAAGGGAGCGGTTCATTCGCCCTGGGGTTACCTTTGCTGCTGTGTTGTCTCGTCCTAAGGCTACTCGGCAGGTGCCCGAGCCATCACACAATGCCCCATCAAATTCTCGGGGTTCTACTTCCCGGCCTTCTCAGCCGGGGGGTTCCACCGAGAGAGTGCAGCCTGGAAGCAGCTGTGCTTCCTCCAGGGAGATGCCTCCTGTCTCTGGGGGTGTCCCCTCTGCGGTGGTGCTTCCAGCATCTGGGAATGCCTCCCCCATCCCAGTTCCTCCGGTTCTTCATGAGACAAACCGTGTTGATGCTACACCTTGCTTTGACACATCCAAAACTCCTGATGTCCTTCCTGTGCAAGGCAAGTGTTACCGTGGCTCCTCAGAGTGCTCAGCGAGCGAAGTACTGCTACCAAAGATCTCTGCAGTGGAGCCCACTACTCCTCCTCCTCTGGACGCTCAGGGGTCAGGGCAAGTGCAGGCTGGGGATGGCGTCTCGTTGACGACCCAGCCACCACCAGATAGTGGTGGTACTCAGGTCGTTGATGCACCTGATCAGCTGCATGAGGCCTTTCCCTCTCAGGATTCCAGTACTGTGGGATGCG
Source organism: Coenobita brevimanus (assembly GCF_032717465.1). Lineage (NCBI taxonomy): Eukaryota > Metazoa > Arthropoda > Malacostraca > Decapoda > Coenobitidae > Coenobita > Coenobita brevimanus. The sequence continues at coordinate 19,143,109 of NC_136971.1, read as the reverse complement.
CTACTGATCGTGCTCCTTCTTGCGGTGGCACTGCCTGCTCTGTTCTGGCTAGGGCAGCTTGCGGTCCCTCTGCCAAACCATCTCTTGCCCCGCCACAGAAGACCATTGTCTGGCCTTCTTCTTCTTCCTCCTGGTTATCTTCAGCTGAGTGTCACTGTACACCATGACGGTGCCAGGCAGTCCCTTTCTAAGGGCAGCTCTAACCAGCAAATCTAAATCTGGTTGCTTGTTGGAGGCATGGTTGTCTCGCCCCTCATCCTGATTCTTCCTTCGCTGTGGGTACTATGGCATTCTCAGCCAGTATACTACAATGGAATTGTCTAGGGCTGCGTGGGAATTGGGAGGAGCTGCGGACCCTCCTGGCTTATTCCACTCTCTGCATGTGTCTCCAGGAAACTCTTGTAGGGTTTGCCACTCCTCATGCACCACCTGGATACAATGCTTTTTACTCAGCACCAACCCAGGGTCCTGTTGATGTTAGTGCTGTTTTGGTGAGGGCTGACATCCCTCATCGGCCAGTCCACCTCCAGTCCGACCTCCAGTGTGTTGCTGTGTGGTTGTATGCCCACCTTTGGTATACAGTTTGTTCCATTTATTTACCACCCAACACAGCAGTCAGTAGGATGGAACTTGAGAAACTGCTTGGTCAATTACCTACGCCCTTTCTGCTCTTGGGGGACTTTAATGGTCGCCACCCTTTGTGGGGTGACTGTCTTGTTAACCAACGTGGGAGTTTGTTGGCATCCTTATTGGAGGATGAGGATCTTGCCCTCTTCAATACTGGGGCATTTACACATTTTCACCCCTAAACAGGTTCATTTACTGCAATCGACCTTTCTGCTCTCCTGACTGTCTCCTGGACTCTCCCTGGGAGGTTATGGAGGATCTCCATGAAAGTGATCACTTTCCCATCCTCCTTACTGTGGCAGTATCTAGTCCCTGTTCCCATCTACCGAGGTAGAGATTGGACAAGGCAGACTGGTCCCTTTTCTCTTCTCTGATTTCTGTTGATGTCTCAGTTGATGAGGCTGTTTCGTTCTTTACCTCCGTTCTGCATTCTGCTGCCCTTCATGCTGTTCCTAAAACCTCTGGCACATATCACTATCGACCTGTTCCATGGTGGAATGAGGATTGCAGTGTTGCTGTACATGAGAAGTTAGCTTTCTCCCGTTATCATAGATACAGGACAGAGCATTATCTTGAGTTCAGAAGGGCACGGGCTAAGGCTCATTGGGTACTCAAACAAGCTAAGAGGGATCTTGGATGGCTTATGTGTCATCTATAAACTAAAAGATGCCTGTCTCAGGTGTGGAAGAGGGTGCGAAAGATCTCAGGAAACTTTACTCAAGGCAGGTCCCCTGTGCTGATGTCTAATGGTGAGCCTGTTGGTGACCCTGCAGCTGTGGCTGATATTTTTGTGTCCGCCTGTGCAGCAGTCAGTCATAGAGATACTAGCTCACCAATTTTTGCCAGGCAACGGGAGATAGAGGAGGCAAGGGTGCTGGACTTCCATTCAGGGAATGTGGAGTCCTACAACCTCCTTTTCTCATGCTGCAAACTTCAACCTGCCCTTTCCCTCTGCCGCAACACCTCACCAGAGCCAGATGATATTCCCTACGCAATGCTTCGACACCTGGATGATGATGCGCTATCCTTTCTCCTCAGCCTTTTTAACAGAATCTGGAGGGAATCTTCTCTTCCCACCTCTTGGCATGAGGCCGTTGTCCTGCCATTCCAGAAGCCGGGGAAGGCAGGTTCCAGTCCCCTGGAGTATCAGCCATTTGCCTTAACATCCTGCATGTACGAATTATTTGAGAAAATGGTCAGCATGCGCCTATGTATTTCCTAGAAAGGAATGAATGTCTTTCACAGTGTCAGTCTGGTTTTCAGAAATGTCGCTCAACAACAGATGCACTTGTCCGTTTTGAGGCTGCAGCATGTGATGCTTTTGCTAGAGAGCAGCATCTCGTGTGCATTTTCTTTGATCTAGAAAAGGCATATGATATGACATGGCAGTTTGGTATCTTCCAAAAACTCCATTCTTTGGTTTATGTGGCAGGCTACCCCTATTTATATTAAACTTTCTGTGTGACCATTCATTCGGAGTTAGGGTTGGTGTCACCCTGTCTCCTTTGTACCCCCAGGAGGAAGGGGTGTCTCAGGGAAGTGTACTCAGTGTGACCCTTTTTGCAATAGCATTGGACGGTATTGTGTCCTCTGTTCCAGAAGGGGTGTCAGCCTCACTGTATGTTGATGATTTGGCTCTATGGTATGCTACTTCCCGAATGTCCGTGGCTGAACATCGCGTGCAGCTTACTCTGGACAGGGTCTCTCGGTGGACCACAGTGCACACCACAGTGCACGGCTTCCATTTCTCCCCAACGAAGACTGTGGCCCTGCATTTCTGCTACTTGAGAGGAGTTCACCCCAACCCAGATCTCCAGTTATATGGACACAGGTTGCGATGTGTTGATGAAACAAGGTTTCTTGGACTTGTCTTTGACAGGAGACTGATGTGGGTACCTCATATCCGTTCATTACGACTGTCATGCCTCCGTGCCCTCCGGACCTTATCTCACTTGTCTTGGGGTGCTGACAGAACCATCCTGCTCCGACTTTACAGTGCTTTAGTTAGGAGCAAATTGGACTATGGATGTGTGGTGTACTCCTCTGCTACTTAGGCATGACTGTGGCCACTAAATTCTGTCCATCATGCTGGGATTCGTCTGTCAATTGGGGCTTTCCGCTCACCCCGATTGAGAGCCTGCTGCTTGATGCGAATAAACTACCGCTGGATCTCCACCGGCAGTCCTTAATGGTGCAGTTTTGGCACCACCTTCACCACCCTCCGGCCGCACTGAATTGTAAGGCTGTCTCTGAAGTCGCCCTTCTCCCCTTTTGTGACACCCACCCTCGCTATCCACACCCGTTTGGGTACAGAGTTAGGGCTGCCATGGGGAAGTTGGGTGTCCAATCCTCTCCTGTCTGCCCTGTGTGTGTCCCCCGAGTGGCTCCCTGGCTTCTTCCAGAGGTACAACCAAGTGATTACTTCCCTGAGAGGAAGGCCTCTCTTTCCTCACAGGCAGCTTTGTCTTATTTTTTAGAACATGCCTCTGCTCACAATGACTCGATCCCTGTATATACTTATGGCTCTAAATCCCATGTGGGGACAGGCTTTGGTGTCATTTTTCGTGATTTTAGCCGTGGTAGGATTCTCCCACCTTCTGCATCTGTTTTTACCGCTGAACAAACTGTCATTTTAGTTACAGTAGAATTTATTTTTAGCTTTCCTCCTGCTTTTTTTCCCATTTTAATGACTCAGCCAGTGCCTTACAAGCTTTGTCTCGTGGCTTCCCATCACATCCCCTAGTCTTGTCTGTCTTGGAGTGGCTCTTCTTATTATGTAGGCGAGGATACTCCGTACAACTGTGTAGGGTCCCTGCACATGTGGGGGTCGTGGGCAATGAGAGTGCTGACTCTTTGGTGAGAGCTGCTGCCTCTCACCCTTCCTCTCCTTAATACCGTGTCCCATCCGAGGATTTATGTGCAGCCACTGTGGAGGCTGTCCTCTTTTGCTGGCAGAGGAGGTGGGATGCAGCAGGAGCGAACAAACTCCGCAGCATTCGTAGGAACCTGGGCGATGGGGGGTATGTGGGGCTGTCCCGACAGTGGGAAACAGCTTTGGCTCATCTCCAGATAGGCCATACTAGGCTGATTCATGGTTTTTAACGGAGAGGGCACCCCCTCCCTATTGTGATGACTGTCTGGTTCCTTTGACTGTGCGGCATCTCCTTGTCAAATGCCCCAGTCTTGGGGACCTTCATCGGTGGTACCTTTCTGGGTGCCAAGCTGGCGACGGATCATACCTTCTTTCCTCTGTTCTTAGGGAAGAGGCTTGTGCTATGGGGGGAGGCACCTTCTCTTTTGTGTTGAGTTCTGGCCTTCTCTGCAAGCTGTAGGGCTTTTCCGTATTTAAGTCTGTGTTTTAATGATAATGTTCTAATTTTAACCCATATCTTTCCATCCCGTTTTTTAGCTTTGGTGGTTTCTTTTATTCTTTTATATTGTTCATCTGTTTTATGTATTGTTTAACTCTTTGCTTTTTATCGTTTTTTATATATTTTGACTTTCTTTTAATTTTATGTTCGGCGGCATATGACCTCTGCTGTTGCGCCGTCATGTCACTTTTTTTTTTTTTCATTCATTCATTCATTCATTTCTGTTCTTCAGCCCTGGCACTAAGTTGCCTTTGACTTACAACCCATGACCTTTTTTGGTCAAAAACTAATTACCTGTTCCTCTGATAGTTCCATCCCTTTTTTTTATCATGCAAATAGACAGACAGACAAATCAGACCAAATACATATCCCCTCTAGCTTTGGCACGCGGATTTAATAATGATAATAATAATTACAACAACAGGAGTGAGGCATTTGGAAGGAATTTGAGTGTAAAGTGGAGGGACTGTAAGAAAATGTTATGGAAAGAGGTGAAAAGAGTAAGACAGGGTGGAAGTGAAGTTAGCAGGGGAGTGAAAGATAAAAATGGTAGATTACTAGTGGAGAAGGGAGAAAAAGTGAGCAGATGGAGAGAACACTTTAAGGAATTGTTGAACATAGAGGATGGAAGTAATGCGAGTATAAGTGGCTGGGGAATGGCTGGGAGAAGGACGGAGGTGAGAAGACAGGAAGAAATCAGTAGGATAGAAGTTGTGGAAGCAATGAAGAAAGTTAAATCGGGGAAAGACCCAGGAATTGATGGAGTGTGTGATGAAATGCTGAAGCATGGTGGAGAGATAATAAGAATGGATGTGGAAGATGTGCAGATTGGCCTGGGAGGAAGGTAGAGTCCCGGAGGATTGGAAGTCAGGTATAATTATTCCCTTGTACAAAGGAATAGGGGAAAAAGAAGTGTATGGTAATCATAGGGGCATTTGTCTTCTTAGTATAATAGGAAAAGTGTATGGTAGGGTACTTGTTGACAGAGTTAGAGAAAGAACAGAGAAATTAGTTGGAGAAGAACAGGGAGGCTTTAGGAAGGGAAGAGGTTGTGTAGATCAGATATTCATTCTTAGATCTTTAGTGGAAAAGTTTCTAGAGAAGGGAAAGAAGTTGTATACGGCTTTCATGGATTTGGAGAAAGCATATGACAGGGTGGATAGACAAGGATTGTGGAAAGTATTTAGAGTATATGGAGTAGATGGGAAGTTGTTGAATGCTGTGAAGAGTATGTATGATGGTGCGAAGGCTGCAGTTCGTGTGGATGGTGAACTAAGTGAATTTTTCTCTTTGAAAGTTGGGTTGAAACAGGGATGTGCCATGTTTCCATGGTTGTTCAATCTGTACATGGATGGGGTAATAAAGAGGTACAAGGTAGGGTAGTGGATGTTGGAGTGGCCCTGGTGAGAGAGGATAGTGTTTGGAAAATCCCTGTACTGTTGTTTGCAGATGATACTGTGTTGTTGAGTGAAGATGAGGGGGAGCTGCAAGGATTGGTGGATGAGTTTGAGAGAGTGTGTAGGAAACGGAATCTAAAGGTGAATGTAGGGAAGAGTAAAGTGATGGTCTTTGAGAAAGGTGAAGTCAGTGAATGTACAGCAATGTTGGATGGTGAGGAAATGGAAAATGTGAGTACGTTTAAGTACTTGGGTAGTGTGATGAGTAAGGATGGAGGTTTGGAGGTTGAAGTGCTTGAAAGGGTACAGCAGGGAAGAAAGGTTGCTGGTTCTTTGAAAGCAGTGATAAGAAACAGGGAAGTGAGCATGGAAGTGAAAAAGTTACTACATGACAGTATTGTAATACCAACTCTAACGTATAGAAGTGAAGCTTGGACGTTGTTGGAAGGACACAAGTCAAGAGTGAGAGCAGTGGAAATGAGTTATTTAAGAGGAGCCTGTGAAGTCACATGGAGAGACAGGCTGACGAATGAGGCTATAAAGGAGCGTTGTGGTGTGGATGTGGATGTGATAGGAAGCGTTATGAGGAACACACTGAGGTGGTTTGGCCATATGGAGAGGATGGAGGGTGAAAGACTGACGAAGAGAGTGTATGTGAGTGAGGTGGAGGGGGGAAGAGGGAGGGGGAGGCCGAGGATGAGATGGAGGGATGGGGTGGAGAGGTATATGAGAGAGGGGTGTGTGAGTTGGGAGCAGGGCAGTGAAATGGCGGGGGACAGGGCGACTTGGAGGCGATTTGTTTGTGGCCACCCCAAACGGGATTGAGGCGTCTGGCAATAGATAGATAGATAGACAACAACAACAACAATAACAACAACAACAATAATAATAATGATAATAATAATAATAATAATAATAATAATAATTAATAATAATAATAGTAATAATAATAATAGCAATAATAATAATAATAATAATAATAATAATAAATGCTGGCAGGAGGGCAGGTGACAGCAGGTAGGGTACATTCAGTAAGGTAAGCTTGCTGGGATCGTTTATCAAGGCTTTTAAATAGTTGCAGTATAAACATGTCCTACCATAATACTGTCACATTTTTGTTTTTACTATTAGTTCACTTTAATAATTACCTTACATCATATGCAAAGTATATGGTAACTATACGAGTGAATAGAAGAAAAGAAATATATGACTAATCTTATGGACAACTGATGCTTAGGAAAATTCACAAATATGGAACCTGGTGGCCCGTACTACCACATACGCAGACAGGTACGGTGCGCATGGGATTAAAGTTCACCTGATACTTCTTCCCTTCTGCTTCTCATCACGTCCTGCTGGCTAATATTCCTAAGGTGAGAGAGGTTTAGTATTTCTCTCTGCCCATAGATGATTGTGTTTGCCATGATGCATCAGGAAGGAAAGTGACGGACATGGCCTAAGTGTAAAGACAGACGCAATGGAGCAGCAGGTGAACTTCGATGTTTCTCTTCTCGTGGATCATTCTCTTTCATACGATGTGTCAGGAAGGAAAAAGTGATGGACAGGCCCTAAGTGTGAAGCAGAGGCAGCGGAACAGTAGGCAAATTTTTTAGCCCGACCGTACTAGGGTGGGGCTGGGCAGAACAAGTCTCTTAAGAATGACTTTTTGCCTCACATGGTTACTCTGATTCTAGTTCTTACTTTGAATGTTATTGTTTTACTAACTAACTCCCATGTTCTCTCTCTCTCTCTCTCTCTCTCTCTCTCTCTCTCTCTCTCTCTCTCTCTCTCTCTCTCATTTGTCTCTTCCTTTCCATATATTAACCACTCTTAAAATGTTTCATCTCTATACATATTTCACCTAACTATTCATCTTGCACCAGATCCTTTTTTTTTGCTTCATCCAGAGCGTGGGGGTCCAGGCTACGCAACTTAGTCCAGACATTTGAGGCGAGTATTCAGCCTTTTCCTTGACTGGCATTGGACGAGTATAAGCACGAACCATTCCTCTGATGTAAAACCCATATGAGCCACACTGCGTTCAAGCACCTTACCTCACTAGACCACCAGGTGAATACATTTATATCACTGAGTACCATATCATTCACAGTTCGTTCATACTTCAAGAACATTCGAAGAAATTGCGTCGACCCTTCACACCCTCAGCCTGAGAACATAGAATAATAGGCATTTTGTGTTTTTGCTGCCTGACGATTTTTCACACCCTAACTGTGAAGGGACTGATGAAGGCTGCAGTTAACCCATTCATTTCGATAAGTTTCTCCAAAGCCTGATTAGATTGTTTGGGCTGAGAAAAATTACTGTATACGAGCAAAATACGTCACCTCATTCCACGGTTAAATCTGGCTGCATGAGGGGGAGCGGAAATGTACGATTATGCAAGTAGTTTCTTCATGATAATAAGGTGTGTGTGTGTGTGTGTGTGTGTGTGTGTGTGTGTGTGTGTGTGTGTGTGTGTGTGTGTGTGTGTGTGTGTGTGTGTGTGTGTGTGTGTGTGTGTGTGTGTGTGTGTGTGTGTGTGTGTGTGTGTGTGTGTGTGTGTGTGTGTGTGTGTGTGTGTGTGTGTGTGTGTGTGTGTGTGTGTGTGTGTGTGTGTGTGTGTGTGTGTGTGTGTGTGTGTGTGTGTGTGTGTGTGTGTGTGTGTGGGGTGTGGCAGGTATGCAGGGAGTGGCAAGAATGGTTTGTCTCGCTCCCTCCCTTATTTCTCAAGGTGGACTGTTCCAAATAGGGGAGTCCGTGGTGCACTGGTTAGCATGTCCAGCTCGCAAATGGAAAAACCCGAGTTCGATTTTGGGGCCGGTGAGACTCTTGAACATTTTTTTTTTTTTCCCTCTTCACCCAGCATAACAACTGGGGACATGGATCTGACACCAGCCATTGCAAATCGTACTCCAGGGAAAGACTGACGCTTGGAAATTTACTGTCTGCCTTAATGACCATCGTGCAGTCTACAGGCATTAATTTTAAGCCTTCTGTTCCAAACGACAATCTGAAAAGGAATCGCCAATTCCTTTATATCCTTCAATCCAGTGACGCAGTTTTTCGTTTTTCTTGGTAGCTGCAGATGACTTTATGCAGCTTAGGGGAGACTGTTTGAGCTAGAGTGGTCAGGTATGGCCTCCATTAACTCCCTTACTACTATCGGATCTGTTAATTTGAATGAAATACTCTAGTACCATGAACAACAAACACAAAACTAACGTCCTCGGATTGACGGAATTAAAAACGGATGCCACTGACTAACCTTCATTCGTCGCTGCTTCTTACTTCATGCGGGTGCGTCATTACCAACCCTCCCCACATTCACCCACTCACCCAACAACCCCCCTTCCTCCAAAAAAAGAGTTTGTTTTTCTTGTAATTATGTTCCTGCCACACATTTAGTTTTTTACCTCGCGAATTACACGTTTCTCCTTTATTAATACGCCTTTGTGTTGTACAGTCAGGATTAATAGTTCGCCTACTATCCTGTTGCTTTTACTTCATTGTTAGGACATGCCCGTAACTTTCCTCTCTGAAACGTCATATAAAATCATCTATTGAGAGAAACGTACCAAGCTCAGCTGTGAACTATTAGCTAACAGAGTAAAGTGAGAAAAGATAAACAATTAGGCGACCTTTTGTTCCCGACTGTTCCATTTTTCTCACTGCATACCATATTGTAAGCTGTCTTGTACCCATGTCTCCGTCACCTTCCCCTTGGCCTTATTGCTTTCATAAATGGCCAGAGTTTCCCTGCTTAATTCCCTTCATTATAAGTGGTCATTTCAGAGTAAAGGAATATCGAATAGTACTAACAATACATCACTATAACAAGGCGTCATTTGGCTGGAAGGGTTTACGAGAAATTGTGCTCAGTTCCGTCACTACGAGCTGCCCTTCCAGAGATGAATGAAATTGTCTTGGGGCTGCAAGAATGAAGCAAAAACACGTCGTCGTAGCCAAGGACTCAGTGGTACCAGGATTATTGATGACGGTACAAACAATCACCCTTTTATTACCTTCTCTCAGGTCAATAAAATCGTCTGCCTTTAGCTGGAACAGAATACAAGATGCCACGGCCAAGAGAGTAAATACGCCTTTGTGTTGTCCCCTTTTGTTCCCTTTGTTTGTGTTGGCTGCCTTCTTGTGCGTTGAACGGTCAGTAGGGAGGGCTGGGCAGGGGGTATTCAAGGACTGCCGCTTCGTAACTCTATTCCCGCCACCCAGTCACGATATGTGGCATGAGTGGGGTAAGGCAGTGAAGGAAGTAAGGTGGGGTGAGGCAGGGAAAGAAGTAAGGTGGGGTGAGGCAGTAAAGGAAGTAAGGTGGGGTGAGGAAGTGAAGGAAGTAAGGTGGGGGGAGGCAGAGAAGGAGATAAGGATTGGTCAGGCAGGGAAGGAAGGAAGCCGAAGTCAGGCAGGGAAAGAATGAGGTGGAGTGAGACAGTATAGAAACTAAGGTGGGGTGGGGCAGGGAAAAAAGTAAGGTGGGGTGGGGCAGAAAAGGAAGTAAGATGGGGTGAGGCAAGGAAGGAAGTAAGGTGGGGTAAGGCAGGGAAGGAAGTAAGGTGGGTAGAGGCAGGGAAAGAAGTATGGTGGGGTGAGGCAGCGAAGGAAATAAAGTGGGGAGAGGCAGTGAAGGAAGTAAGGTAGGGAAAGGCACGTAGAAAAGAGGCAGGGTAAAGGTACAGTAGGTAGAGGAGAGGAAGGGAATGAAGGAAACACATGAGGGGGAGAGGAAAAGCAGAGCAGAGCTGGCTGAAGAGAAAGACGAGGAAAAGGGAAGGAGGAGAATGAATTAAACGGAGGAGGAAGAGGAGGGAAGTCAGTAATGTTGAGTGGAGAGAGAGAGAGAGAAAGAGAGAGAGAGATGTAAGGAGAAGATAAGAAGAAGAGAGATGAGAGAGAAGCTGGTTGCAAGAGAAGAGGAAACAAGAATTATGTTACTAGAGAGAGAGAACAATGCAGAGTTGGTTGAATAAGATGAGGGAAGTTGAGATTGTCAACTTTCTCATGATCGGAAAAAAACAAAATCTTGTGTTTTAACACAGCTATCACCAGACGATTTTATTAAGCCAAGAGTGAGTTAAAAGAGTTAAGAGTATTAATGGATATGAGGAAAGCAAAGCATGTGGGTTGGGTTGGGGTGGGGTAGAGTGGGGTTGGGTTGGCGTGGGGTAGAGTGGGGTTGGGTAAAGTGAAGAGCAATACAAAGGAGTGGCAGGAAGTAACAGCCAGCAATAGAGGTGAAGGAATGAAGAACAAACGCACGGATGCGTTGGAAGAATAATGCTGACAAGATGTGTATATGTGATTTATTTGAATAATACAAATTTCGGCCAAACTTAGACCCTGTTTCAGTTATGAACAGAGATGGATCATACGAGTGAATATATAGCCTATTTTGTGTCCCTGTCGGTACCTGATGAGGGTGTAGATCAGGCCGAATCTGTTTAATCTTCACAATAAACATCATTTCCATGTGTGGGCTTAATCCTGAATTTGAACTTTGCACAAGACTGTGAGATCATGACAAACAAAACATACTTTCGTTCTGTGGGTGTTGTCCTAGTTGGCACACGATAATTCATACTGACTCTTCTTTAACGATGTATTCTCCATCTTGCAACGTTTTCTTTTGAGTGTTTTGTGTATCTGATTAATATCGACGCAATTCCCATCAGAAGGCGTGATATGCAAAGCATATCGCTGAGGGAAGAGGTGTTACGATATTACCGAAGCCAGCTTGAAATTCTGCCCTCTAAAAAACTTTTCACACAAAATGAATGGGCAGTGTAGGGTGGTGTGGGGTGGGATGGGGATGGGTAGGGCAGAGTTATCTAGGCAAGGGTAGGGTGGAGTGGAATGGGGTCACATGCCTCATCAGACACATTAAGTCATCCCACCTCTCTATCTAACTTTTTTTTTTTTTATAAATAACAGAACGGAGGAAGGAAAAACAAATGGGGAAAAAAAAATAATCCATACACCAGATTACTGGTGTCCTCTGTTCATAAAATATCTGTAACAGTTAGACTTGAACAGTTGTAGGTTGAAATTTGGAGGAAAACAACTCTGGGGAAGCGAGTTCCAGAGAGATGCAGTTCGGGGAATGAAAGAATTCTGATAGGCAGAAGTTCTGCAATGTGGTTGAGTGACATTCCAGTCATGAGCGCTACCAGATGCCCGTGTAGCACGAGGGAAGGCATGGAGAGATGGCACCATGGACGCAACTTCGTCTGAGCATTTGCCAAAAAAATATCTGTAAAATAATGCAAGGGAGGCAACATTCCTTCTTACTTGCAGGAGAGGTAATTTATATGTAATGGCAGGGTTGTTAATGATTCTAACAGCTTTATTCTGAATTTTGTCTAGTTGTCTTAATGCAACCTCTCCACAACCATTCCACAAGGGTGAGCAATATTCAAGGCTGAGAGCGCACATGACTCTTATAAATTATAGCTAACTGCTCATCGGCGAAGAAGTTACGGACTCTGTGCAATAATCCAAGTTTCTTTGAGGCGGTTTTAGCAAGTGATCTGACATGAGAGGTCCAGCTGAGGGCACTGTTAAGTGAGACACCAAGAATTTCAATACTTTTGGAGATGGGAATATTAGTAGCACTGAAGGTAATGTACGAATCTGGTAATATCTGTCTGTTAGTAAACTGTATATATTTAGTTTTACTAGCATTAAAAGAGACAAGGTTGTTTTGTCCCCATTCACTGATTGTAGCTAGATCTTGATTTATGGAGATGGCTGTACTGAGTTGAGAGGTAGAGATATTAGACTTTGTAATTGGATGTCTGAGTGTGAATGAACTATGTAGTGTTGAGTCATCTGCATATGAGTGAATGGGATTGTGAGTGACAGATAAGAGATCATTAATATGAACCAGAAATAGGGTTGGTGCCAGAACTGATCCCTGCGGCACGCCGGCGTTAATTGAGTGGAAATTCGAATATACATCATCTACTTTTACTCTTATTTTCCTGTCACTAAGATAAGAAGAAATCAAAGGAACAAAAGACGTTAGTCCATAGCAAGGGAGTTTGGACAGCAGGGAACGGTGCCATACTCTGTCGAAAGCTTTAGAGATAACTGATAATTTACGCACACGTGTAGCTATTTCATGAAGTATAGTATTTATAAGTATCAATATCGCATCTGTCTGTGTACAGGGCAGTCGTCTATATAACAGCTCAGTATTTGTTCCGTTATCTATATCACATTTGTCTGTGTGAGGAGTAGTCGTCTAAAAAAGAGCATAGAAGTTACTCCTTTATTACTTCATACTACATTTTCCTTTGTACGCAGCCAGTCTGTTTACTTACAATCAATTCAGATGTTTTAACTTTTATTTTATTTTGACAGCCATGTCAGTTTTACGCAGCTGCAGGAAAACTCCCGGGTCTAACGGTTCTTGGTTTGTAAATAAAATAATACAAATGTACTCACTGTCAGTAATGTCATGCCCTAAACTCTCAATATATGGGAACCAAGGATAAAGTTCTTTTTACCAACATTATCTCCAGGAGTGCCCACGCGTCTCCTTAATTGTCTCAGTAACGGGTGTTGACTCTCACAACCTAACTGATCTACTACCCATCACCTCATCCCCATGTAAATGCTTGCCTCCCTGTTCACATTCTCTTACATGCGTATTCATAGCACGGCTGTAGCATACCCTTTAGAGCCTGGATTCACTAACAAACTGACGATTAATGCCTTCTCATAGGTCAGATTTTCGTTTGTAGGAAGAATGAGGGACATGGGATATTTCTCCATTCTTCTTTCCTCTTCATTCCTGCAAAAACAAAACACATATGATTGTTTTCCTCTCATGAATAAGATGTCCTTTCCAGAAACAAAAGGAGACATAAGAAGCTTCTACGGTCTCCTCGTCCTTCCAAAAAATCATAAGCACCTCAGAAAGTTGACGTGTGTGTGTGTGTGTGTGTGTGTGTGTGTGTGTGTGTGTGTGTGTGTGTGTGTGTGTGTGTGTGTGTGTGTGTGTGTGTGTGTGTGTGTGTGTGTGTGTGTGTGTGTGTGTGTGTGTAAATCCGGTGCCAGGACATAAATCAGACAACAAAGCAACAATTACTCCCTCCTCATCTCCTGTGTTGTGGGGGTTGCGTGACTGCTCCACTAGCGCTGAACAATGACGCCACCAACATTCCAGTGTTAACAAAAGGACAAAGGGCCTTGCAGGGTTACATTCTCTGGCAAATTTACGATATATCCCTCCCGTAACACACACCTTTACTTCCAGGGAGAACAAAGGACACGGAATTTTTCTACACTCTTTTCTTTCCCACTTATGAAAATGAAAAAATGAGTCACTATAATTCTCCTCTCGTTGCTAAGGTTTGTTACTGAAGGACAATTAACACGTGGAAAGATATTACACTCTTTTTGTCCTGCTGCAAAAATAGATATGCTTTTTGAGAGGGAATTTATATCAGTCTGTTATTAAAACTTACGATAGTGAAGGGGAAGCCAGGTTTCCAGTTTCAGGTGGTAATTTCTGATGCACGTGACGAAAATGAAACTTTTCTGGTCTGCCTCTAACACTGCTAACTTCATTCCGTAATATGGGATGCAGGCTGACCACATTTAATAACACAGGAGTTCCACCATGTCCTTCAAAAATTAGGTTTTTCTCTCCTTAGCAATTTAAACCTCTTAACACTGAGGGCGTAATTTCTATATCATCCTCCCCACCTCCAAATGATTATATTCAGCTTCGGAAGGAGCTCTAATTGTGATAGAAATAATGAAGACTCTATCTAACCCCTCCAACTGAAAATGAATATCGTAAATTGGATAGGAAAAACTGTAAATATACGCCACCGGATGGCAGGGGTAAAGGCTTAAGCAAATGGTCTTTAGTTCCCACAATTTACCCACTTCCCTCCTTTGGTTTGATAACACCTTTTTTTTATATTTTGTTGCTTCCTCCTAATCATTTTATGCATTTTAAGACTGACCTCCTGCAGTGAAAGGGTTAGAATCATAACTCCAGTAACCTCAATAAGTTGAACTTTATATTGCTGCTGCAAAAAGCTTCGGTTCTTGTCAGGCAGGAAGTGTGGCAGTGTAGGAGATACGAAAGCTTTCACTACAAGCAGGAAGTATGTAGGCACTATTTTGTCTCTTTTGTCCGATTTAATTAAACAAAGTACTATTAACAGTGGTATTAACAGTGAAAACAATAACCATCTCATGATCCGTATGTCTACTATTCTGTTCCACCAAACTCCAGCTGATTTTATTCGGCTGAGGCTGAAAAAAGGAGCCTGAGAGTGTTGAATCTGGTGTCATTAACCATCACATTCTGTGGATGACTCCTGTACTCTGTATCAACTGACGCGAGGCAGTTTTATTCAGCTCTGTGTGTATGGGTGCTTGAGAGTTAATAATAACAGTACTGCATAGATACTTGAGTTAAAAATGCAACACTATTCATACCAGCACCGCAAGACGTCCCACATACTTTACTACGATGACGTATTGTGTATATTATTGTTAACGACAGACGATTTCCTGGGCTTAAGAGAGTCTTTTCGAACTAGAGGCTTAGTTAGTTAATCCCTCCACCGCTACATGTCTTACTTAAATATAATCGCCATGTGGTGGTCTGAGTGAAGTGAAGAAATAGGGGATAATAATCAAGAAGGCAACTGAATTGTGTACGTACGAGTAGAGCTGCTCTACACAACGCCCATCATCACTTCATGTGCTAGACCTTGATTACTCCTCTCTCTCTCTCTCTCTCTCTCTCTCTCTCTCTCTCTCTCTCTCTGTATATATATACTGTATATATAAACCAGTATAACAGTTGCGAGACAGTGAATAGCACATTCCTCTCACGTAACTGAGGTTACAGAATCATGCCTCTCCTCAAGCCAAAAAAATAAAGAGGTAACTCGGCTACCAGTACATGAGCGTTGCGCAGCTCAACTCACTGGAACCCAGGTGGAAAATAACAGGCCAAATCAGCACGTAAATAGGCTGATTTCCGGCATGTGGAGGAATGTGTGTGAGGAGCCCCTAGGGAGGCACGAACCAAAACAGGCAGTACAGTCAGGGGTCAGAGTTTGCCTACTCTTCCCACACTGTTTACTTCACACTTAGGACTGGTCCGTCACTTTCCTCCCTGACGCAACATACCAAAGAGCATCATCTATTTGCAGAAAAACATAGTAAGTCTCTTTCAGCTTAGGAATATGAGCCAGCAGAGAGAAGTAAAAAGAAGAAGTGAAATGTTGGGCGGACTTTTGCCTCACACCGTACCATGTCTCCACAAAATAAGACACAAAAAGTAGCAGAAGCAAGCACAGTGCTGGCCGCCAGGAAAGTTTTTGCCCCACAGTCGACTGAAGGTTACAGGTCCTGATCCAGTTTATGGGGAAGGGGGAGGTGAGGAGGTGGATGGGTCAGGGAGAGAAGGGCAGGGGGAAGTTGGCAAGGCGGTAAGGGGATGGGGGGGAGGTGGGAATAGTGGAGAACGGGGGGTAGGAGAGAAGAAACCCGCGGACGTAGGAGACGAGAGAGGAAATGCCGATGAATAGGAATGATCATCAGAGAGATAGAGAGAGAGAGAGAACAGTTATATCCTAATGCCGATAAGTAGGAATGATCGTCCGAGAGAGAGAGAGAGAGAGAGAGAGAGAGAGAGAGAGAGAGAGAACAGTTACATCCTATCTTACTTTCTCTAGGCCCTCTATCTTTCACTCTTCATCAGGCCTTGGTACGTTGTTTACGTATATACATATCGCACACAAACTCGCGTGTGTATATCTATCTATCTATATACCTTGGCTGCTTCCCCCAAGGAAACTGAGGTAGCCGAGACAGGACGACACACTCCCAATTTACTCATCCACTGAAACATATTCAGTGGAGCACCCATACACACAGAGCTGAATAAAACTGCCTCGCGTCAGTTGATACAGAGTACAGGAGTCATCCACAGAATGTGATGGTTAATGACACCAGATTCAACACTCTCAGGCTCCTTTTTTCAGCCTCAGCCGAATAAAATCAGCTGGAGTTTGGTGGAACAGAATACTAGACATACGGATCATGAGATGGTTATTGTTTTCACTGTTAATACCACTGTTAATAGTACTTTGTTTAATTAAATCGGACAAAAGAGACAAAATAGTGCCTACATACATCCCCAGAGGGGAGAAGGGACAGATTCTCACCACACCACACAGCACGAGGGTCAATTGCGCAGTGGAATCAGTGATATCCGCAGCAGGGCCCGACAGCAGAGCTGGTTGACCCCTGCCACATCATAATGAACCCATCCCCTTACCCGCACCTGACCTGATCAGCTGATCAGACAAAATGAGGGAGAATATCCCCTCAGGGCTGCATCATCATTTATTCACTCACAGTTTCTCTCCATTCATTTCTTTCACCCATAGCCACTCTTCCTTGCTCAACAGACATCCCTCTCGCATCCAACGCTCTCTTCACACTGTCCATCCATCCTATTCGTGGTCTTCCTCTCACCCTTACACCTCTCACATCAGATCTGGTTAACTTTTTCACCAATTGCTCATTATCCATTCTCTCCATATGCCCAAACCATCGCAACATCCTCTGCTCAACTCGATCAGCCATCTCCCGAACAACTCCAGTTCTCCTTCACACTTCATCATTTCTCACTCGATCCATACACGTCACTCCACACTTACTCCTCAGACACATCATCTCCATTACATTCATTTCCATTACATTATGAAATAACTAAAAATGTTACTTTAGAAAATATACTGGATGCAGGGTTTATTGATAGCAAGTCCCTTCCGACCGACTGAGCTACAGCGAGTGTCCAGTATTTAGAATGGTGTCAGAACGAGAGAAAGCTCTTCATGATTCTGAGTGCCACACAACACATTCTGTGATGGTTTTCAAGAGCCACACAGGAAGCACATATAAGAAAAATCGCTGATTGTAAATATGATAGATAAATAGATCGATCGATAGGTAGATAGATAGATAAATATACTGTATATATATAAATCGCTGATTATATATACAGTATATATATATATATATATATATATATATATATATATATATATATATATATGTGTGTGTGTGTGTGTGTGTGTGTGTGTGTGTGTGTGTACTGATGATTGAGGCAACAATCCCGTGTGTGTACACCAATGATATCAGTTACTATATGTCAGTTGCAGTAGGTGGCAAAAGTTCGCCTAAAAAAAATTTTCATCTCGTCTGCTTTTTACTTTCTTTTCTTGGCAATATTGCTGAGCTTACAGAGGCTTGGTATGTTTTCCGGCCCAGAGATGATTCTTTTATAAGGCGACAAGGAAGAAAGTGACTGATATGCCCTAAATGTGAAGTTGATGCAGTGGGATAGTGCCACTCTTTCGTCCCTGACAGTATACGTTCTCAGTTACACTTCACTCCAGCCCGGTGCCAGCCGAAGCCTAGCCTCTGCTGTACAAGGAGTGGGCAGACAGTATAAAGTTGTACTGTTGCAGTTCTTATTGGTGACTGCATTTCCAACACTACCTCACCCAAGGCCGTATTCTCCTTGACATGGAAGACTTCGTGGCACTTCTCCCTAAATTATTACCAGTCGCGATAGCGAACCTTGTATTGTTTTCAGTTTGTCTGTATGTTTATCTGTTAGCACGATAACTTCACAACCGCTCAAGATATCATCAAAACATTTTACAGGTGTGTAGTTGGGATAAAAATCTACAAGTTCGAAATTGGTGTAAATAGGTCAAGGTCATATTTCTAGCCACGCTCGATATGTATTGGCTCGCGGCTGGTGTGATTCCCCCACTGTAGGAGCCTCTAGTTTGTTTTGCACATTATACCTTAATACTGCGGTGTACAGTTATTATTCCTTCGTCCACGTTTGGTGTAGAAGGCATTAAGTGATATGTCTATCCGTCTGTCCGTGCGTGGGTCCGTGCATCCGTAGCACTATTACGGGCGCAATATCCCCTGAACTCATCGACGGATTTCCATCAAAATTTTGCCAATGATGCAGTATGACGAGATAATGAACTGATAAAGTCAGTTAGGTCAAGGGGTCGACTTAGTTCATTATTGTGGGCGCGATATCTCCTGAAACCTTTGACGGATTTCGACCAAACTTTTGTCAGTGATATTGTATAAACGGACAATGAACTGATTAGGTCAGCAAAGCCAAGGAGTTGAAGGTTTAGGTCATATGGGGTCGACTTAGTTTATCTTTAGTCTAATTTCAACCCACAATGAACCCTGTCTTGTAGGTTGTATGGTGAGTCCTTGTGAAAGACTTGGTGAAGTCAGACCGAGCGACGCTTTGCGTTGACAGCTCGGGGACCAAGTTCTCGGCGTTTCATTTATATAATTTTGTCATCAACTTGGATTGCAGCAGTGTGATACCAGAGGATATCAACCATTTGACCGCTAGAATTTTTCCCAGTTGAACGAAATAGTCCCTTGTACTCCTAAATAAACTTCTTAGATGTGCTAATAGCAGAGAGAGGGTTACTCAGTATTGGTTTTGAGGCCTTTGATTACTTGGACCTTGGAGCTCCCTCACTGACCCAAAATATTTTGATATTGCCCTGAGTTAACATCCATGTGCATCAAACGCAGCAAAAGGGTTAGAAGTATAAGAGGCAAAATAAATCGCTGAAGAAGACGAGCTACGAAATCTACAAAGCCAATGACAGTACTGTCCTAGGCCACGTTGGTGTTGGTTTCTGGAGATTTCGTAACGACTCTTCCTCAGCGACTTCTTTTGCTCATTACACCTCAGTATCCTTTTGTATGCAGTTGATGTAAATTACGTCGTTATTAAACATATATAAACATCATACAGTAGAATATCAAAGTGTAATATGCAAAATGAATTGGTAAGAAGTGCAAAGAAGTCTCCCACGCAATCGAGTACGTGGCACATCAAGGCTGTCCCTCTACGGTACACTGACTACTAACCATATTATAACCACTGCTTGGTTTATGGTACACTCTGGGCACAGACGTCATAGCAATTCCTTTAATCCATATAGTTCTACCTGCCACACTCCACATGTCACTACGATCGTACAAATTCAGTACATCTTAGAGTTGTCTCATTCAGGACGGGTGCGATGGATTTACACCAGTAATCATGTTCCTGTATATTGGTCAACCTCAACAGATTTACACCTTCAGCCCGAGGACATAATCTTAATGTCATTTTTGCTATATCCAAACGATTTTCATGGGTGGGTTAGGTACAGTTTTCATTACCTCCCCCCCACTAATAAAAATCCCTCCTAAGTTGGATAAAATCGTCTAGTGGTAGCAAGTAAAGAACAAAGTACTGTAAGTCATGAGATTGAGGAAGTTATTAATAAATTCTCGATAGTACCTCGAACTTAATTTGGCGAAGATTGCTATTCTTTTATGCAGTTATTCACCTTGTTCAGTGGCAGAATAATACAATACTACGGCTCGAAACCCTATTCATAGCACTTCTTTGTAGCGCCATAGTTTAGTATAAATCTCTTGAATCTCTTGGTATACAGCTCAGCATTCATTTCTGAGATGTGTCACCTTTAGGCCAAATTAAAATGAACAAAATATAGTAGTAGTAGTAGTAGTAGTAATAGTAGTAGTAGTAGTAGTAGTAGCAGAAGTAGTAGTAATAGTAGTCAATTGATAAATATATAGGTTGGATGATGAATGAAGGCGTGTTCATGGGCCGAGGTAACATCATTGCCTTGTTTCTAGGAGGGTACAGGAGTGGCCATGTCTGCTGCTGTCAATATCTTTTACCCTCTGTTAAATTATCTATCTATTGCTATTATGGCTGACACCACTACTACTAGTACTACTACTAATACTACTAAGCTTCGCCATATAAATGACGAAGCATCTTGTTTTCGTCAGTATTATTTTTCTTTGCACTTTTTTTTCTTCAGTCTTGATTATATTACACAAGAAGACACCCAAGGGTAATTCAAGTCCTTATGCCAAAGAAAAATGACCTTGACCTATTTTCGAAGGTGATATACCCATTTTTTTTTTCTAAAAATTGCTTATTTGAAACTGGAATATATCAGAAATTAATTGATATACAGCTATTTAGTTGAAAATCCTGTGATAAAAATGTTTGCTGAATAATTTGAGCTGAACATTTTGCCATTTAGAGTAGTGGAAATTACCGAATTTAAATTTGTTCAGCTTTTTCTTTGCAACAAGTTTTAGAGAAAACTACAAAATCTTTAAAGCTGTAGCTAATCGCATATATAGCTGTGGCCTTCCTGATGATCTGAAAGGAATATGGTTACAGTTAAGCTTACAGTTAGCCTGTAATTGAGCCAGAAGTAAAATTTACACATGCGTTCTTCGAGACCATTGTCTTCAGAGCCCTTGATGTTACACAAGAAGCTACTTTAAGGTCTTACAGAGCTTGTTTATATTAAGCATTCCTTTTATACCACAATGATAACCATAATAACAATAACTAGTTTCCTACTCTAATTACACAGCCACAGTTAATAAGCTTTGCCACAATTACTTGTGGTATGTTGTTGTTATATATTTATCCACCTGAAAGTCAGAGTGCTGTGTAATTAGAGTAGATAACTAGTTTTTGTTATTATGATTATTATTATTACAACCTCCCGCATCCATGTGGGAAGTTTTACTATTCTTGTCATTATTATTATTATTATTATTATTATTATTATTATTATTACCCGTACCCGTTCCTTACGGTCTCCGGGACGGGTATTGTTTTAACTCAGTTGTCTATTTCTCTGTTTGCCTGTCTATTAACAGCTTTACGCGAAAGCTACTGGTGCAATTTTGACTAAAATTACGGGGATGACGGGCTATGAACTTCTGATCACCTGATTAAATTTTGGGCCAAGATAGGCCAATGCCTTGGCTGTAGGCCCAAAAACTATTTTTTTTTAAATCATTTTTTCGCCATAACTTCTTTCAAATTCGTCATATCGACATGAAACCAAACCTAAAGGGTACATCCTTCAAATCTGGATCCTATAATATGCCTCATTACATCAGGGGGTCACCCCCCATTCGCGGTAGGGGAAGGTCAGTGTCAGGTGGGTCGGGCCTAAAAATTTAAATTTTATGTTTGTCATATTTGACTAGATTTCCTGTTGTGTTTATACATCAGCACTGAAATGACTGCAGGTTTGCTGTGCCTTGGCACCGCTTCTTATTATTAAAACTTCCCTCATCTCTGTGGGAAGGTTTACCATTATTAGTAGTAGTAGTAGTAGTAGTAGTAGTAGTAGTAGTAGTAGTATCATTAAGCTTCGCCCTATATATATATATATATATATATATATATATATATATATATATATATATATATATATATATATATATATATATATATATATGGCGAAGCTTATTGTTTTCGTAAGTATTATTATTATTACTTTTCTTTGCACTTTTTTTTCTTAAATCTTGAAGATAGACAGGAAGGTACCCTAGTGTAGGCCAAGGACTTGTGCCAAATGAAAATGACTTTGGCCTTTTTTAAGGCCATATACTCAATTTTGGTATAAGAACTGCATATTTGAAACTGAAATATCTCCGAAACTATTTGAGATACAGCTATCTCGTTGATAATAATATGATAAAATCGTTTGTTGAGAATTTTGGCTGAATATTTTGCGTTTTAGCCTGGTAGAAAGTACCGAATTCAAATCTGCTCAGTGTTTTTCTCGTTACAAGTTTTAAAGAAAACAACGAAAGCGGTAAAGCTGTAACTTTACATAAATATAGCAGCTGTCTCTCTCATTATCTGAAATATGGTTACAGTTAAGCATACAATCAGCCAGTTATTGAGATAAATGTATAATGTACCCATACTTCATTTATTTCTTCAACACCTTTGTCTTCATATCTTCCTGATATTACAAAAGTAGCTACTTATCTATTGCCAGACGCCACCCCGTAAGGGGTGGCCACAGACAAATCGCCTCCATGTCGCACTGTCTCCCGCCATTTCACTGTCCTGCTACCAGATCACACCCTTCTCTCTCACATACCTCTCCACTCCATCCCTCCACCTCATCTTTGGCCTACCTCTCCCTCTCCCCCCCTCCACCTCATTCACATACAATCTCCTTGTCAGTCTCTCGCTCTCCATCGTCTCCACATGGCCAAATCACCTAAATGTGTTTATCCTAACGCTTCCTATCACATCCACATCCACAACACAACGCTCCTTCATTTTCTCATTAGTCTGACTGTCTCGCCATGTGACTCACATGCTCCTCGCAATTTACTCATTTCCACTGCCCTCACTCTTGACTTATGTCCCTCCAACAACGTCCGAGTTTCACTTCGATACGTTATAGATGGCTATATGTAAACTTTTCTGACATGGACCAAACTTCGTGGAAGGGTTGATGATCAGGAAATGGATCGATCTGCCTTTTTTAAACACTACAGTACGTCAAAGATAAAGGTTACATGGTAAGAACAAGTTTAACAGCTTTTATTTGATTTACACAAACTTATGGTGGTAGATGGGGACACCCATCATCCACTGACTTGATGGTGCTGCCTACTTCTTCCTTCATATCTAATATTCTTTTTCTCTCTTCCTCGTCTCTTCCTGTTTTACCCATCTCTCCTGTCACTATACTCTTTTCTAGTGTCAAGCCAAATAGTTTCCTTTAACTTAGGAAACCACTTACAACAAGAGGTGGTGACTAAGTAATCAAACAAAGGAGGAACGTGGAGCCTGCTATGATGTCCCTGTCAGCTGGGTGCAGAGACGCAACTGGGCGTCCATTCAAGAATCAAACCTCTACACTAATCCCCGCGCCTTTGCTATGCCTCGATGCTGCCTGCTGTAAAAGAATATTGGTTCACTGCACGGGACAACCCTGCAAGGACGATTGCTTACCCCTTTTGGTGGGTTTAACCAATCAGACAGATTCGGGTTACACAACAACAACAAACTTTGTAGAATATTCCAGGGTTAGACAAGAATAAAAGGATTCGCCTTTGAAACAGTCAGAGGTGAGGGTCACTGGGAAAGGTCAAACTTCAAGGTCAAAGCAAATCAGTTGACACGGTTTAGATCTGATTTCTACCAAACCTAGTAGAAGTATTATGGGTCAGGCAAGAATTAAGCAATCGGTCGAAGGTTAAGATCGTTGGGTGTAGTGAAATATTTGACCCTGAGACCAAACGCTGCACGACGGTTTTGCACTTTCTGGCTGTTCTTTTTTTTTTTTTTTCATTCTTGCTGATATCAGACGATTTTACTCAGCTTAGAGGGCAGCCCAAAGTAATGTGGTGGGGGGGTTGAAAGCTATATCTGACACTTACAGTTGGAAATTTTTCAGTTCAACTGCATAAAATCGATAGGTGTTGGCAAGAATAAAATACAAAACATCCTTGGGATGTAGGAGCTAAGAATATGGCCGTTTTATCCGAATTCTCGTTCACGTAGGAAACTTCGTAGCGCCTCTTGCATTGTTTCTTACCATGTCAAGTATACTTCATTGTTCTAATGTTGGCTAGTTTTAGCCTTTTTAGTACGACACAGTTTGCATTAATTTAACATGTTCCTGTGCCCACAGATGATTCTCTTCGACGTCATGTGTCAAGGATGAAAGTGACGGACATGCCTTAAGTCTGAAGTATCGAAGACGCCAAGAAACAGCAAGACAACTTTTGCCCCTAGCTGTACAACCTACCCCCTGCAGGATCAAGGTCTGCAAGAATAATAATTATTATTATAAGTACAGTAAGATGAGAAGGAATGATTCTTAACGTTATTGGAAGCCTGAGAGGCAAGGTGAATTGTAGTTCTTGCAATTCAACCTGACCAACTCAAAAAGACTCTCCTGAGCTAAATAATGTCGTCTGGAGATGGCAAGAATAGAATGAAAAATACGTCCGCGGATTTGAAAGGCCGAATATTGAGAAGGAAACAGAGACAACATGAATAACGGTACGATATCTCATACGATACAAAAGATGATGTAGTCCACTGAGATACACGAGGAAGAAGCTGGGCAGTGGAAGCAACTAAGAATGGAAACTAGGAAATGAGAGAGGAAAGAGAGACGCAAGGAAGAAACGAAAGACAGAAAGGAACGAAGGAAAGAGAATTAACACCTTCAACCCTAGTATGTCACTTAGTTTTTCTTCTTGCCGATACCAGACCATTTTATTCAGCATATGAACTACATTGTACTGAAGGGATTAAAGAAGGCTACATCCAACTCCTACAGGCCGAGAAATCTCTCCTAAACTGGATAAGATCGTCCTCAGACCGAAAAGGTAAAACGAAGTAAAATCAAAGATATGTGTGAAATCAAAAAGAAAGATAGGAGTGAGAGAATGAAGAAAGAAAAGAAAGAAGACTATCGACCACCTTGGACTTGCAACTCACTCGCCTCGCTGAGTAAAAAAAAAAAAAAAAAAAGTATAATAACGGAGATTAGAGAGTAATGGAGGATGAAGAAAAAAGGGGAACGGTGCAAACGGAACAGAGAAACTGAAATGATGAAAGAGCAGCACGAAACAATGCGTGTGTGTGTGTGTGTGTGTGTGTGTGTGTGTGTGTGTGTGTGTGTGTGTGTGTGTGTGTGAGAGAGAGAGAGAGAGAGAGAGAGAGGGGGGGGAATAAAGATAGAAAAGAAAGAATTTGTAAAAAGGAATGGCAGAAAACATGCGCCGTTAGTCAATTGCTTATACGTCCCGTGCCGGCATAACCATCAGCCGACATAACCATCACAACAACAGACAAGATGGTCTAATATTTTTTCGTATTTACTTATAACCATGCCTGGTAGTCTAGGGGGTGAAGACGCTCCATTCGGTTGTGGTCCATGTGGGTTTAGATCTGAGGGATATTTAGGATTTAGTGGGCACATAATGCTACTCGGGGAAGGGCAACTAGTTACTCTGTGGTAGCCTAATGAGGTAATGAAGGATTGGATAGGTCTAAATGGATATAGAGTAACCCAGTTGTCATTTCAGGCTGCTTCAGGTCCATTCAGGCCCTTCACATACAGTCTGGTACTCAGGATAAAAAATGGGATCATTCAATCAGTGGGTGCTGTCAGGCACGTTCACATTCCACCAAGTTATTTTCAGGGCTATTTATACCGGCTGATTAAAGACGGGGCGCTTTTGATCCATAAGACTTACTTCAGGACTATATGGGTCCTTTACTTTAAGTTCATTCAGGCCCTTCACATCCAATCCAGCCCTATCGGATTATTCCAGGTAAGTTCGGGGCGGTTTAAAACTAGTTGGGTCGGCTCAGGTCGTCAGGCTATCTTAGGTCCATTGGAGCACTACACATCTACCGTGACCTAGTCGGGTCACTTCAGATCAGAACCATTCAAGGACGAATAGGTACAATTAGGGCATATCAAGTTCATTAATGCCACCTCAAGTATAATAAAACTTTAACATTAATGGCGATTCATTCAGGTTCTTTTCATGGAAGATTAGGGTACTTTTCACGTCCTTCAAATCCTTCATATCTACTAAAACAGTCAGGCCAATTCAAGGTCATTCAATTCCAGTTCGTTTCATCAAGTCAAACTAGACAAGTAAAGGTCTTCACATCCAGGCATACCCAACCATATCGATGCAGTTCCATTCAAGCCAGTATATTCCCAAGCAAGTCCATTTACAAAATTTCATATCAATCTACATCTCACCTACATCCATTATAGTCATTTTGTTTCAGTACAACCATGTTCAGACCCAAGTTTGTCAGATCATGTCTACTGCAGTCAATAGTGGGTGAGGGAGAGAATGTGGTAAGTGGATGTGTATGGGCAGGTATGTAGGACTGGTCATGACACTCGGGCTTGTATTCTAGGTAGCATGGAAGACTTCATGACACCACTTCCTCTGCAATTTAGTGTGCATATTCCACCCTTTTATTTTCTTTTACGATACTAGGGTGAACTATGTTGGTACCGACGCTGACGGAGAGCCTACACGTGGTGGTATTGTGCACACTTTGAGTGAGGTGAGAGACGTTCACCAGGGAGCGAAGCCTCCTTATAATCCTTGCACCTCGCAGTGGGAAAGATTCTAGTGCGACCTTGGTGAGGCGTTGCCTACCACAAGGGGGAGTCGGTACCCTACATGGTGTACGAGTACGTACTGTACCGTACCCTATAGGACCACTCCACGGAAACTTGCCTGTGGTCGGCGGGTCTGTTCAGCCAGACAAACCGGGACTGTGCAACAACAACAAGTGTCGACACTAAAAATATATAAGTAACACAAAAGGGAATATCAATGTGCTACAAAAAAAAAAAAAAAAAAAAAAAAAAAATGGTGGTATGACTCCTAGAATGCCTCCCACAAGACGGTCCCGAGTTGGTAATTCCGGTATTGCATAATGTTCTCCCCAGCACCAGAGGAAGAAGAAGACGACTTGATGACAGTGCATGAAGTACTTGATATATGACACCAGGGATGACAAAAAAAGAGACAACGAAGATAGTGTCGCTTAGAGCCAGTGCCTCCAAAGCAGACCAGATGGATCTTAGTGGCAGTCCTATAAGGTCCATTGTTTAATCAATTCAGTTTGATCACGTTTTTTTTATGTTACTCTTTTTACCTTCAGACAATTTCATTCAGCTTAGGGAGAGACATCAAGCTATGAATGGATTAATGACGAATGTTACTAATGCTGGTCACTACAACAAGATGTTGGCATATGTGAGTCCATCAAAAAGTTCTCGGCCTCGGCCTCATCCACAAACAAGGGGAGTAACCACAACTTTTGAGTTTGAGTGTGTACAGTAAAGCCTTATATGACTATACACAAGAAATCAAATCTGTCTTTATTCATTTGCAAATGAGGCTCACTGAAATTCGGTAGGTTTATGCAACCTCCAAAAACTGGACAAGAAAGAAGCCTGTGCTGTGACCAAGTGCAGTAAACCCTCAATTATCCATTGTCACCTCCGGCCCAATGCAACATTCGATGCAGCCATCTTGGCTCTATTAAAGTAATATCTGGCAATTTTTATGCAACATCCAGTGCTTAAACAGGAAAATAACCGACGATCCAATACAATATCCGGTGTTGAGGGGTCTCAACTGGCTTGTAGGCAGTAACTAACTGGCGCCAGGGGAAATCCCGAAACTGGGGAGCCAGTGCAATGCCTGCTGTTTTCCACCCAATCAGAATCAGTCATGGGTATGTCTTACCTGGCGCACGAAGAATTCCACCATGCTTTCATTCTAACCAGTGGATGTCATAGAGTTAAGACATGCCTGTGTGCTCCCACTCTACTGACCATGAGGTCGCCAAACTCTGGTACTTTGACTAACTCTGCGGCATCCATGTTGAAGCAACTGTACTGTATTGTATTGCAAATATAATGGCCTGTCAGTACTCATGTCCTAGTGCTCTATTGTGATTGTTCAACTATCCCTGTGCTGTAATGTGTACTGTACTATAAAGTTTGTGAGCACAAACTCCCCAGTGCTGTATCTCCCCATTGATGCCAAAACCTTCAGGTTTTGGCATCAATGGGGAGAAACAGCACTGGGGAGTTTGTGCTCACAAACTTTATAGTACAGTACACATTACAGCACAGGGATAGTTGAACAATCACAATAGAGCACTAGTACATGAAGTACAGTACTGTATTACTGTACTGTAACAATACTGTATTTTTTTTACCCTCTACCCAACAAAGTCAATGGAGGGTGTTGTAATCACTAGGATCAATAGGTGTCCATCTGTAGAGCTGGGCAGCAGGACAGCTGGCCAGACGTAGAGATTTTGTTTCTGGGGCAGAACTCAGAATGTATTCAGTATAGAGTCATGAAATTTCACATGGTTATGTGTCTTATAGTGAACTGGTGCCTTTTGATAGGTAAGATGTTGTGTCTTAAGTAGTCTTTTTTTTAATAATGAAGAAATACAAGAAAAAAATTTTCCAGAGATTTCAATGCAATCTGTTCAAGGAATATGATGGGCCCAGGTTATGTGTCCTCAAGGCATTTTCCTTATGCCCATCTTTAAAAGCAAAGATTGGGGAGTGAGGGCCCGTTATGCACTTGGTTAGGCGTGCAGGGAGGTGGGGAGTATGTGCTTGGTCAGGTGAACGGTTGCAGCAGCGTAGTGTTTCCTATGTTTATGTGCCTAGTTATCATCTTTTACTCATGGTAAAGTTTTTAGGATAGAGGGTCAAGATAGATAGAATCACAATATCTGGCTTACAGCTGAATGTTGCACCGGATATGCAGTACCCGGCATTTCACTATAACTGGTTTAGGGCTTCGCTGAATTACAATAGATTCTCAAGAGTTTGCTGTATCTACAGAAAAAGGGTATGTTCCCCAAGGAAATCCATGAAGATAAAACCAACATACCCCGGTGAGGATTCTCCTTGTTATTCCGCCATAAAGAACTGGGTTCCTGATTTCCAGTGGGACAGGGACAACGAAGATGACCCATATTCACAATACCCAAAATTGCCGACCATGGATGTTCAAGTGGAGGTCATTCACTGCATGATATTTAATGGCAGAATTTTGTCTGTGCAACAGATAGCAAACACCATGGGCATCAATGTGGCTCAGTGCACACTGTTTATATATATATATATATATATATATATATATATATATATATATACATATATATATATATATATATACATATATATATATATATATATATATATATAGTACATCCCCATACCATAGGGGTATTTGCCTTCTTAGTGTGACTGGTAAAATATATGGTAGAATACTCATTGATAGGGTTAGGCATATGACAGAGGAGCTAGTTGGAGAAGAACAAGGGGGATTTAGGAAGGGAAAAGGGTGTGTAGATCAGATATTTGTTCTAAGATGTTTAGTGGAGAAGTATCTAGAGAAGGGAAGGAAAGTGTACGCTGCCTTCATGGACTTGGAGAAAGCTTATGACAGAATAGATAGGAAAGGTATGTGGAAGGTACTAAGAATATATGGAGTGGAGGGGAAATTGTTGAGTGCTGTGAAGAGTATGTACGAGGGAGCTAGGGCTACGGTGCGAGTGGATGGTGAGTTGAGTGAGTTCTTTGATCTCAATGTGGGACTGAAACAGGGGTGTGTAATGTCTCCATGGCTGTTTAATATATATATGGATGGGGTCGTAAAGGAGGTACAAGGTAGGGCAGTGGATGTGGGGGTGGCCCTAATGAATGAGGGTGAGATTTGGAAGCTTCCGGTGTTGCTGTTTGCTGATGATACAGTATTGTTGAGTGAAGATGAATGGGAGTTGCAAGGTTTGGTGAATGAATTTGGGACAGTGTGTAGGAGGAGGAAGCTGAAAGTTAATGTAAACAAAAGTAAAGTTATGGTGTTTGAGAGGAATGAAGTCACAGAGTGTGCAGTGAGGTTGGATGGTGAGGATATGGAGAATGTGAGTGCATTCAAGTACTTGGGTAGTGTGATGAGTAAGGATGGAACTTTGGGGGATGAAGTACGTGAAAGGGTACAGCAGGGAAGGAAGGTTGTTGGCACACTGAAAGCAGTGATGAGAAATAGGGAGGTGAGTATGGAAGTTAAGAAGTCACTGCATGATGGTATTGTGATCCCTACCCTGACGTATGGAAGCGAGGCGTGGACCTTGCAAGAGGGGAACAAGTCAAGAGTGAGAGCAGTGGAAATGAGTTACTTGAGAGGAGCATGTGGAGTGACATGGAGGGACAGGTTGACGAATGAAGAAGTGAAGGAACGTTGTGGGGTAGATGTGGATGTGGTTGAAAAGATTAGGAGAAATACACTGAGGTGGTTTGGACATGTGGAGAGGATGGAGAATGAAAGACTGACTAAGAGGGTGTATGTAGGTGAGGTGGAGGGAGGGAGAGGGAGGGGTAGACCGAGGATGAGGTGGAGGGATGGAGTTGAGAGGTATATGAGGGAGGGGGGGTGAGTTGGGGGGAGGGGAGTCAAATGGTGGGTGACAGAGTGACTTGGAGGCGTTTTGTCTGTGGCCACCCTTTGCGGGATTAGGGCGTCGGGCTATAGATAGATAGATAGATAGACATCCCCACAGTACGCGAGTTCCAAGTACCCAATCCCCCTTGTACCCAAGGAACTATTTTTTTTTTTTTAGTGTATTTTTTATTAGTACGTGAAGTGAACTCCTTGTAAGTGAGACAGGCAGCGAAGAGTGGCTCAAATCCGGGGTTACCCCGAGTACGCGACATTGCCCCCCCAAGAAGCGATAACGGTCACTGACACTCCACCCACCTTGTGACATCAATGCTGCACACTCGTCATGTGATGCCCATATGCTCCACTTGGAGGGTGGTGAGAGTCCCAGCAGAGGAAACACACGCGCACAGAGGGTACACTCACTGTTCTAGCTATGTCCTCGTGTACTCTGAGGCTATTTTTTTTGTGTGACCCAGGATGTCTGCCCCCTCCTCCAGGAAGAAGAAGTGCATCACCCATGCCATGAAGATGCAAATCATCAGGAAGAAGGAGAGTGGGAAGGGCAACATGGCCATTGGCAAGGAACTAGGCTTGGCAGAATCGTCTGTGCGAACTACAGTATATGGGCTAACAGGGGGGCCATAAAGAAGACTGTGAAGACATATGGGATGGCGGCATTGGATGGGAGAAGCAGGCTGACCAACCAGGCTATAATTCTTATGGAGTGGTACCAGGCTACATTTATCCTGAGGAAGGAGAAGGAAGGAGTTCCACTGAACGGGCATTACATCAGGGACCAGGTCAAGATTTTCTACAAAGCTGCAGCTCTGAAGCTTGCTGTAAAGAAACCATTTAAAGCCTCCAGGGGATGGCTTTGCCGCTTTCTGAAGAGGACGGAGCTATGTCACATTCGCCCCATGGGGAGGCGTGCATCAGCAGATGAAATGGCGGCCAGGGATTATCCAGCCATCCTAAAGGGGATAATCGATGAGGTCGGGTACAGCCCTATACTACAAGGCTATGCCAAAGTGTACTTATATCAGTATGCAACAGTGCCAGGCCAGGGACAGAAAAATCAACGAGTGGGATAAGTCATGTTCGTCGTGAACTTATCAGGCTCACACAAGATGAGTCCTGTTGTGGTACATTCTGCAGCACACCCCAGATATTACAAGAATCTTTGCTGCATGGATGACATCGGGGTATACTGGTACAGCAACTCCAATGGTTGGATGATGAGTAGCATCATTTCCGAGTGGCAGTTACGACATTTCATCCCTGATGCCAAGCCTAATTCACAGGAACTTGGCATCCCCTTCAAGGTGCTTCTCGTCCTTGACAATGCCCCAAGTCGTCCAACCTGGCTAGTAGACCTCAGCAAGCAATGCAAGATAGGTTTTTCTGCCCCCCAAGAACGACCTCTCTCATCCAACCGCTAGACTAGGAGTTAATTGCATCAGTCAAGCAGCTATACCACCAACGCCTCCACGATCACCTCCGCTGCAAGACCGACAGCTGTGAGGAACTGCAGGCAATTCTTGACTTGAACACAGTTGGGAGTGATGTCATGGACGCCGAGGATGGTTTGGACTCGCCACCTACTTCATCCTCACCATGCTCAGCATCCGCAAAACCAACTTCAACTCCTGAGAAGACTATTATGGCTTTTTGGCTGTCATTCAACCTCAAGGATGCCATCACTCTCTTGTTGTCCTCTTGGGCCGATATAACCACTGCAACAATTAACCATGCTTGGTGCCTCCTCATACCGCACCTGTGTGAAATTGCACCAGGAAGCGGCTTTCATTCCTTGGCTGCTGCCGAGGCAGCCACTCTCACAAGTGCACAAGCTGTGCCCGGGTTTCAGGCCATCTCGCTGGAGGAGATCAGGGGTTTACATCCAGCAGCAGCAGAGCGGGATCCCCAGGTAATCATGCAGTGAGTGGACGAGGCCAATGCAGAGCAGGAGATTGCAGCAGAAAAGCCAGCAACACCAGTGATGGAGAGTGAAGATTTGCCCATGACGGAGATCAGCCAGGTACTGTGTGCCCTTGGTAAATTCAAGGAAGAATTCAAGGACATCGAATGCTCTCAGTTGCGAGTGGAGGAGGTGATGTCTTCAATGGACAGAACTTTCCGCTACTACACCAGCAAGCACAACCAGGAAGTAAACAGACGGAAGCAAACACTCATCACCCGTTTCCTTCAGCTTGAACAAAGTGATGAATCACTCCCTTCAACACCAGAAGAGCCATATCCTGAGGAGGATCAAGAGACTGATTCGATGTCTGAGGTGTCAGAAATAGACTTTGAAGGGCTTATGAACGAAGTGAGTGCATTAGGTAGTGAAAGTGTCGAAAGTGCTGGTGACAAAAGTGGTGAGGAAGGTGGTGTGTTGGGTGGTGCGGTGGGTGATGCAGCAGATGCACTCTAGGTGCCTCATCCTGCCTCGGATCCTCTTCTTACCTCCATCATGCCAGTTGTCCTTGTGGGTAAAGGTGAGCAGTCATATTCTTGTTGGTTTAGTTAAGCCATATCCTTGCTGATTTGCCTAGTAAAGCCATAATCTTGTTGGTTTACTTTATCTTAGGTAACATGTCTTAGATAGGTTCCCTGTATAGTACAATTCTTAGGTCTGAAAGGCGTCTCAAAGGTTGCCCATGAAGGGGGGTGCTGCCCATATATAATTTGTCCCATAAGTTTATTTACTCACAGTACGCGAATTCCTAATATGTGACGTCCTCTGCCACCCATATAGGCGTGTACTAGGTGGATGTACTGTATATATATATATATATATATATATATATATATATATATATATATATATATATATATATATATATATATACAAATAACAGGATAGCATGACAAACTGAAGTTAGTTCCCTTTCATGAATCAAAATAACCTGCAAAATTTCAATTCTCTAGCTTAATATTTAGAGGTCGCTACAGTATTCACTTTTTGTTACCATCACATTATTGCACTAGACCACAGACAACGTGAACACTGAACATAAAAAGAGAAGTTTTTGTCACTAATGTTAAAATAAACAATAAGCACATACTCAGAAAAGTCATTTAAGCCCAGTAAACCCTGTAATTTTACAAAGAAAGCACTATTTAATTAAAGCCTCCTTCGAACAGAATGGAATGTTATACTGATGTTGCCTCATGACGATCAGGATGTACTGCTTCTGTCACTCGTCCTTCATGAGGGTCGAGTTGAATTTTGTCACAAGAGAAATTACTCTTTCAGCATACACTTACAACTCTCATCTTATCACAGGCGACTTTGAACCATTGATAGATTAGGTCTTCATCCCATTCCTGGGGCATCTGTAATATTCAGCCAGCTTCTTCGACTCCAACTTTTTTTTTTTCATGCGAGGAAGAGGGAACCAAAGGCTGGGAGCCCACAGTTATTGTTCCTTTCAAGAGAAAAACAAAATACAAGAGAGAGCCAAATTCAAGATCCGATCATTTCGAGATGCCTGGACACAATGAGTTTGAAAGACTGGAGATCATAGGAAGCAGGAAATACAGACAAAGGGAGACAGTTCCAGAGCTGATCTGTCGCATAAATAAAGGACTGGGAGTAACGGTTAACTCTTGCATTAGAAAGCTGGACAGAAAAGGGATGAGAGTTTACTGCTAGACAGGTGCGTAGCACCCGTCATAGAGGTGGAGGAATGCATGCAGACAGTTCAGAGGAGCAGTGACCATTGAAGTAGCGATAGAAAAGAGATAAAGATGCAACAGTGCAACGAAGAGACAGAGGTTGAAGGGAGTCAGTAAGAGGAGGAGAGTTAATGAGATGAAAAGCCTTTGACTCCACACTATTGAGAAGAGCTGTATGTGGGGAGCCTCCCCACACATGAGAGTTGTACTCTAAACAGGGGCGGATAAAACCTCTGTATAGAGTCAACAATTGTGCAGGGATAAACAAGGAATGGAGTCGGCTTAGCACACCTAATCTCTTGTAAGCACATTTTACATGAGATGTAATACGATCTTTCCAAGATCAGTCCCGAGTAAATGAAACCCTAAGCATGTTCAAGGATGATGCAGGATAAGCTGAATATTATTAAACATTAGTGGGTATACCTGTTGAAGATTTTGTCGGGTTGATAGGTGTAAAAACTGAGTCTTTGATGCAATAAAAACAACCAGATTATTTTTACCCCAGTCAAAGATACGAGCCAAGTCAGACATAAGGTGTGCCATAGCCTCATCCCTTGTTTGTTGAAGTAACTGCTGAGATGGATGTTGCAGGAACCGAATGGAAAGGTGAAGGGTGGACTCATCAGCATATGAGTGGATAGGATTAGATGTACAGCTTAGAAGGTCATTGATGAATAAAAGGAAGAGAGTTGGTGATAGGACAGAGCCCTGAGGAACACCGCTGTTGATAGATCTAGGAGAAGGACGATGGCCATCTACAACAGAGGCTATAGAACGACCAGAAAGGAAGCTAGAGATGAAGGCACAGATAGAAGGATAGAAACCGTAAGAGGGCAGTTTGGAAATTAAAGATTTATGCCAGACTCGATCGAAAGCCTTTGAGATGTCAAGTGCAATGGCAAAGCTTTCGCCAAAGTCCCGAAAGGAGGATGACCAGGAGTCTGAAAGGTAGGTGAGAAGATCGCCAGTGGAGTGTCCCTGACGGAACCCATACTGATGATCAGAAAGAAGATTGTGATAGGAAAGATGCTTTAAAATTTTTCCATTAAGTATTAACTCGAGAGCTTTTGAGATACAGGATGTTAAAGCAATTGGACGATAGTTAGAGGGTTGGGAATGGTCACCCTTCTTTGGGGCAGGCTGAATGAGAGCAGACTTCCAGCAAGAAGGAAAGGTACAAGTTGAGAGACAAAGGTGAAATAGTTTGCCTAGGCAAGGTGTAAGCACAGAAGCACAGTTCTTGAGAGCAACAGAAGGGACTCCATCAGGCCCATATGCCTTATTAGTATTGAGGCCTGTGATGGCAGAAAATACACCAGTTGAAGAAATTTTAATGTCAGCCATGAGGAAGTCAGAGGGAGGAAGTGATGGAGGAACAGAACCGGAATCGTCTAAGGTGGAATTGGAGGAGAAAGTCTGAGCGAAGAGATCTGCTTTATCAGTAGAAGAAGGAGCTACAGAGCCATCAGAGTAGAAAAGAGGAGGGAAGGATGATGAGGTAAAATTGTTAGAAAGGTTTTTGGCAAGGTGCCAGAAGGAACGGGAAGAATTCGAGTTAGAGAGTTGACAGCATTTTGTACGGATGAAATTATTTTTAGCTGAGTGAAGAACAGATTTAGCACGATTCCGGGCACAAACGTATGAAAGATGTGATTCAGGGGTGGGTTGACTCCGGTACCTATTATAGGCCCTCTCCTTGTTGCAGACAGCATTAGAACAAGCATGATTAAACCAAAGCTTTCTTGCATTAGTCAGAGGATATGAGAAAGGAATGTAGGATTCCATGCCCAATAGAATAGCCTCCGTAATGCGCAGGGCACACCCAGATGGCTCCCGGCCATGGAAGCAATAATCATTCCAGGGAAAATCAAAGAAGTACTGCCTGAGGGCCTCCCAATCCACAGCTCCAAAGTACCACAGATGACGTTTCTTTGGAGGGTCCACAGGCTGTACCGGAGCGATAGGACAGGTTAAGGTGATAAGATTGTGATTGGAGGACCCCAACGGAGAGAAAAGATTAACAGTGTAAGCAGAAGGGTTTGTTGTAAGGAAAAGGTCAAGTATGTTGGAGCTCTCTCCAAGATGGTCAGGAATACGGGTAGGGTGCTGTACAAGCTACTCTAGGTCATTAAGGATAGAAAAGGTGTAGGCTTATTCACCAGGTGGATCAGTGAAAGGAGATGAGAGCCAAAGGTGGTGGTGAACATTGAAATCTCCTAGAATGGAGGTTTCAGAGAAAGAAGAAATGAATAGAATGTGTTCCATCGTAGAAGAAAGATAGTCAAAGAATTTTTTGTAGTCAATAGAATTAGGAGGTAGGTAAACAGTGCAGATATATTTAGTCAGAGAATGACATGAAAGCCGAAGCCAGAGTGTGGAGAACTCAGAAGAATCGAGTTCAGGAACACGAGAGCAAGATAAGTCGCTGCGTATATATATACACAACAGCCACCTTTGGCTTTGAAATGAGTATAGAGAAAGTAGGAGGATACCGAAAAGGGTCTGCTGTCACTTGCCTCAGACAGCTGAGTCTCAGTTAGAAAAAGAAGGTGAGGTTTAGGGAAGGAGAGGTGGTGCTCAACAGAGCGAAAGTTAGAGGAAAGGCTATGAATGTTGCGGATATGAAGAAGAAGAGAGTCAGACAGTGGTTCCAGGTAGCTCGAGTCGTCACTGGGAGAGAGGCGGAAAGTGGGGGAATTTTTGGTCCTTCCCCCGTGGGGACTCCGAGGCCACGTGTTGATTTATTTAAATTTGGGAAAAGGAAGTGTAGTGTGTACTGTGCATGTAGTTTGGTGTTGGTAGTTAGAGAAACTTGTATTGGAGAGCATACTGGCCTATTCTCTGTGTTACTGAGACACTGAAAAAGTTCAGGAAAAGGGGATGGTCGGGACCTAGTCCCGAGGACTTATGAAACGGGAGCTCCAGCTCTCCCTGTCATCAGCTTTCCATCCACCTTGGGAGTACTGCCCCGCTCGACTGGTGCTACAGTCTACTCCTCTGGAAGGGGGGCTCCAAAGATGTTCATGGTCTTGGCTGTCACGAACTCACTCAGCGGCTGCTGAGGAGGAAAGCTCTTGCCTTCAAGTTGCTTCAGATCTTTTTTCTTTGGAGGCCTCTTCAGGTTCTGAATTATAGCATTCGTCTTTGAGAATTCGATCCATTCGTCTGAAAAAGCCAAGCCGATCATCTCTGAATCGAACCAGAGATGTTGCTTCAAGTTACAAGAGCTGTCTTTGTGAGGCTTTATTCAGGCAGGCTACTTTGGAGATAACACATGAAGTCAAGGTCGTTTTGAGGAGCATATCTGGCAATAATCGCTTTGTTCCAGTAATTGACATGCTGATTGTACCAAATAAGCCGAAACTGCGCATCGCATACCTTTCCTGAACAGTAAACTCAACCCTTGGGCCACAACCTAGCATTTCTCGGTCATTCCCCTCGATGCGACCTAAGTCACTAAAAAATTAAATTACTAATTATAACTTTGTTGCTACTTTTCAAACAGGAAATGACCCTGAAGTTTCCATTTCTTACTGTGATTATGGTAAAAAATGCACCTTTCTATGAGGAAATTTTCATTTTCTGAGAAAAAGTGCGAAAATAATTAATTTTTGCTATTGTCTAATTTTTGTATCTATAGTGACTTTCATCGCTCACACTTTGCTACGTTACATTTCAGAAGCATGATCATGCCTAAGAATCAGCTTATCTTTCACAGGAGTTCATATTTCATTGTGCAGTAAGACTCATTATCAGGTATAAAAATCAGTCATAACACTAGCCAACATTGTTTTGGATTCTTTTTTTTTTTTTTTAATGCGTCCGACTCTGGGCAAAGACGTCAGGCCCTATTTCTCGGGGGTAGTAGCCTATCCCAAGGCCCAGTAGTCCTCCTACACCTCCATATGTCACCACTTTGGCGCTAACACCCACCGTTCATATTGAATACATACTAGGGCTGTCTCACACAGGACTGGTGGATTGGTATTAGCGGGGGTACTTTTACATGTCGGCGGGTCATCTGGTAGATCAGGAAAGTCTGTTTTTATGAAATTCAAATCCTTAAACTGTTCCCTGCCCCAGCCGGGATTCGAACCTGGGTCCATCAGGACTGCAGGCCTCCTCTCTACCGATTGCGTAAAACAAACAAAACAAGATAATCAGTGTGTTTTTATTTTATTACTCAGACTATTATTGTTATTTAGGCTGTTACTCTTTTCTCCAACAGATGGCAGAATATCCTAAGTTGTCACACAGCTTAAATTCGAGGAAATGCAGTCGTCGTTTTTAGTCGGTTGTGAACTGTAGTCACCTGACATCATGAAGACTAATTAGTAGGGTGGCCACAATCTCCTCACGCGGCCAGAGGGTTAAACTGAGCCCTGAGCAGGTATATCTTGACAGCACAGATGGCTTTGGCATCCACTTAGCTTGATGGAATGCACCAGGCATTCCGATGGTAACTAAGCCGTCTGGGACTTCATCCAACAACAGGAATGCTTGAGGAAGTTCTGCATAATTACCCTAGGGTGTGATTTCTGCTGCAATGCTGACTTGAGATACTCGACTGCTGATGCCTTTGTCCAAACTAGATCACCACCATCAGAGAATCGCTGTGCAAGACATTTATCTTCTGTGGCTGGAATCCAATGGGCCTTGTCTATGAATTTCCACTGCTTCTGCACGGCGAGGCCACCTGCAGGCATTTATAGACTCGTTGCCAACCGCTCTAGAACATGCCAAATTTTTCTCAAACCGTCTAGAACCTTCTAGAACATTTCAGAATTTTCTAGAGCCATTTCTAACCATCTAGACCCTTCTAGAGCATCTTATAATCTACTATACATTTCACTCGAACCATCTATATCCTCTTGAAAGTTCACTTTTAGAGTGACCTCTAAACGATGTCAGATTGGCTTCATTTTTTTTACGTTACTAAGGCTTTGAACTGGATTACCGGCATCTTGTGTCTGTATCACCATTTGCTATGTGAAATTTTCATATAATTATGACCAGGCACCACCCATATATATATATATATATAAATATATATATATATATATATATATATATATATATATATATATATATTGTTACATAGCCCATGATTTCATCATCCTTTGTGTAATTTTAACGCACAGTATGCTGCATGTTTCATCACGAGCGTTTTCTGCCTCAGTCCCCCCCTTCTACCGTTATAGTAGAGTAAGTCGTTCTTTCTGTTGTTCAGAGCGGGATTGCCAACTCTTTGTCCCCATGGCTTCATTTGCGCGTCCTTCTTACAAGTTGTATCAAGCTCTGCCAGCCCCTATATAATGAGCTCAGTCTCTGCATCATTGCCACTTAGATCTACTCCTCATTTTGTTCACATCTCTGTCCTCCCCTGTACAGTTATTATTATTGTGAGTTTCTCAGGAAGTCTCCAACCATCTAGCAGCTGTGTGTAATTTGAGTATAACTGTTGTTGCATTTTTTCTTGTACTGTGTAGCATAAGGTTAATTCTTAGGCCTAGTAAGTTTTTGTAATTTATGTAAGGTTCTTATTGTCAGCCATCATTAATAATATTTTGTATCTGTAATAATATATATCTGGCATTCACTGAGTATTATCTGGTATCTCATTTTAACAGGGCTGACTTAGATAAATTTACTCATGCTAATTTCGTGTTAATAGAGGCTATTGCAGTTAACCATATATTTAACCTGTTTTTTGCCATTACATCATCCTTATGAGTCCTGAATGTTTTGTTGTTAGTTTGAGCATTAAACTTTAACTTGTAATTTTCCCTAACTCTTTTGTTTTGAACCTGGAACTTTACGGGACAGTAGTGACTCTTAGTATTCTCACTTAAAGTGTACATTATCTTTCTCTGTTCCGTAACATAAATTTGGCGACCTCGCCAGGATATTCAGGATATTATCATAAGGATATTGCTTGATATTTTGTGACTGTTACTTATTCATGATGTCTACTATTACTACACTTGATGAAGCCAAAGATTATTTGTCAAATGTGCAAACAGTGTGTGATGTAGAAAACAGAACAAAGGATGAACTTAAACTTGTTGCTCAACAATTGGGAATTGCTGTTCGCTGTCATCATTCTAAAGATCAAATTGTTGACATGATTAATGAAAGCTTGTTTAATGTAACTCCTCCAAATGAGCAAACACAGACTGAATTAGCTAAGTTACAGCTAGCCCTGCAGGAGGCTCGTGTGAAGGAAGCTGAATTTCAAGCACGTGCTAAGGAGGCTGAGTCTTAGGCTAAGGAGGCTTGTGTTAAGGAGGCTGAGTTTCACGCACAAGTTGAACTTGCCAGGATTCAGGCAGTCCATGAGTATCGCATGAAACAAGGTGGAACTGGATCATCTAGCTCTAATGATATTGATGTGGCTAAAAATGTTAAACTTGTCCCTCCTTTTAATGAATCTGATTTAACCAAGTATTTTCAGTTGTTTGAGAGGGTAGCTACAGGTTTTAATTGGCCAAAAAGGTATTGGCCAGTACTCCTTCAAACTGTTCTCACCGGTAAAGCTCAAGTAACTTATGCATCTTTGCCTCAGGATCAATCTGATAATTATGATGTAGTTCAGAGTTTGATTCATAAGGCCTATGAGCTTGTTCCTGAAGCTTATAGAGTAAAATTTAGGACAACTTACAAGCAAGATAAGCAATCCCATGTTAAGTATGCAAAAAATCAAAGAAGATCTGTTAGAGCAGTGGTTAAATTCTAAGAATGTGGATTCTGATTTTGATAAATTTAAGCAGATGATTTTGCTGGAGGACTTCAAAAGGTGTGTTAATAAAGATGTAAGCCTATATCTTGATGAGAAAAGAATAGATAATTTGTCTGATGCTGCAGTTTTAGCTGATGAATATGTTCTCACTCACAAGAGATATTCTAGAGAAAAAGGGAAAGCTGAGAGTAAGTACATTGCCTCTACTCAGAGTACAGGTAACAGGAATGAGAATAAAGATGATGTTTCTCAGGAAGTAAATACCAGCTTCACCTCTAGATTTCGGAAAAGTAAATGTACTTATTGTAGTAAGCTTGGTCATACTACGGAGAAATGTTTCAGGAGACAGCGTGATGTGAACAAAAAGGAGTCTTTAAATATTCAGTCAATTGGTCTAGTGTCCACCCTTGAGAGTTTCCAGAATTCTTTAACTGAGTTAACTGAACCTGCTTTAAGGGGTAACTTAAATTCTCATGATGGAGCTCCTCTTTTGAGCAGTAACGTGGGTGACACTCTCAAGAGTTCATGTGCTAATTTCCTGTCTGATGGTTTTGTCAGTCCTCTGGACAGTAATGACAGGAAATCATTTAAAATATATCGTGATACAGGTGCTTGCCAATCCCTTATGCTGACCAGTGTTCTAGGCTCTAATGTTAATTCCTCTGATGAAACTGTAATCTTACAAGGTGTAGGGAATAATTACTTCTCTGTCCCTCTGTGCAGAGTGAATTTAGAGTCTGGTTTTGTTAATGGTTCCGTTATGGTTGGGTTGGTTGAGACACTCCCAATGTCAGGTGTAACTTTCTTACTTGGAAATGATATTGGTGGATGTCAAGTGTGTCCAGCTCCTCAGTTGTCTAGTGAGCCAGTGGCTGCAACCCAGGATTGTGATGTCCCTGATGTGTTCCCTGCATGTGCTGTCACTAGGGCTAAGTCTAAAGTTACTGGTGATTTAGAAGATAATGATGATGATGATGTTATCCTAGCTGACACTTTTCTTGCTAATTTGGACCACTCACCAGATGAGGCAGTACCCCGTAGTGTTGATAATTTGTCTCGTCAAGAGTTGGTTGAGTTGCAGGTTGCTGACCCTGAGTTGAAAGGTCTAGCTAACTCTGCTTACAGTGAAGAAGAGTCAGCCGGTGCTTCTACTTGTTATTATGTAAAGTCAGGAGTATTTATGAGGAAGTGGAGACCCCCAACAGCATCAGCCGACTGTGAATGGGAGGTTGAACATCAAGTTGTCATCCCTCGTGTTTGTAGGCAGGATATCATTAGAGTGGCTCATGATTCCAGTTTGGCAGGACACCTTGGAGTGAGGAAGACTGTGGCACGCATTTTGAAACACTTCTACTGGCCAGGTATCTTCAGGGATGTTTCCTGGCATTGTAAGTCTTGTCACACATGTCAAGTTGTGGGGAAGTGTAATCAGACCGAAAAGGTTGCACCTCTAGTTCCCATTCCTCCTTTTGAGGCGTCATTCACCCGTGTGTTGGTGGATATTGTGGGCCCTCTTCCTAAGACTTCTTCAGGATTTTCTTATGTGTTGACCCTGATTGATATGGCTACTCGTTATCCTGAAGCCATTCCACTTAGAAATATCTCAGCAAAGAACGTGGTTAAGGAAATGCTAGGGTTCTTCACAAAGTTTGGTCTACCCAAGGAGGTACAGTCAGACCGAGGAAGTAATTTCATGTCAAATGTTTTCAAGCAGTCTCTGAAAGAGTTGGGCATCACCCAGATCACGTCTTCAGCTTACCATCCCCAGACTCAAGGAGCGTTGGAGGGATATCATCAAACACTCAAATCGATGCTCAAGAAATACTGTTTGGAACATCAGAAAGACTGGGATAAAGGTCTTCCATTCGTTGTGTTTGCCGCAAGAGAATCTCCAAACGAATCACTGGGCTTCTCACCTTTTGAACTACTGTTTGGCCATGAAGTAAGAGGACCCCTTAAGTTACTCAAGGAATGCTGGCTGTCAGAGGAAGATGACGTCAACCTGCTGGAGTATGTGATGAAGTTCAAAGAACGGCTGTCCACTGCTTTGCAACTGGCGAGAGAGAATTTAGGAGCTGCTCAGGAGATGAAGACTTGGTATGATAAGAAGTCCAGGTTACACCACTTTCAGCCAGGAGATCAGGTTTTGATTCTGCTACCAGTTCATGGGCAACCTCTTCAAGCCAAGTTGAGTGGTCCTTATTTCGTGGAGAAGAAACTCAGTGATGTCAACTATGTCATCGCCACACCAGATCGTAGAAAGACCAAGCAACTATGTCACATCAACATGCTAAAGTTATATCACAGGCGGGACGAAAATAATCCAGTCTGCACTGTAGCTGTTCCACCCGAGTCTGCAAGTGAAGCTCTCCCATGCAGTATGAGCCTGAGTGATAGTTTGGGGAAGAATCCTGATATCATGAATGATCTCCAGACTAAGCTTTCTCATCTACCTCCCGAGGAAAGGCAGGAGTTTTCGGCATTACTGCAGGAGTACCCGCAAGTGTTCCTTGCCACTCCAGGAAGAACCACTGTGTTGATGCATGATGTCGATGTTGGAGACGCAAAGCCAATTAAATTGCCTCCTTACCTTGTGAACCCAGTGAAAGTTCCTCTCATCGAGAAGGAGCTTGGCTACCTGTTGGACCACAAGATGATTGAGCCCTGTCAGAGCGAGTGGAGTTCTCCTGTCACTCTAGTCCCTAAGCCAGGTGGGTCACACCGGCTTTGCATCGACTACAGACGTGTTAATCAGATAACCAAGACAGACGCTTGCCCTCTCCCTCGTGTGGAAGATTTCATAGACAAGATCGGAAAGGCTAGGTACATAAGTAAGTTTGATTTGTTAAAGGGATACTGGCAAGTACCTATGACTGAACGTGCTAGGGAGATCTCATGTTTTGTAACACTAGGAAAGACTTTTGCATGTTCTGTAATGCCATATGGTATGAAGAATGCACCAGCCACATTTCAGAAGCTCATGAATGTTGTAACAGAGGGTTTGGCAGGGTGTGTTGTTTATATTGATGATGTATTAATCTTCAGTGACAACTGGAAAAATCACCTATGCCATGTCAGTAAATTTCTTGAACGTTTGGTTCAGGCT
This sequence comes from Coenobita brevimanus, assembly GCF_032717465.1. Taxonomy (NCBI): domain Eukaryota; kingdom Metazoa; phylum Arthropoda; class Malacostraca; order Decapoda; family Coenobitidae; genus Coenobita; species Coenobita brevimanus. The sequence continues at coordinate 19,099,234 of NC_136971.1, read as the reverse complement.
AATCTTGTAGCTAATTTATCAAAGTGTGAGTTTGGTCAAGCTAAAGTTCAGTACATTGGGTACGTAATTGGTGATGGACATGTTGCACCACCAGGAGCTAAGGTTCAGGTTATAAGTGATCTTCCCAGACCTAAAAGTAGGAAAGAGCTACAAAGATTTTTGGGAATGGTAGGTTATTACAGGAGATTTGTTCTTAACTTTTCTATTCTTGTATCACCACTTACAGACCTACTGAAAAAGGGAGTTAAATTTGTCTGGACCGATAACTGTGAATCCTCTTTCAACAAACTTAAAGCTATTCTGTTAAGTCAGCCAGTGCTCGCTACTCCAAATTTTGCTAAGCCTTTTAAGATGGCTGTTAACGCAAGTGATACAGGAGCTGGGGCTGTTTTGCTGCAAGAGGATGATCAGGGTATTGAACACCCTGTATCTTATTACAGTAAGAAGTTCACTCCACCTCAAAAGAACTACTCAACTATTGAGAAAGAGCTTTTGGCCTTGATTTTGGGTTTACAGCAGTTTTCATTTTATTTGTGTTCTGGTTTTGACCCCATAGTCATTTATACCGATCATAACCCACTGAAATTCCTTAGTAAGTTTAAAGATAAAAATCAGAGATTGACAAGATGGAGTCTACTTCTTCAGGAGTATTACATTAGACATACAGCATGTCAAGGGGAAAGAAAATGTTATTGCAGATTGCTTATCTAGACTTTAGACAGATTGTTTTAGAGTAATAAGAAATTTCCTTTGTAAATTTCTTTTTCTTTGTGGGGAGGTGTTACATAGCCTATGATTTCATCATCCTTTGTGTAATTTTAACGCACAGTATGCTGCATGTTTCATCACGAGCGTGTTCTGCCTCAGTCCCCCCCTTCTACCGTTATAGTAGAGTAAGTCGTTCTCTCTGTTGTTCAGAGCGGGATTGTCAACTCTTTGTCCCCATGGCTTCATTTGCGCGTCCTTCTTACAAGTTGTATCAAGCTCTGCCAGCCCCTATATAATGAGCTCAGTCTCTGCATCATTGCCACTTAGATCTACTCCTCATTTTGTTCACATCTCTGTCCTCCCCTGTACAGTTATTATTATTGTTTCTCAGGAAGTCTCCAACCATCTAGCAGCTGTGTGTAATTTGAGTATAACTGTTGTTGCATTTTTTCTTGTACTGTGTAGCATAAGGTTAATTCTTAGGCCTAGTAAGTTTTTGTAATTTATGTAAGGTTCTTATTGTCAACCATCATTAATAATATTTTGTATCTGTAATAATATATATCTGGCATTCACTGAGTATTATCTGGTATCTCATTTTAACAGGGCTGACTTAGATAAATTTACTCATGCTAATTTCGTGTTAATAGAGGCTATTGCAGTTAACCATATATTTAACCTGTTTTTTGCCATTACATTATCCTTATGAGTCCTGAATGTTTTGTTGTTAGTTTGAGCATTAAACTTTAACTTGTAATTTTACCTAACTTGTTTTGAACCTGGAACTTTAAGGGACAGTAGTGACTCTTAGTATTCTCACTTAAAGTGTACATTATCTTTCTCTGTTCCGTAACAATATATATATATATATAATTATATATATATATATATATATATATATATATATATATATATATATATATATATATATAATTATATGAGTTTCCATCAAAATGGGATGCCCATCAACTGATCTGTTGTCACATGGAGTCTCCCAGACCCTCCTCCATCAGTTGTCAATTTCGGTTTCCTCACTTGTCTCCCATCCAGTGAGCTACACAGAATGAAGGACGAACAGCTGTAGTGCTTCAAATGCCGGGGAATCGGACATATATCATGCTACTGCTCTGCCCTGAAGAAGTGTGCATAGTGTGCTGCCAACCATGCCTCCCAGACTTGCCCATATAGCACCCCTTCACCATCCACCACTGCTGCTATCACTTCTACTTCGGAACTGCTACCCTTACCTGTACTGGACACCTCGTGATGGAGACATCCTCGTTGTTATAAACCAGGAGTCAATGTGTGGTATGGTTATACCAAATGCTCAGGCCCTGCCATAACTCCTAGAGCTGCATTACTACTTACACCACCACCACTGCCACTGCCGCCGGACACTGCCACCTTATGTGCCTCTTCTTCCACTCCCGATTCTGCAGAAGTACTTGTTGCCTCTGTGATGTCTCAATGCACAGCGCTTACAGCACACTTTGATGCCATTGAGGCATGCATTAATGGCTTGGTCAGTCAGCACACCAGCACCGAAAACACACTTGCTTCTCTTGTTGACTCACATCAGGTTATCATCACTGCTGTCATCACCCTCACAGAGAACTTGGATGATATCGCCTCTCCCCTTGAGAGGATCGATGATCTCTCGACAAAGGATCGCGCACATACTGCATCACAAAGCAGTGCTCATGCTACCTTTTCGTCCCCGCCTGACTCCTGGAAACCTAAACATAAAATTCACTAACCGAATGTTGCTTCATGTTATATCACGGAATACCTGTGGGGTCAGAAGTCAATAGAAACTTGCTGCATTCAGGAGCTACGTATGTCGCCATCATCCACATCTTATGTTCAATCAAGTAGCTTTACCTGGTCGTACTCTACCTGGGGAAGAGGCTCCCTCGCTTACTGGCTACATTCGTATGTTCATCTCATCTGGAATGGTCTCATTAATTTCATTCATTCCTCCATGCCACATCAACTTCGTTGCTCTGTAAATGATGATATGACCTTTCAGCTTTTCGAAGTCACAGTGGGCGATGTTTGGATCCGCTTATATAAAGTCTATTCTACCCCTGGAAGGATTAATCTCCCTGCCCCCCCTACCCCTACAATTCGTGTCATGATCTACATGAGTGACTTTAATGCTTGACATTCTGCTCTGGGTGACTTCACTCCCACTCCAAATTGCAATGGGTTTCCTCTCCTTGAATACATCTGTCGTTACCAGCTCACTTACTTGGACACTGGTGGTGCCACGCACACTCGTGGAGACTCTCTTGATCACATCACAACATCTGGGCTAGTGCCATCCCACGTCAGGTGCTCTTCCATCCCTACCCTCTTCATGGACCACGTTGGCCTCAGTCTTCACTATTCCCTCCCTGCTGGACCTTCCCCTCATATTTGCATCTGCATTACCATTCCTCTCAAGTGCTGCCCTTCTTACATTTCATACATTTCCAACCTCCTCCCCACACTTGATTCACAGCCACCTGACAACTTCTATTCCTCCATGGTAAACCCCACGCATGATTTCTACAATCGCTATGTTACAAGACCACACATTAAAAGTTGCCCTGAAGCTCATACTTGGACACTTGATCAGCACATCGTCCAAGCAGAAAGGAAGGTGATGGAAGATGGTCTATCATTTCAGAGGCAACAAACACCTGACCATCTGCACCAGCACGAGGCATCAAGCGACAGTCTAATTGCCCACCAGCAATGCGTCCATACTGAATCCTGGCGGAAGTTAACAAACACCATCAACCATCAGTCTAGTGTTGGATCCATGTGGCATGTAATAAATAAGGCTGTCAGGAAAAAGCCCTCCAGTGCTCTCCACCACAGTCCAGCTGAGTACGTGCAAGATCTTATTAATACATTGTCTGAACAATCACAAGCACACAACCTTCCTGCACATAATCAAGATGCACTCTCCTCCCAGCAAAATGTCTGCACTCTCCATCTGGTGGCTGCGTTACTGAAGGCAGAGGAAGTAGATGACGTCCTGATAACCGAGGACTACTTGCGACATGCTCTCATCATGAGTCCCCGGGGATTATGACATCACTTACCCTGTCCTTCGTCTACTGCTGAAAGTCCCTGGCAACCCCCTGCTACAGCTGTACAATCTATGTTTCTGTAAGGGATGTGTGCCTAATGCTTAGACCTCAAGCACGATTGTGCCCATTACGAAACCTGGTACTGACAAATTCAGACCTATTTCCCTCACTTCCTGTTTCAGCAAGGTGCTCGAACACATCATCCTTACCCGTCTCATGTTTTGGCTGGGGGACAAACTCACACCCAGACTGTATGGTTTTCTGCCACAAAAAAGCACACACCACTGTCTAATGGAACTCTATACCCTCCTTTGCCCCACCAGTGTTGTAGCATTCGTTGATCTAAAAAATGCCTTTGATGTTGCAAACAGAGATATCATCCTCGATCAGCTGGTGGAATTTGGTGTCCAAGGAAACCTCTGAGATGGATACGGAGTTACTTCCATAACAGAACCTCACTTGTCCATTTTAATGGCACGTGTAGCTCCTCCAAGGCCTTTGAACTCAGCATTCCACAAGATGGTATTCTAAGCCCGTTTCTTTTTAATGTCCTTATGCAAGGGTTACTCTCTCCTTCCCAACATTCCCGGAACCACTGGTACCTGCTACGCTGATGATATCTGCATTCATTCCAGCTCTCCAGAAGATCTTCGATGCTTCCTTCAGTCATCCTACCAGTCATCTTCCACTTGTGGTCTCATCCTCTTTTCAGAAAAGAGTAGAATCTCTCCCTGCATACCGGGAACACTTCCACAATTAACTGTAGGAAATAGTGTCATCTGCCTGTGCAGGCAGTAACTTTACCTGGGTGCACCTGCAAGGATTACCCCAACCATACTTGTAAGACAACGTCTTCCCATCGTCCGAGACCTCCTAGATTGGCTGCAACAGTGTTTAATGCCCCTCAAGTGACTCACCAGCAATGACGCCGGGATCTCTATCCCTGTGGCCAGGACTACCTACATTATATTCATACAATCAGCTGTTGATTACCTCTCCCCTGCTCCCAGTCAACTCCCGAAGTCGTCCTTAGAACCCAGTGAAAATTTTCAGAACAAATTAATGATATATATCCTGGGCTGTCCTATTTCCACCAGCATAGTGAACATGCAAACTGAACTCAATCTCCCCTCCCCCCTGCTGAGAGAATATACACCAATGTCTCATACTTCAGTGTTGATTACCTTCACACTTCCCATCTTGCCCCTCATTATTTTCTCGTCATCGGAGCTTAACCCTGTTGCATCTCGACCTCCACTTCATCCCGGCATCCACACCCTCGTTAATACATCCTGTTCCATCCTACAAAGACTTGATATTAATATTCCCATGGCATAGTTGGATCATGGTCCACATCCCTAGAGGATTCCTCATATTGAAGTATGTTTTACTTCTACCTCCTTGGCAGACCTACCATTTCTCCAGAAACAGCTAGCTCTGGAGACCATCGCAAGAGGTCCTGCCGTGCACCATCTCAGCACTGACTGTTCCTCGGAAGCAGATGGGAGTGCTGGATGTGCCACGTACTCACCCGATTTGGACCTACCGGAGGGAGGCTGGGTTGGCCGCAGACTACCGAACTCGTCTAGCTCTACCTGCCGTGAGCAACAGGGACTTTTGCAAGCAGTTAGACTCCTCTCTCAGCAAAGACTGAATCGCGTGGTTATCTGTGACTCACAGCCTGCCCTTCCAGCCATCTCGTCTCCAAAACCCACATTTTTTTTTTTTTATATGTCCGACTCTGGGCATAGGCCTCACAACCTGCTATCAAGGCCCAGCAATCCTCCTACATACCATACACCTCTACATGTCACCACTTCGGCATTAACACCCACCGTCCATATTGAATACATGCTAGGGCTGTCTCATACAGGACTGGTGTATTGGTATTAGCGGGGGTATTTTTACATGTCGGCGGGTCTTCTGGCAGATCAGTAAAGCCTGATTTAATGAAATTCAAAACCTTAAACTGTTCCCTGCTCCAGCGGGGATTTGAACCTGGGTCCGTTAGAACGGCAGGCCACCTCTCTACCGATTGAGCCACGCCTCCGCCACTGCTATGCTTAGTTCAACAGATCTTACGTCAGTTAGTGTCAGCTCATGAAAATTCGCATACCATACAGTTCTTGTGGATTCCTTCGCATGTTAGAATTACAGCCAATACTCCATCGCAGGAATGCTGAGCAGACTTGGAGTGTGTCCATGCAACACTACGACCACTTCCGTCTATCTCCTCCTAAGCATAGTTGACATGGACTTATGGTTCGCAGGCACAATGTTATGTCTGCCCGACTTGGGCTAAGATACTGCCCTGTCTGGCAAGTCTCTGAGACAAGGGATGCGCCTGACTTCTTCTGCAAACTATGTGGCCATCCTAATGCAAACAAGCATCAGCATTACTGCCTTGAGTGTTCATCGATCAGGGACCTTCTGTCTCAGGGACAGTCCCTGACTAATATATGTAATTATCTACTAAGACAATCATTTAGACATCTTTCTCCTGCCATATCCACGCTTTGGTGGTTGCCAGCTCCTGTATTGTAAACTCCAGTACCTCTGTGCAACAAAACAGCGTGCCCTCCGTGACACGAATTCCTGTGTACATATACTTGGCCTCATCGTCCTGTTACTAGGTATGTCGTCCCATGGGCGTAATAAATTGATCCAAACGGAAGTTCTAACCTTGACCATTAGGGGCGCCGCTTTAGCAACTATAATGAACATTGCTTAGTGTGTTCTATATCCATTCGCCTCGATTTCTATAAATGACAGACGGATAGAAAGAAAGACAAACTTTCTCTTTTATATCAGTATGGACATAAAGATAGCTATATAGACATACATAAATAAATAGATTGACAGACAGATAGATCAACATGGTAACTAAGAGTGAGGAGCGAAGAGAAGGTACGATGAAGAAACTAGAAAAATGAAAGGTGTAAGGGGCAGAGAGAGAGAGAGAGAACGGGTTTGAAGGCAGGCAGGGAAACAGGAACGGAGATAAAGTAGGAGGAAAGAAGTAAAGAAAAAAGGGGGGGGGAGCTAGAAGGGGAGAGGAATTCAGAGACAAGGAGAGGGAGGGGATGAAGGATAAAAGAAGGGTCTGAATGAAGGCAGATGCAATGTTCTCGGCTTTATTTTCCGAATCGTTCCTTGACCAACTGATGTCGCCTACAGGACTATTTTGGTTTGTTTTGCTTTCTTAATTTTCTCCCCCAAACATTTACCATCTGTTGTATTTATTACTGGAGGTCTGTAAATAGCTATTTCTTTCCCTTGCTTATTTTGACCGAACATTTTCATGTTTTTTAATAGGTTTTGAGGGAGGGAAGTATGAGAGCAAACAGGGAGGAAAGGATGGAAATAAGGAGGGAGAAAGGAGGTGGTATTTATGCAGGGAGGGAGGAAGGGAATCAGGTAGGCACGGAGAGGAGGTAAGAAGGAAAGCAGGTAGGTAGGAGAGTTGGTATAAAGGAAAGCAGGTAGGTAGGGAGAGGAGGTATGAAGGAAATCAGGTAGGTAGGGAGAGGAGGTATAAAGGAAAGCAGGTAGGTAGGGAGAGGAGGTATAAAGGAAAGCAGGTAGGTAGGGAGAGGAGGTATAAAGGAAAGCAGGTAGGCAGGGAGAGGAGGTATAAAGGAAAGCAGGTAGGTAGGGAGAGGAGGTATAAAGGAAAGCAGGTAGGTAGGGAGAGGAGGTATGAAGGAAAGCAGGTAGGTAGGGAGAGGAGGTATAAAGGAAAGCAGGTAGGTAGGGAGAGGAGGTATAAAGGAAAGCAGGTAGGTAGGGAGAGGAGGTATAAAGGAAAGCAGGTAGGTAGGGAGAGGAGGTATGAAGGAAAGCAGGTAGGTAGGGAGAGGAGGTATGAAGGATAGCAGGCAAGGAGTGAGGGAGATATAGAAAAAGTAGGCATGAATGCAAAAAAGGGAGAAAGGGAGGAATGGAAGTCGATAAAGAGGAAAGGAGGGAGATATGTATGGGGAAGGAGAGGGAAAGGGAGGCATGGAAACAAGTGCATATGGAGAGATTTGGAGATTGGTGTAAAGGGAGGGAGGAATGGAGGTGGAGGGAGGGAGGTAGCAAGGAAGCTCCATCCACGTGTATAATGACTCCATTCTTCTCTTTTCCACCCGTTTCTGGTTGAGGTAAAAAGAAATCTTATCATTTCTTATGCATCAATATCTCATTACCTTTATTTTGCAACCCGATAAATCTTATGCAAGGATCGCCCTTAATCTTAAGCAACACACCAGTTAATCCTTCATCATCTCTACTGTATATGTCCTTATTCTTTCTTCCCCTCAGGACCCATCATGGAAAAATCATATTAATTCCCTTTCCAATTCGCTTCTTAGAGATGGAAAGTACTGAACGTTTCTATACTTTGTTTATTCCTGTGGAGTTGTGATTTTGTTTTAAGGCCTTATTGGTTCCAGTGCAGCATACACCTTGTCTAGAGAGCTATACCACTCACAGCTCTTCTTAAAAAAAAAGCCAAGTCAAAGGCTTTTCATCTCACCAACTCCCCTCCTCGTACATGCCTTTCAACCTCTCTCTCTCTCTCTCTCTCTCTCTCTCTCTCTCTCTCTCTCTCTCTCTCTCTCTTACACAGTGTTCCATTGCCCTTTGATCATTGTAACAGCTTTCCATCCGAAGGCGATAAGCCTATTTATGCCAAGAAAGGGTGTTAGCACTTCCATAGCTATAGTGAAATATCATGCAGTAGAGGCAGCACCACTATTTCATAGAAATAAAATTCTGTCAGAATTAAAAGCATAGGATTAGCCTACAGATAAATGCTAGCATACCACCAGTCCCCCACTTCTCACCCCCTTCCTTCCCCCATCCCGCAGACTGAAGGTCATCCCATGGGCGAGTATCATACAGTATACCAATAACACTATCCACCTTAGATGGAAGGAAGGTAAGCGGAGTGGGTGTGTCGTGCCCTACACTCTCTACCTAACCCTTGGTATGCTTCGCACTCAGTCTCGCCGAGTACTGTGAACGGCTGCCACTAATAAATAAGTGGTAGCGTTTGACATTTGCAGCGGAGAGTGTGGAAACAAGCCCAGAGAGGACCTACAACCTCGTAGGTTGGGACAACAAGATATTAAGTATCCCTTTCCGCCCAAGACTCCCTCCCGGACTTCCAAAAATAACTGTTCCACACTAAGGTTGTAAAACACAGAAACAATTTTTACTTTAATTATAACGATTGTATACAGATTATTTACACTACTTTACAAACAGATTACACGAATATAGCAAATCGCTTAATATCCCTAGTCTCAACTCGACACAAGGGAAATCTTAACCTCTTAATTACGACTTGACAGCAACTCAGTACTTAACTTGATAGTTAAGTACGACTTAAGTACAACTCAGTCATTTGACCAGATAACTCATCCGTTGAGTAATTAATGTTCACTTAAATATTACAAGTCTTACATTGTTAATTCTACTACTTAATTAGTACTTCCACGACCTGGGACTTACGCGTCAAATAATATTGCTGGTTTTGCTGAGTAGTGACTGCCGGTACTTTTTATTACTCTAACGGCACTTATTCACCTTGCGTTACACTCCCGCAAGATTATTCAAACACTTATACTCACCAGTACCGCGAAGCCCATGGTCGTGGCTGTATTCCTCCCCGTCTGTCCCAGCTAGACACAAGACAGTTTCTGACTGCCAAACTCTCTCTGACTGCATCTCTCTCATGAGCATACTTATATACATTTTCATACGGATACTGAGTCATCAATACACCCCTATACTACCCCAGTTCTCACCCTCTGAGAATCTCCCCCCACTCACGTGTACACCACCAGTGCATTAATCTCGCAGATAACAGCCATCGCCAGGCCCTCCAGTTCATAAACCTCTTCACCTTGGCCCCTCAAGAGCTGTTTACAAATCTACGTCCTGGGTGTTTTCGCCCTTCACCTGGTCACCCTTCTTCTTCTCCCATCATTCCCTCATTTATTTCATTTATTCTTGTATTTCATCTTCTCTTTCCTCTACAATTCTCTCCAGCCCTCGCTGTCTTCTAGCTCCCTCAGCTCGGTCCCACGCCTGCTGTGCTTGTGCCATGATCTCAATACGTGCTTACGTCGGAGTGTTTTATACGCTGCTTTCAGGAATTTATGACGTTGACGGTCCATTGTCGTGTCGCCCCCTGTTCACATCCGTCTGCTGCACATCCGTCTTCTTCTTCACTCCTCCTTTCTCCATCTTCCTCCTCTCCTTCTCTACTCCCACTCGACCTAGGCCTCGGTCTGAAGGGGCCGTGTGGGTAGGAGGTGGAGATGACGTCAGGAGCAACGGTATTCAGGTAGGAGGGAAGTACTTGATTGTTGCCAGCACGACAGGTGAATGCTGATAAACACTAAAACTCCTCTTTTACATATATCAGCTTTTCACCTTAGGCTATATACATATATATATATATATATATATATATATATATATATGAGATGAGAGTATTGGGTTTCCTTAGCTGGATTGCGCACTGCTTAAGGGAAACGAATATGAAAAGCTGTTTTTTCTTTTTGGCCTAAACGTGGAAATTTTACCACAACTAGCGGTTGCAACAAGAACCTGATCAGTCACACTGTTCACTTTCACTGAACATGCGAGTATGGATGAATAACCCACGCGAGTATTCCATCTGTCCTCGTTCTCCCCAGCTTTCACTGGTTAGCTCTGCTGTGGCACCACCTGACCAGAACTGATGTCCGTGAACACGTGGTTAAGGAATGCGTAAATGAAAGTATTCTTTGCTGTGGTGTGGTGTTCCAACTACCTCAAGCTAGCCTTCAGTAGACAGTTACCTTTCCCCCTTCACTACCAAAGAGCGGCTAAAGAGCTGCCTGTAATCATTTTCATGTTCAACAAGGACGACATAGCCAGGCGCCCTCACCTTAATCATGCTGCACACTGCACTGTAGAGGCTCTACACTGGGGAGGTCTGGTTATGTGCCACCGTACACCTTCACTGTGCAGTGCACTGTGGATTTAGTATAGTGTGGAAGTTTGGTTGAATATCACTTCAGTATTCACAATGTTCACTTCACTCTGGACTCTTTATGACAAGGAGGCCCGGCTGTCGAACGCTGTGGTGGAATGAACTTCGAGGAGAGGAGAACTCTTCTATACTCTGCCCTTAACAGGCCGTAAGATCGTTTTTGCATCGTCATGCTTGCTTTGTGAAGGAATATCAGGTATACAAACACATATGGGCAACACTGCTCATTTTGTCGGGGGGCAAACCACGCAACTCCTGCATTACCCTATCACTCACATTATCTCATCCGCTGAAGTACACTTGTTGGCTTGTCCCATTGTAGCCCCACTTGCTCGGGGTGGGAGCACGTGAAGGTATAATTTGTGATCAAGCCTGATGTGAGGTCCTAGGTGATTGTGCCGTGGTATTACCTCCTTATCACCTTCAGCCTAGGAAGATGACAAGTGCTGCACTCAGGGCATTCTGAAAGTAGTGGATGAGTATACTGAACATTGCAGCAGGGAACTGGTAGTTGGGCAGTACTTATTCGCCGGGCTGGGATTGGGAGAGGTCCCATCCCAAAGTCTCTTATCCTCAGCAAGGGACCTTGGGGAAGGAATTAATGACGTTGCCAAAAACATCCTATGAGAATCTAATCCACTCCAGGGAGTGAGTGAGAGCTTGCAACTGTGACTTCCACTACCCCATCGCCAATACCACTGGGAAATCAGTCGACAGTAAAAGAGAGGAGGTGGGAGAGCGAGGCAAGTGGAGAACTGCTGTGAGGGACATTTGCAGTTCCTCTTTTGTTGTTGTTGTTGTTGTTGTTATTTTTATTATTATTATTATTATTATTATTATTGGTCCGTCCGGGTCCGAGGCGCTTTATTTGCTTTTTTAGTTAGTTCTTTTTACGGGGTGGGGCACTAACCCACCACCAACCCTTTTAGTCGCCTCGTACGACAAGCAGGGATACTGGGGGAGTATTCTTGAAACCCCCCTACCCCCAGGGAGGGGGGGGTTGAGTTGGGGGGAGGGGAGTCAAATGGTGGGTGACAGAGTGACTTGGAGGCGTTTTGTCTGCGGCCACCCTTTGCGGGATTAGGGCGTCGGGCTATAGATAGATAGATAGATTATTATTATTATTATTATTATTATTGCTATTATTATTATTATTATTATTATTATTATTATTATTATTAGCAGCAGCAGCAGCACTGGTAGAAGTGTCCCCGTAGCATATCACTTGCAAGCATGGCTCGGTAACACTAATGAACCTGAAAGGATCTACAACTGCAACCAGATGCGCTGGTACAGTGACAGATGTCCTGCTCTTCCACCTTACATATACAGTACATGAGACTTGGCTAGAAGGGCAGGACCACAGACTCTGTCCCCATGTGATTGCCCACCTTTGCTTAACGATGGAAAAAAAAAAGAGTTCCAGCAGGACTGGTATTGCTCCATGGATGCGTTCCTTCATGCCTGCAGAATAACTCATGCAATGAGCAATGAGTAGCAGGAAATTAGACCCTAATGGAGAACCATATTTGTGACGTTTTAACATGGACTGAGGCTTCTCCGTCAGCAAGATATGGAATGAAAAGGTGAAGAGACCACAGAGCGTGCAGTAAGAAGGAGATATGCCTCCTTCTTCAGGATATGTGTGCCCTGGCCAAAGCCAGCCAAGTACAAGTTGACTTGTTGCTTTGAGCATTTGTGAGTTCTACTGGGCTGTGGATTGGGATACTGAGCTTAGGCCAGAGCATGGTCGAAAGCAGCAGTATGGGAAACGTGAAGGGGTGCACATGTATGTGTTCCCGCCAGCTCTGATGATGCGCCTGTCTAAATGAGGCTGCTTCATCCAGACAGTAATCCTCATCCTGACACCATTCGCTTCTGAGCTGATTGTCTTAGCTCGCTTGTATGAGCAGGGCCAGAAAGGGGGACCAGGAGCCAGAGAACCTGAGGGTTAAGAGTTTTGGCTCCCGATAGATTACAAACACTTCCGAGCAGCTGATAAGCCCGGATGGGGACAGCTGACTGGCTGGAAGGTCCGGGAGCTCGTGACTTCATGGGACTTCTTCCTCATGGGTAACTCTCAGGGACAGGCAGGTAGATAAAAGAAATCCGTCGTGGGAGGAGCTCTTTGCTTTCACTTGATCTCAGGGGATGCTTGTAACCACCCGATACAAATGCCAAAGAAACAGAATAGCAGCAATGGGAACGCTTGCCTAAACAGGTGGGCAGCCCTCAGGGATATCCTAGATCATCTCCGATGGAAAAAAAAAAATAATGGTGCCTCATTCAAGGTCAGCTCACACAAGAGATACATCAAACTCACTTCCTCAAGATTACTGGACTCATATCCATGCTGCTTGCATATGGAAGAGTTCAAGAGGGAAATGGGACTTGGAGGAGAGTCTGGAGGAGCCAGTCACGTTTGGCATCTCCATCTGTGGATTGACAGTGATAGAAGGCCATGCCCATTCTTCCTTTAGCTGAGGTCTTTTGTGTGTTTGTGTCTCTCTAGAATGCTAGTTATTACTTCTTTCTTGGCATCGAATCAGAGACCACTGAATGAGCCAGCTTGAAGTGCTTCCTCTCCAGGTGACCAAACCATGGGAAAGAGAAGTGCTTCCTCTCCAGGTGACCAAACTGTGGGGAAGGGGAGTGCTTCCTCCTAAGAGGTGAGAAATGAGAAAGTTGTAAGGTGGATCATGAGTGGCCACGTGGACAATGCATCTTGTATGTTCACTTCTACAACAAAGCCTGGTGTGAACAGCACAACCCTGACAGCAGCCTCTCTGGTGAGATGTTCCACCAACGCAAAGAATGCTTCACCTTGCTGGCCTAGAGAGGGCTGGGTGAAAGCTTGGCCAGTTAACTATAACAGACCTGGTGGAGGTGGCCGCCACAACCGTGGAGACATTGCAGGTCAGTTGTGAAGGGATGTGGTAGCTGATCAGATTGAGCTGATGCTGACGGGGGAAGGACATCACCAGTCCTGAGCCTGAGATAGTTTCATGTTGTCTGGCTTGGCAATGTCTAGTGAGGAGAGATGAGACTTGTTCGATCCTCATTGGAGCTTGGGGGAAGACAACTTGGGCTTTAGAGGAATGCTGTCCCAGTGGACTATGGGAATAATGGAAGTAAGCCCACAGGTGACGTTATCCTAGCCAGCAGAAGTCTGTCACCAGATATGGGAAAATGGTGAAAACTCACAACTACTGGTGACAGAATTTAAAATGTGGAACCAGACTGACATGAAATCTGGTGAAATTTCCCATGATTCTTGGAGGAGGACAACATGACCTCTGTGAGAGATTTGATAAGGTGACCAGCCTGTAAACTACACTAAGAACAGAACTGGCTCCTATGTGGACCAAGGGAATGAAGGGAGAACAGTGGCTCTTGTGATAATATCCTTGCTGGTAGCACAAGTCTCCTCTTCGGTGTACTTCAGGAGTGGCAATATGCTGATGGCTATGTAATATGCACTGATTTTCACTGTTAGGCCCACCACCAGGGGAACAGTACAGGCTTACCCCTTCATTTGGAGCATCAGTTCATCTTGGTAAGCAGAAACCCTGACATGTGAAGACTCAAAGGGGCTCAACATCATGAAAGAAAACCATGAAACCCAGTAGGGGGAGGCAAAGAGCAATTTTTTTCCTAATTTTAGTCACACAAAGTCTGTCATTTCTTTGGAAACCGTTGCCATGTGAAACAGCCTTAACCCTTGGACTCACGTGACATGTATACCCATGCAGTAGGAGGTGGCTAGGATCCTCCGGGCAACATGTATGTTCGCTGCCACGTACTACCATTGTTATAGTGGCCCAACAAGATTTTTTTTTTTCATGCCTGGCCTGAGGCATATCAGCTGATTCATCTGAAAGTGGGAAGTGCCCATACTACTCATGCACTTGTCTTTTATTGTGCAGACATGATGTTCTCGCGTTTTGACTCGTCCGAATCGCTCCATGTTTGCCCAGCCTGTGCCACCTCTTTCCCAACCATGCCACCCCTGCCCAGGGTGGAGAGGAGACAAGGGGAAAGATATGCAGTAGAAGAGGAAAGTGGAAGGAAGTCTGAAATGGGAGTGGGGATTAAAAAAAAAAAAAAAAAAAAAAAGGGAGGCGCGAGCATTAGAAAACGGAGAAAGAGCTATGAAAAAAAAAAAAAAAAAAAAGTGGTTGGATAACCCCTGTTAAGCACCTGCATCAGTCCAAGTGTTCATGCGAAGAGGGAGGATAAAAGGAGGGGTGAGAATATGAGACAAGAGCAATGAAGGATAGGACAAGTTTAGTAGCAAGGTGTGAGGAGTGGCTAATCACCTGAAACAGCACAACTGCCCCAGATTATCTGTTTTCCAAACCCTGACACCTCCTCATCATGATCCAAAGGAAGAATGTGCCCCATAGCAAAAAACGTTGTTTCACAATTAGGGTTACGTTGCCAGTAAATTAGGCCTAACGTTGGTCTATGGTTTTCAGCGTATGTTACCTTATAGGATTTTTGTAGTTAATACAATGTTAAGAGAACTGTTGGTCACTAACCAGGATTTGACGGAGACAATTTGGTAACAAACGAAATTTCTGTTTGCTCATATTGTCAAATCAAATATTGCCCACTTCCGAATTTAGGGACCCGAGACTAGGCTACCCCTGATAGTGTGTAAATAAATGAATCAATAAATAATACTGTGATCAGCTCACAGACTCGAACCTCAAGTAGGGACCACCACCAGCATCCACTACAACAGTCTCCCCTGCAACCACTTCCCTTGGCGGGCTTGGAGACAACATACTGTAAGTGCAGTCCGGGCAACAACGGCACAGGGAACCCCTTGCCGCTGTGCCCTTTTTACCTATAGGAGCAGAGCGGGTGACTCTGCAGTCACACCGGGGAAGCCAGACCAAGGTCAACACCAACAGCATCTCACCAGCACCAGCTCCAGTTCCAGGCTCCAGCCTCCTGAGCAGCACCAGCTCCGGCTCCAGGCTCCAGTCTCCTCAGCAGCACCAGCTCCGGCTCCAGGCTCCAGTCTCCTCCGCAGCACCAGCTCCAGCTCCAGACCCCAGTTTCCTCAGCAGCACCAGCTCCAGCTTCTCCGGCAATGTCTCGCCAGCGCCGCCGGCAGCCATCACCACTTCAGCAGCTCACTGCGCTCTCAGTCACACACTAGGTCATACAATGTGGAATTTCTTTCCCACAACTTACCCTTGTAACATACAGTACGTTGTACCACTTCAATAATATACAATATAGACCCTACAACAGAGTCTGATATTGTTCTGTGTGGTAGCAAGACACTCGTCCTGCTACACCCATGTCCCCCACCATGTTTTCCAACTCAAGCACTCTACCGATCGCTCCATTAGATGCGTGTGTTATAAAGGCACATTTTTGTGACTTTCAGTGATGAGATCAAAGCTGTATCAACATTAGCTATAAAATTATAAACCTAGGATGCGTATATTCAGCGTTCGTGACTGGCGCGCACCCTATTGATGAATACTGCAATGTATTTATCTGGTGTTATTCAAAGTAGAACAATAAAGCAAGTAGCCTGTCATAAATGTTTTCTGTAGGCTACGGATTTCCTGTTATTTCCTTTGTCAGTTACCAAATAAAGGCAGCAACTGCTCTGTGGTTAGAATAATCAAACTTAACGAAGTTAGCTCTTTCCTCTTGGGGATTGACTCATAAATAAGAGCCAGGAGCAACGGAAACAAAAAAATTATGATTCATACAATCTACAAAGCATGCAAATATTTACTCGTATATTATCTAAGGTTTCATAATGACACAAAAGGTATCCCAATTTTTCCCTAACCTTTCCCAAAATCCACAGAAACCCTGGTCTAAATTTATCGTTTAAGTAACGTTTGTGTACAGTTAAGTCTAAACAAACCATGGAGTAGAAATCAAAATCCAACCGTTAGCTTAAGGTTTGCCCCAAGGCCACCAAAACTCTAGTATAAACTCATGGTTTACATAACATCTGTCCACGGTTAAATTTAACCAAACCATTGGCTAACCACCATCCAACCGTTAGCTTAAGGTTTGCCGTTATGTGTTTGCGATCTGGATAAAGGAGAAGTAAAATTTTACCCTTGAAAGACAGCGATTCCAATTATTTTCTACCAAAGTAAAACGTTCGTTAGGAGAGTTTGGCAGCGAGCTTTGCTTTACAGATAGGAAGTTACAGAAGGCAGGTTGTGTATGATGTAGGAATTTAATTTTGATGCATTTCAGTGATTATTTTAAATTGCCCAGTATCAGTGTAACAGCATATAACCAGTGTAAGACTCTTTTCAATAGGAAACTTGAAAAACCCGCCACCTTGTGGTAATATATTAGTCAGGAAACAAGTAGCACAAACAGAAATAAAGACAAAGAAGTAACATAAAAAAACACATACAAACACTGTCCCCTGGACTAGAGGGTACATGACCTAGCAGAAGCATGACCAGCCTTCAAAGTGAGGGAGGAACATACCAACACAGCAGCAAGCCTTTAGTTAACGGTTGGAGAGAGAGAGAGAGAGAGAGAGAGAGAGGCTTTTATGGCACTGAAGACAAGATAAATGTATTAGTAGTTCCTGAGCCGTTAGGTGGATGACATTTCAGTACTGAAACGTCATGCAATAGGCGGACTCTGCTATTTTGTGGTAATAAAATTCCGCCATAATTTAAGTAACTGTAGGATTAGCCTGCAGCAAAACGCTAGCATTCTGATAATCCCCCACACTTCACCCCCTTCTTTATACTCCTTCAGCCCCACTCCTCACCCTCCTACTTACCCTACTGCTTCAGCCCCACTCCTCACCCTCCTACTTACCCTACTGCTCCAGCCCCACTCCTCACCCTCCTACTTACCCTACTGCTCCAGCCCCACTCCTCACCCTCCTACTTACCCTACTGCTCCAGCCCCACTCCTCACCCTCCTACTTACCCTACTGCTCCAGCCCCACTCCTCACCCTCTTACTTACTCTACTCCTTCAGCCCCACTCCTCACCCTCCTACTTCTACTGCTTCAGCCCCACACATCACCCCCTTCCTTACTATATTCCATCAACGTACTGTCGGATATCGAGTTGCGGGAGCTCCTGCTTTTCCCAAATGTGTGTGTCTTTTGTGCTGCCTGTTGGTTTCACTGTTTTGGCCTGTTTTCGCTTGGGTTTGCACAGTACCTCTCAGCACATGGGGTCAGCATCACCCCCACTGAAAAAAAAAAAAAAAAAAAAAAGTTTTCTCGGAGCTGGGTTAACGTTGTTAGTAACCTAGGGCTAACGACGTTCTATGGTTTGCTGTGAACGTTAAATCCTACAGGATTTTTGCAGCTGGAGTAACGTTCAATAGCTTGAGACAAGCTTGCCAACAAACCAAGTTTGGGAATGCTCAGAAAATCAGATTCAGCTTTGGCCCTTTCCAAGCATAGGGGTCCGAAGCGAGGCTACCGCTGGTAGCGTCTACATGATTAAAAAAATATATACAGTATATATTCACCTACTCGTGGATTCAAAAGGCTGCACATCGCCCACCACGTGTTTTGCCCTGAACGCTGTACCAATCGCCCCGCCAGATGTAATTAATATATGGGTGCAGTCTAGTGATTCTGATGAGGTCAAGGTTGGCCCAACAGGTACGTATGGACCTGCATATTTTATGAACTAAGGGTTCACATACGCAGTGTGGGCGACTGGGACTCACCTTGTAGAATAACGTTGCAATATACTGCATTTGTCTGACAACCCTTTTAAAGTAAAAGAATAATGCTAGTATGTTGTTCTTCATACTTTCTGTAGGCTACAAATAATCAGTTATTTCCTTTATTAGATATTAGATAATGGTAATATTTACTCAGTGGCTAGCATGTTCTACTGTAGCTCTCGACACTTAGGGATTAATTGACAAATACATACATACATACATACATACATACATAAACAGATATAGACAGGTATGTATATAGATAGATAGATAGATAGACAGACAGACAGATATAGACAGATAGATAGTATGTGCATAGATAGATAGATAGATAGATAGACAGACAGATATATATAGATAGATAGATATGTGTATAGCTAGATAGATAGATAGATAAACAAGAGCAATTGGAGCAAAAAATATTATGAACGATGTAATCTACAATACAGTACATGTAAATATTTACTTGCCCAGTATTTGAGGTTTACTACAAAAAGCACGGTATACTAGTTACCCTACTATTTGCCCAAGCCCACAGAAAAGCCGTTATAAATTTGTCGTTTACGTATTGTCTACACTCTGTTAAAAAACAAAACTACAAATACTATCAGACCTGCATATTTAGGTTTGCGCAAAGTTCACAGAAACTCAACTATACACTACTCGTTTACGTAACGTTTGCACAATGTTAAATCAAACCAAAGGCTAGTCTAACATTTATTTCATCTGTTAGCTTACGGTTTGTTCCAAGATCACAAAAATTCTGGTAAACTTCATCGTTCATACAACATTTGCACAACGTTATATCAAACCGAACCATGCTTGAACTACTCCAACCGTTAACTTGAGGTTTGCTGCTGTGTGGGTATGTTCTTCCCACACTTTGAAGGCTGGTCAGGCACTCTTTGCTGGCATGCTTCTGCTAGGTCATGTACCCTCTAGTCCAGGGGACAGTGTTTGTATGTGATTTTTTATGTTACTTCTTTGTCTTTATTTCTGTTTGTGCTACTTGTTTCCTGACTAATATATTACCACAAGGTGGCGGGTTTTTCAAGTTTCCTATTGAAAAGAGTCTTACACTGGTTATATGCTGTTACACTGATACTGGGCAATTTAAAATAATCACTGAAATGCATCAAAATTAAATTCCTACATCATACACAACCTGCCTTCTGTAACTTCCTATCTGTAAAGCAAAGCTCGCTGCCAAACTCTCCTAACGAACGTTTTACTTTGGTAGAAAATAATTGGAATCGCTGTCTTTCAAGGGTAAAATTTTACTTCTCCTTTATCCAGATCGCAAACACATAACGGCAAACCTTAAGCTAACGGTTGGATGGTGGTTAGCCAATGGTTTGGTTAAATTTAACCGTGGACAGATGTTATGTAAACCATGAGTTTATACTAGAGTTTTGGTGGCCTTGGGGCAAACCTTAAGCTAACGGTTGGATTTTGATTTCTACTCCATGGTTTGTTTAGACTTAACTGTACACAAACGTTACTTAAACGATAAATTTAGACCAGGGTTTCTGTAGATTTTGGGAAAGGTTAGGGTAAAGTTGACTGAGTGTTGTAGGAAGGTATGTGGAAGAATTATTATGAAGTAGGAGAGATATCAGAGGTCCTAGTGAGTGATGAACCGGGTGGCTATAGGAGTGGCAGAGAATGTGAGGAACAAATATTTGCAGTGTGACAGATAGTGCAGAAGTCAGGAGAAGGACTATAAGGTGTTTATGGCATTTATGGATCTGGAAAAAAAATACGACAGAGTAGACAGAGAAGGATTGTGGAAAGTTTTGCGCATGTACGATGTAGATGGAAGCTGCTACGTACCGTCAAGAGTTTTTATGATGGTAGTGAGGCACATGAAAGGGTAAATGGGCATCTAAGTGGATGGTTCACGATCAGTGTGGGTGTGCGACAAGGTTGTGTGATGTCCACATGGTTGGTCAATATACTTATGGATGGGGTGGTGCGAGAAGCAATAACAGTAATGGAGAGAGGGATGGCGCTGGTAACGAATGGTGATGGATGGAATACCTCAAATTTGTTTTATGTTGATGATGCAGTGCTACTTGCAAATACCAGACAAAAGTTTGGTAGACTAGTGCAGAGTTTTGCTGATGTCTGTGAGCGTCGTGCCTTGAGAGTAAATGCAGAAAATAGCAAAGTGATGGTAATCGAGAGAGAAGGTGACTCCTGGCGTGATATTACAGTGAATGGAGAGAGACTGGAATTGGTGAGAGAGTTCAAATACCTGGATACAATGATAGAAAAGAGAGAAGTGGAAAGTAGAGTAACACAAGGAAGAAAAGTAGCTGGTGCAATGAATGTCTTGATAAGAAACAGAAGCTTGAGTGTTGCAGCTGCACGAGGCTTAGTGCCAACTTTAACATATGGTTGTGGTACTACGGTGCGGCATGAATATGAAAAGTCAAGAGTGAGAGCAGTGGAGATGGGACTGCTGAGGAATGTATGTGGAGTACAGAGAGTGGATAGGATACGAAATAATGTGATTCGTGGAAGATGCGGAGTGAGGAAGTCTGTGGACACCAGATTCGAAGAGAGTGTACTGAAATGGCATGGTCATGTGGAGAGAACGGATAACAACAGAGTGGTGAAAAAGGTATACCTGAGCGAATTTGAAGGAGGGAGGAGGTGAGGTAGACCAAGGAGAAGGTTGAGGGATATGGTGGATGAGTGTGTGAGGAAAAGAGGTATGGAAGTCAGTGAGGCTTTGGGACTGACAAGAGGTCGAACTGGCTGGATGAATGTAATGAGAAGTGCATGATCAGGAATTTGGCACCCCCTTTTAACGTGGCAGCGTTTGGATTGACTCTATCGGATACGTTTATGTGAAGCTAAAGAATGTGGTGAAAGTTTTTGGTGTATCAGATAGAGCCAGGATTCCTCGGGCTTGAATGATGAGTGAATGGAAGCATGACCCATTGGACTGGGCAAAATTGGGCTGTCTGGATGTTGCTACTCCTCACCCTACCCTAGGGTGGGGAAGGAGGTCCGGATGATGATGATGATTTACTTATTGTGTGTGTATGTGTGTGTAAGCTTACAAATCATCCTACTGATGATCCAAGCTTTGTTTGTGGTGGGTAGGATGAAGGGCAGATGCGTGAGGTGGGAGAGTGGGTGGGTGAATGGACAGGATGGGTGGACATGTGAGGTTGGTGGAGTGGATGCGTGGACGACAGGGTGGGTGGCGTGAGTGGGGTGGGTGGGTGGGGTGGATGGGTGTGGGAATGAGTGAGTGGATTGGGTGGGATGGATGGGATAGGTGGGCAGGCTGGGTGGGATGGATGAGATGGACGAGTGGACAGGTAATGTAGGGTGGGGTGGGTGTGTGTGTAGGCTGGGGTGGGGTGGGTGTGCGGATAGGCTGCGGTGGGATGGGTATTCAGGTAGGCTGGGGTGGGGTAGGTGTGCGGGTAGGGCGAGGTGGGTGGGATTTTTGGGCAGGTGAGTGGGCTTTGTAGGTAGGTGGGTGGGTTAGTGAGTGGGATCTGTCCGTGGGTGGGTTGGCTTTGTGGATGGATGGGTGAATGTGTGGCTTCCTGGAGGACAAGGCAGGAAATGAACTTACTACACTGGATGAGTAAGTAGGTGGGGGGATAGAGAAAAACAAGTCTATTGAGGATTTGGTTCATGGCTGGAACAGGTTCATGTGCGAAAATAAGTCTATGGCAGATACATCCTTGGGGAAATAGACCCAAATCGAAATATAGGTCTAGTAAGTAAATGAAGTCTGTAGAGGACATAGACCCATGTGAGAATACAGTTCCATGTTAGGATTCGCCGTGCCTCCATGGGGAGAAAATTAGTCCTTGGGGAAAAAACAGGACCATGGAAGAAATTTGCCCATGGAGGGAAAATATGTTTATGGAGGAAAATAGGTCCATTGAGAACATAGGTCATTAGAAAGAAAATAGGCCCATAGAGGGAAAATAGTTCCATGTGGAAAATGAGTCAATGGATAAAATAGGTCCGCAGGGAGAAAACACGCCCATGGGGAAATAGATCTATGGGAGAAAATAGGGTCATGTGGGAAACAGGTCTGTGGCAAAAACAGGTTCATGGGGGATACAGGCCCTTAAGGATAAACAGGTCCATGGGGGATTGGTCCAAGGAGGGAAAGATCCATGGAGGAAAGTATGTCCATGGGATGAACATGGGTCCATGGGGAAATAGATGGGTGGGGTGAAAACCTCTAGTGGGTGCACGCAATGACGGGCTTAGGTGCAAGTAACATTCATTTTATATGGTCACTGCTTTTCTGAACTGTCTGTTTTCATTCTTGCCCCATCATGGCAGGCACACAGTACTGCTGAGGAAGTCAAGTACAGTAGTTAGTACAGCACTTAGTGTTGCTAGTTACAGCACTGCCGGCACGTTAGCATTAGGGTTCTAATCTTGGTGTTGGCAGCTGCACCACGAATCCATCTACCTATTGTGTGCTGGCAGATAAAAATTAGTACCCAGGGTAACACTTACGGGAGGTAACTGTAGTAACCTGGACGATAGAGTTGCCATGTATCCCAAGACATCGGGTGATTAAGCAGCCACAGGCTCAAAGGCTGAAGTTACGGAGATGAGCATTGCAACAAAACTTCTCATGGCGTCTGCCTACAGTTTTACCTTGCCATGACAGCAAACGTCTTGCAACGCACTCTCACTCCTTTTCTCTCCAGCTCCCCAGTGCAAGAGTTAAGCAGTATAAGCAAGTGGAACTGTCCTTCTCATCCTGCACTGCCTTCATTCCACGACCTCTCTTTTGTTCAGATTTTCCTGGAAACAACAAGTTTTTGCAAACGTCAAGTTTTAGGTTATACCAGGTGCATCAAAAGGAAGTAGGAGGGAGGAAGCTGGGAGGGGAAGGAGAGAGGAGAGAAAAACTACCCTGCAACAATTCCTTCATAGTGTGTAGAGTGTGGCGCGATGTAAGGTGTTTTGTGGCGTGTGGTGTGGTGCGGTGTGGTATGATGTGTGGTGCAGGGTGGTGTAAGGTACGATGTGGTGTGGAGTGTGGTGTAGTGTGACGTGTGGTGTGATGCAATGTGGTATGTGAGTGGTGTGATGTGGAATGGTGTGTGTAGCCGTGCGGCGTGATGTTTAATGTAGTGTCGAGTGGTGTAGTGTGGTGTATTGTGGTACGGCGTGATGTGTGATGTATTGTGGCGTGCTGTGGTGTAGTATGATGTGTGATGTTATGTGCGTAGTGGGATATTTCGTTTGGTGTTGTGTGATGGTGTCTTGTGTGGTGTGTGGCGTGGTGCGGCGTGATGTAATGTGGTTTGGTAAGGTCTAATGTAGTGTGGCATAGTGTGTATTGTGGTGTGCTGTGGTGTGGTGTGGTGCGTGGTACAGTATGACGTGGTTTAATACAATGTGGTATGGTTTGGTGTAATATGGCATGGTTTTATGGTGTGTAATGTGGTGTGGTATGGTATGGTGTGGTGTGGTGTGGTATGGCGTGAAGTATTGTGTGGTGTAGTGTGATGTGCTGTGGTGTGGTGTGTGATGCGGTGTGGTGTGATGTGGAGCACAGTATGATGTGGTGTTGGGTATGTTGTGTGATGCTATATTGTATACTAAGATGTGTGGTGTGCTGTGTGGTGCATGGTGTAGTGTGGTTTGATGTGGTGAAGTGTGATGTGTTGTCCACGGTGTGGCGGAGTGTGTTCTGAGGTGTGATGTAGTGTGGCGTTGTAAAGTGGACTGTAATGTGCTGTGGGGTGGCATGTGGAGTGGCTTGATGTGGTGTGGTGTGGTGTGGTGTGGTGTGATGTGGTGCGGTGTGGTGTGGTGTACTGTCATGTGCCGCGATGTGATGTGCAGTGTGAAGTGGTGTGATTTGGTATGGTGTGCAGGGGTGTGTTGTGGCGTGATGTGTTGTGCGCGGTGTAGTGGAGAGTTCTGAGGTGTGATGTTGTGTGGTGGTGTGAACTGTAGGGTGCTGTGGAGTGGCGTGTGGTGTGGCTTGATGTGGTGTGGTGTAATGTGCTGTGCTGTGCGGTGTGAAATGGTGTGATTTTGTTTGGTGCTCAGGGGTGGGTCGCAGTGTGTGATAGGGTATAGTGTGATAAGGTCTGGCGTGGCGTGTGGTATATGTGATGTAGTATAGTGTGGTATGATTTTGTGTGGTGTAATGCGGCGTGGCATGACGTGGTGTGGTGTATTGTGTACTGCAGCAAATAATGTGACAGTATATAATGTGGTGAGGTGTGTGGTGTGGTGTGGTGTGATGTAATGTGCTGTGGTGTGGTTTGATGTGATGTGCTGTGGTTTGGTGTGATTTCTATCTATCTCTCTATTGTCAGACTCCTTAATCCCATACGGGGTGGCCACAAAAAATCGCCTACACGTCGTCCTGTACCCCGCCATTTTACTGCCCTGCCCCCAGCTCACACTCCTCTCTCTCATATACCTCTACACTCCATCCCTCCATCTCATCGTTGGCCTCCCCCTCCCTCTCTCCCCCTTCACCTCACTCACATACACTCTCCTCATCAGTCTCTCACTCTCCATCCTCTCCACATGGCCAAACCAGAGTGTTTCTCCTAACGCTTCCTATCACATCCACATCCACACCACAACGCTCCTTCACATGCTCATTTGTCAGTCTGTCTCTCCACGTGACTCCACATACTCATCTCAAATAACTCATTTCCACTGCTCTCATTCTTGACTACTGTCCCTCCAGCAAGGTACAAGCTTCACTTCCATACGTTAGAGTTGGTATCACAATACTGTCATGTAGTAACTTTTTCATTTCCATGCTCACTTCCCTGTTTTTTATCACTGCTTTCAAGGAACCAGCAACCTTTCTTCCTTGTTGGTGTGATCTGATGTGCTATAATATGAAGAGAATTGTCTTGTTTTCAGTGGTATGTTTTGGTGTGTGGTGTGGTGTGTGTGTTTTAGTGTGGAGTGATGAAGTGTGTGGTGCGTGGTGTAGTGTGGTATGGTACGATGCGTTGTGGAGTTGTGTGTGCTGTGGTGTGGTGTGGTGCATTTTGAGGTATGCTGAGTGGTATAGTGTGGTGTGAAGTGGTTTGGTGCTTGGTATTGTATGGTGTGATTTTTGGTTTGACATGGTATAATACGTTGTGATGTGGTGCTCAGTGTTTCGGCATGTGATGTAATGTGGTGTGTGGTGTAGTGTGATGTGACGTTGTATGGTGTTGTATGGAGAAGAGTGAGGTGCTAAACGGTGTGACTTGGTGTTATTTAACAAAGTGTGGTGTGGTATGTGATATGGTGTGGAGTGATATAGTGTGGAGCATGGTGTAGTGTGATGGTGTAATCTAGTGTATGATGTGGAGTTATATGGTGCGTGCTGTGGTGTCTGTTGTGTGAGATGTAGTGTTGTGTGGTGTGGTGTGGTGTGTTTTGGTATGGTGTGGTGTGTGGTGCGGTGTGGTGAATTCGGAAGTGCAGTTTGGTGGGATGTGATGTAATGTTGTGTGGTGTGACGTGGTGTGGCACAATGAAAAGTGGGGTGCTGAGGATGTGGTGTGATGCATGTGTGGTACAGTATGTGGTGTTGTGTGGTGTCTGCAGCGCTGTGGTTTATCATGGTGTGGTGTGGTTGAGTGTGTGTGGTGCGGTGTGGTTTGGTCTGGTCTGGTGTTGTGTGGTGATGTATTGTGTGATGTGATCTGGTGTGGTGTGGTGTGGTATGGTATGGTGTGGTGTGGTTTGGTGTGGTGTGGTGTTGTGTGGTGTAATATGATGTGGTGTGGTGTTGTGTGGTGTTGTGAGGTGTTGTGTCGTGCGTGATGTGGCATGGTGCGATAATTTATGCAGTGTGGCGTGGTGTACAGTGGTGTGGTGTGCATGTGAAACGGTGTGTAGTGGTGGACTGTGGTGTGATATGGTGTGCAGTGCGGTGTAATGTAGTGATGTGGTGTGTGGTATTGTATGGTGTGGTTTGTGATGCGGTAAAAAATATGGCGTCCCGTGGTGTATATTGTAGTGCAGTGTGGTATGGCGTGGTGTGGTGTGGTGTGGTGTGGTATAGTGTAGTTTGGTAGGTGTTTAGTGCGGTTTGGTGTTTGGTGTGATGTGATATGGTTTGGTGTTCTGCGATTTGGTGTATGGTTTGTGTGATGCAATGTGGTGTTTATGATGCAATGCGATGTGGCATGTGATATAGTGTGGTGTTTGGCGTAGTCTGGAATCATGTGGTGTAGCGCCGTGTGGTGAAGAGTGGGGTACTGTGGGATTTGGCTTGGTGTGTGTGTGTGTTTTTTTTTTTTTTTTTTTTTTTATGTGAGGAAGAAGGAACCACAGTCCTCGAGCCCGCAAAATTGTTCCTTCCAAGAGAAAAACAAAATACAAGAGAGAGCCAAATTCAAGATCCGATCATTTCGAGATGCCTGGACACACTGCGTTTGAAAGACTGGAGATCATAAGAAACAGGAAATACAGACTGAGGGAGACAGTTCCAGAGCTGACCTGTTGCATAAATGAAGGACTGGAAGTAACAGTTAACTCTTGCATTAGCGAGTTGGACAGAAAAGGGATGAGAGTTTGCTGCTAGACGGGTGCTACGCACCCGTCGTAGAGGTTTTGTGTCTTAAATAATTTTTTTTTTAATAATGAAAAAGTGAAAAAAAATAATATTTTTTGTTTCGCTAGGACTCAGAAACTAATACAGGTACTGGCTCCAAACTCTCCAGGAATGTGTTAATATGCCTTCTGGTGCCTGTTGGTAGTCAGACTGCCATTAGATTATATGTTATGAAACTGCAAAAATATATGTATACGTAAAACTAATTTTTAATGCATTTTTCTATTAAAACTTTGCAACTATTACACCAAGGAGGCAGAAATTGTACATGATAAATGATTATATGAATATCTGATTACGTATGAAGTTTCATGACTGTACCTGTTATGTAATTATAAAAAAAATTGCTGCCAAAATGAAAAAGGCACGAGTCATATCATTAAATCTGCTCATAACTTCACTATTACCGTGGATAAACTACTGCAATTTTGAAGTTTTAATGTCTCTGTGTTATACAGAGGGGGGAGGGCAGTTATGCACTTGGTTAGGTGTGTAGGGAGGTGGGGGGGGCATGTGCTTGGTCAAATGGAGAGTTGCGACAGCGTAGCGTTGCCTATTTTTTATGCAAAGAAGAAAGAGCCAAAAGCTGGGTCCCTCCAACTTTATTCTTTCCAGGAAAAAAAATAAACAAAAGAGGGCCAAATTCAAGATCCGTTTATTTCGAGATGCGCATGCACACTACTTTTTAAAAAACTGGGGGTCATAGGCAGATGGAACAGTAGAGTGAGGAAGACAGTTCCAGAGTTAACTTTATGCATACATTAATATCTGAAAGTTTTAGTTGACTCTTGCATTAGACAGCTGGACAAAAAGGGGAAGAGAGTATACTGCCACGGGTGCTACACACAGTCACAGTTGAGGAGGAATGCACGCAGACAGTTCAGAAGGGCAGTGGCCATTGAAACTGCGGTATTAAAGAGATCAAGATGTAAAACTGCGGCAAAGAGAGAGATTGAAGTGAATCAGTAAGAGGAGGGAGTGGAATCACGAAAAGCCATTGACTGCACCCTCCTTAGCATGGCTGTTTGAGGGAACCCTCCCCACACCTGAGAGTTATACTCCACACAGAGGCAAACAATGCCCCTGAACAAAATCACCAGCTGTGGGAAGGGGGTCGGAAGATAGATGATCTGTTGTCCTCATGGACGAGAGTTCGATTCCCGGCTGGGGCAGGGAACAATTGAAAAACTGAATTTCGTTAGAATACACTCTGCTGATCTACCACAAGACCTATCAACATGTCGTAAAAACGCCTCAGCTAATACCACTACATCAGTCCTACATGAGACAACCCTAGCATGTATGAAAGGTGCGTGTTACACCGAAGTGATGACATGTGGAGGTGTGTGGTATGTAGGACAGCTGGGCTTTAGGGAACAGGATGCTATGCCTATTCCCAGAGTCGGAGACATTAAAAAGAAAAAAAAAAAAAACAGGTACAAAGTCGGCTTAGCACAACTAATCTCTTGAAAACAAATTTTACAAGGAAGGTAATATGATCTCCCGAGAGAAACTCTAAGGATAAGGAGGGGTGACAAAGGAGTGTGCTGTGTGTTGTTGAATATGTTTAAATATTCTTAGTGAAGATTTTGGTTGGTCGAAAAATACAGGAGCTGAGCTCAGAATGCATTTAAAAAACTTCATTTACCCTTATAAAAGTTATAGTATAAATAAGAGATTAGGTGTGCAATAGTCTGAAGAAACTTCTTTGATGAACGCTAAGGGAAGCGAGTGTAAATGTGAAGAGTGGAGTCATCAGCGTACGAGCAGAAATGGCTATTACGTGCAGCTTAGATCCTTGATGAACAGAAAGAAGGGAGTTCGCAACAGGACAGAACCCCGAGGAACACTATTATTCACCGCATTTGAAGAGATAACAGTGGTTGTCTACAACAGCATCCATAGAACGACCAGAAAGGAAACTAGAGATGAAACTCAGCTAGGACGACAAAGCCATAAGGGGACAGTTTGAAAATAGATTTGTATCAGACTCGGTCGCAAGCCTTTGAGACGTCAAGTGCAACAGCAAGTGTTTTGTCGAAGTCCCTAAAGGAGGATGACCAGGAGTCAGAAGGGAGGATATGAAGATCGCCAGTGGAGTCTTCAGGGGAACCCATATTGATGATCAGAGGTAAGGTTATAAGAGGAATATGCTTAAAAATCCTCCTGTAAAGGACAGATTCAAAGGCTTTAGAAGAAGAAAATATTAATGCAATCAGGAGATAATCACAGCGTTGGGTACGATCATCCTGCGTCGGGACAGGCTAAATGAGACCCAACTTCCAGGAAAAAGGAATGGCACAAGTACAGAGAAAAAGGCAAGAGTCTGCCTAGGCAGGGTCTCGGTCTCAGGGGCGTCATTTCAATTTTCCTTGGGGGGGGGGGGATAGGCTATTTAGGAGGCCCCCCTACTCCCACCTCCCCACATGGGTGGGGTGGCGAGCGAGCATTTTGAAGCCACATGCAAAGCTATATTTAGAGAATTAAAGCATTAAACAAATACAGGTATATATACTGTATATAATTATTTATTAAACCAATTACTTCCTGACACACACACTAATGGACATTCTAGCATTGGCAGTATTTCTGTGTGATGTTGAATATGTACAGTAATTTAAAGTGCATGGTAAAGTACATATCATTGCATTCTATGCAAATGAACTTGGATAATGGACCAAATAGCAATTAAAATATTTGTACTGGTGAAAGCTTAAACTGACTTCATTCTTATAGCCTAATAAAAAGATAATGAATATATATCTGAGAATTAAAAGTTGCAAACTTGTAACTGAATTAAAAATGGAAAGCTTTTAGCTTACTAGCCCCCAGAATACATTGAACCATATTATGTGAAAAAGTAAGCTCTACACTAAGAGGTGGGAGAAATAAAATGATGGTTTTTAAATTTGGAAGAGGCCCAGGTAAGAATAGAAAATTAATTTCATAATTCACTATATATAGGGAACTGAAAACTAAACTGCGTATATTTATTGCACTGAAAAATGAATAAACTACTGCAACAGTGGATATCTGTGATCTCTGCTTTGCATATTTGAAATGCCCTTTGTGGCCTACGTGCCATGGTGAATAATGCCTTATCTGCTACTTAAAGCAGCTTTATACTCTACCAGTTCCAAGAGATTATTCTAGTTACATGGAGAGATATACATTAATTTGAAAAAGTAACTGTGTTCATACATACTTTACCAGCCCTTATAGAATGAACTCCCCACGGTGTCTGCTGTCTGACTGGCTGGCCGTTGGTGTGTGGCGCCTATCGTGTCCAGACCACGTTACTGATATAAACAAAACGATCGAACTTTTAACTGACTTCGAAACACAAAGTAAAATAAAACCATGCTTTCGTGTATAATTCTATGATAATTTTATTTTTTGTAAAGCATACATGTCACTTAAGTGATTGTGACTTAGATTTTGTCACACAGATTTTGTAAAAAAAAAAATAATGCTTACTTGGTTCCGATGCCACCCTGCCGTCCCCCTGCCGCCCCCTTTTTCCTCACGGTCCCCGGTACCTCACCGCCCCCCTGGATATTTCCACTGCCTACTTTGGGAACCACTGATGTAAATGAACTCTTAAGACTCCTACCTGCAGGTACGTACTTCCTAAGATGAATAAAAGCTTTTAATGACAGCCAGAATACAATAGAAAAGGCAGCTCAATACTGAAGTTAACTGAACAGGTGGCTAGGAACATATTTACATTGACATCCTTTAATGTACCTAGTAAATTATTGTGATTATCACACACACACACACACACACACACACACACACACACACACACACATACACACACACACACAAGATATATTTCACTCAAAACGTCTATCTATCTATAGCCCGACGCCCAAATCCCGCAAAGGGTGGCCGTAGACAAAACGCCCCCAAGTCGCTCTGTCACCCACCATATGACTGCCCTCCCGCCAACTCACCCCTCCTCCCTAATATACCTCTCAACTCCATTCCTCCACCTCATACTCGGTCTTCCCCTCCTTCTCCCTCCCTCCACTTTACCTACATACTGTACACTCCCTTAGTCAGTCTTTCATTCTCCATTCTCTCCACATATCCAAACCACCTCGGTGTATTTCTCCTAATCTTCTCAACCACATCCACATCCACACCACAACATTCCTTCACTTCTTCATTCGTCAACCTGTCCCTCCATATCACTCCACATGCTCCTCTTAAGTAACTCATTTCCAATGCTCTCACTCTTGACTTGTTCCCCTCTTGCAAGGTCCACGCCTCGCTTCCATACGTCAGGGTAGGGATCACAATACTATCATGCAGTGGCTTTTTAACTTCCATACTCATCTCCCTATTTCTCATCACTGCTTTCAGTGAACCAACAACCTTCCTTCCCT
The DNA here is from genome assembly GCF_032717465.1 of Coenobita brevimanus. NCBI lineage: Eukaryota > Metazoa > Arthropoda > Malacostraca > Decapoda > Coenobitidae > Coenobita > Coenobita brevimanus. Next base: position 19,067,734 of record NC_136971.1, on the reverse strand, counting down.
GCTGTACCCTTTCAAGCACTTCATCCACCAAACTTCTATCCTTACTCATCACACTACCCAAGTACTTGAATGCACTCACATTCTCCATATCCTCACCATCCAACCTCACTGTGCATTTTGTGACTTCATTCCTCTCAAACACCATAACTTTACTCTTGTTTACATTAACTTTCAGATTCCTCTTCCTACACACTGTCCCAATTTCATTCACCAAACCTTATACTCCCATTTATCTTCGCTCAATAATACAGTATCATCAGCAAACAGCAACACCGGAATCTTCCACATCTCACCCTTATTCATTAGAGTCACTCCCACATCCACTGCCCTACATTGCACCTCCTTTACAATCCCATCCATGTATGTATTAAACAGCCATGGAGACATCACACATCCCTGTTTCAGTCCCACATTTAGATCAAAGAACTCACTCAGCTCACCATCCACTCGCACTGTAGTCCCAGCTCCTTCGTACATACTCTTCACAGCACTCAACAATTTCCCCTCCACTCCATGTATTCTAAATACCTTCCATATACCTTGCCTATCTATTCTGTCAGAGGCTTTCTCCAAGTCCATGAAGGCAGCATACACTTTCTTTCCCTTCTCTAGAAACTTCTACACTAAACATCTTAGAACAAATATCATATACACACCCTTTTCCCTTCCTAAATCCCCATTGTTCTTCTCCAAGTAGCTCCTCTGTCATATGCCTAACCCTGTCAATGAGTATTCTACTATATATTTCTCCAGTCACACTAAGAAGGCAAATACCCCTATGGTTACCATATACTTCTCTCTCCCCTTTTCCTTTGTATAAAGGAACAATTATACCTGATTTCCAGTCCTCTGGAACCCTTCCCTCTTCCCAAGCCAATCTACTCAACTTCCATATCCACTCCACAACAATCTCGCCTCAAAACGTATTGAGGCTAAATACATTTATTTTTCGTTTTACGGTGTTAACCTTATATTTTTTTCATCAATTGTAGTTGATTTGGAGCCCCCCTCAGAAAGCTTGGGGGGGCGAGCGCCCCTCGCTGCCCTCCCCCCCCCCCCAAATGACGACCCTGAGTACAAGCTTGATTCATTCCCGTAAAGATACATTTAGGTAAGAACAATTACGTAAGAACACACACACACACACACACACACACACACACACACACACACACACACACACACACACACACACACACACACACACACACACACACACACACACACACACGTGTCGTCTGACAAGGATGCAGTCTTCAGTCTGTTAACATACTTCTATCTCATTCACGCTACCGTCAATTGAATTTTATTCGTCCAGCTCAGGAGATTAATTTTATCGTCGAGTTAATAAAGGACCTTGGAACATAAACAATGTACCGTAAAATTACCTCATCTAACTGAATACACTGAACTACACTGTGTTTCCTTCGCTCTAATTTGGCCCAGATTTTCGTGTGTTTTTTCTATGGTTACTTCACGTACACCTCAATGCCAGAAATGCAAACTGTCATATATATATATATATATATATATATATATATATATATATATATATATATATATATATATATATATATATATATATATATATATATATATGGGGTCTCTGTGGTACAGTGGTAAAGTGTGCGTTTTCGTACACTGAAGAACGAGGGTACACGCCCCGCCAGGATAATAAACTTTGGGAGCGCTTTTCTGGCCACGTACTGCTTGGCAGACATTAGGGGTGCTGTGGTTGAACCAGTGTCGCATACTGTAAAGTATGTTTGCACCCAGTCGGCTTGCGCGGGCCGATTACACTTGGTTCACAGACTATACACACATCCAAAGCCACTACAATTACTCTTACAAGCACTTCTCACCCTACTTACAATATCTACCAGACAGCCTAAGCCACTTGGTAGAGATACTTTGGATGTATCGTCCCCACTTCGGTAGGGATAGGCTGGTCCTGCAGTGGATACTCAAACGGCTGATGATGATCATGATATACAGTATATCAGCCGTTTGAGTATCCACTGCAGGACCGGCCTATCCCTACCGAAGTCGGGACGATACATCCAATGTATCTCTACCAAGTGGCTTAGGCTGTCTGGTAGAGATTGTATGTAGGGTGAGAAGTGCTTGTAAGTGTAATTGTAGTATTGGAGTGGCTTTGGATTTGTGTGTAGTCTGTGAGCCAAGTGTAATCGCCCCGCGCAAGCCGACTGGGTGCAAGCATACTTTATAGTAAGCGACACTGGTTCAACCACAGCGCCCCTTGTGTCCGCCAATGTAGTACGTGGCCGGGTGAACACTCCCAAAGTTTATTACCCTGGCGGGGCGCGAACCCTGGTTCACCCGTGTACGAAACGCACACTCTATCACTGTACCACAGAGGCTCCATATATATATATCATCATCATCAGCCGTTTGAGTATCCACTGCAGAACCGGCCTATCCTGACCGAAGTCGGGACGATACAGCCAATGTATCTCTACCAAGTGGCTTAGGCTGTCTAGTAGAGATTGTATGTAGGGTGAGAAGTGCTTGTAAGTGTAATTGTAGTGCTGGAGTGGCTATGGATGTGTGTGTAGTCTGTGAACCAAGTGTAATCAGCCCGCGCAAGTTGACTGGGTGCAAACATACTTTACAGTAAGCGACACTGGTTCAACCACAGCACCCCTTGTGTCCGCCAATGCAGTACGTGGCCGGGTGAACATTCCCAAAATTTATATATATATATATATATATATATATATATATATATATATATATATATATATATATATATATATATATATATATATATATATATATATATTACAAACAAGACAATGTTAAGTGTAATATGTAAAACACATCGCTGCGAAGAACTGTTATAAAGCTTCCTATGCCACCTAGAATACAACTTTAAGTGTTATTTTGCTGCTTTATTTCTATGCCCCTGCAGCTGATAGGTGCGTATGTATAGTGTTCTTCGTCAGCCTCTGTTCCCTCTCCCCCTTGCATACATCTCAACTAAGGCCCGACGTTGACAGAATATCAAGTACAAGGCAGATCAACACATTCAGGCTCCTATCACTCACTCCCAGTTTAATACTACCGTCTGGCGTTAGCTCGTACAAAATATTAATTGTCCCAACAATGAAAAGAACATCATCTGCAGCAAATCTTCCTAACGCTTCTACCATCATCTCATTAAAATCCACAGTAATATACACATAATGATTTTATGATGAACTTCAGTGAAATTTAGTACTTTCCTGCAGCCAACATTTTTATAGTATATAATATCATTTCAGTTTTAAAACCTTTAGTACGATGACATTTTGAATTATATTTAGGGTATCATTAGGTGACTTTATTCAAAGGAGTAAAAATACCTAAAAGTCAAAAGTTTAAAACTCTCAAGTGCCACTTTGACTGACAATGCCGCTCTCAGATGCCGGTATATTATTTAGCTGTCGTGAGGCCCAAGTTATCAATGGGTTAAGACATCTCAACTGATAATGCTGCTACAGTCTTCCGGCAGACAACATACTGTACAAGGCAAGTTTGAGTCGTATTCTTGTTCTCGCAGGCATTTTTCGTAACGCGTCTACCCAAGCGATTAATTTCATTTACAATAGCTTAATAGTTTCATGTATCTTAAGTGAACTGTCATTAATAACAGGATATCAACAGCATATACAAGGAAAACTAGGTATAATATACAAATTAAACGCCAATGAGGAAGTGGTGCGAAACAAATGAGAATACGGGCTGTTGCTCTCAGCTTCAATTTACTGTTAGGCAAGGCTGAGGCCAAGGCAGTGCATTGTGTACTATGTTTACACCTCACAAAAACAGTACGCTTCAACTTCCTGCCTGTGACCATAACAATACAGTATTAACAACTGTTTAACTCTTGGATCTCATGGCGTATTTTCTAGTTTTTCTTGCTAAATAGGAGTGACTATTCAGTTTAAGAGAATATTCGTATTAGAACGGTTAGATAAAGTCTCCCTCAAACTCTTTCCTACGAGACTCTTCTCGCTGAATACAGTTGTCTACCAGCAACAAGAATAAAAACTAAGGTACGTCATGGGGCTGCTGGAGCTAAATTATTGGTATGTATTACTTAACCTCTCCCATTAAAGCTAGTTTTTTTTTTTTTTTTTTTTTTTTTTATAGCACCTAAGAGTGGGCAAGGCGCGGTCGTTTTTTCAAGGACAAAGAGGAGGACAAAAGTTCAGGGAAAAACAGCAGCTTAGCAAAGACGAGTGCGCCCTTGAAGAATATCGGTTTTAGGGCTAACTGCGCTACTGTTATTATTTTTTTTTATTTTTTTTTTTTTTTAAATCGGGAAAACCAGCTCTCTGTAACCTTTATTTGCTTTGCTGCGGACCTCTGTTTCAGAAAGTCACCTACTGTGCAATGGGGCTGAACAGTTTAGCTTAGCGTGATATATTCTTGCTATATGCAGGCGAATTTACTCGTATTCAACGAAAGAGATTTCTTGAACTGGAGGGAATCTACACATCGTTCATAAAGTCCTCCAATTCGAGATGCTTTTCATTAGTTGATAAAGTAGTCTAGAGGTAGCAAGAATTAAACACAATAAGACATCACCATGCTGAAGAGTATATAAGCAGTCATTACCACCAGCCTTTATTGTCTTAGCTAATAAATGTATAAAGAGTGAGACCTAAAACGCCCAGGAGCCTGAAACTCAGTCTGAGCTCAGTAAAATAATCTGGCGTTAGCTGGATTAAAATACTTATCCCGACCATACGAGGATTAAAAGTCCCCCCCCCTTCTCTCCCTCTCTCTCTCTCTCTCTCTCATCCCCTCCTTTCCTATCACACACTTCCATTCTCTCTCTCATTCTACCTCCATCCCTCCCTCTTTCCTCCTCCTCCCCTCCCTCCCCTTTGCCCTCCTCACCGCCTGGCCTTGCTATCCTCCATTTATAGGAACTAGTTCTATCACTCACTTCACAATTCTTCCGTTATATTTTGCTTTAGAATATATATATGCATATCACCACATATATTGCTATCAACAGCTGTAGTAGTAGTAGTAGTAGTAAGAGCAGTAGCTGCAGCAGCAGCAACAGTAACAACTGCAGTAGCAGTGGTATTAGTAGTCCTAGTAGCAGCAGCAGCAGCAGTAGTAGTAGAACTAGTTGCCTGGGCCAGATCCAGCACTTTGGAAAAAGGAGGGGGGTGAAGCGTGATTCCCAGCGGATGTACCACATGTTTGAACTGATGCTGACACATTACTATATTACTCAACATTTCTTCATCAAATTCTGAGTGAATAGTAATAACTAGAACACCGTAAAATTGTCTAGGGACAATTTTGATACAGGAAAACTTCCCATAGCCACTGCCTACTAGAAGCCAAGCTATAAAGGGACCTTGAGTTCAAGGTCACTGATCCTGAGCATATCATCTTAGGTCATCACAAACTATAAGTTCACCAAGTTTGGTGGCTCCACCTTTAGTCCTTCATGGGAAATTAGGTGACATCCAGAATATCCAGAAAAGTCCCATTTTCTTTTTACCTCAGGCGAGGTCAAGGTCACTAATTGCGCATGTCACCTTAGGTCATTACAGTTTATAAGTCCACCAAGTTTGGTGGTTCTAGCTTTAATCATTCATGGAAAATTAGGTGACATCCGGACTATCTGAAAAAGTCCCAATTTTTTACTCCAGGCGAGGTTTACGTCACAGGGTCAATGATTTTGTGCATCTCACCTTAGGTCATCACAGTCTATAAGTCCACCAAGTTTGATGACTCTAGCTTTGATCTTTCATGGAAACTTGGAAACGTCCCAATTTTTTACCCCAGGTGATCTCAGAGAATAATCAACTGATAGGAAGCATACTCCCTTCGGCCTGTGTCCGCCTTATGGCTATTTTGTAGTAAAATTTCAGCTTCCTAGCTTAAGCGGTTCTCGAGACAGCGTCTTTAGCTCATTTCTCTGTGTTTCGGATATTATTCTGAGATCCGGTTGACGGATTGATATCATATTAGGCCAAAAGAAGAGGACTCTGTCCGACCAAACAGACCAAGTTTGAAGGCTCTAGGCCAAATAGCCTCTGAAATATGGCAGTATTAAAATAAGTAATAATAATAATAATGATAATAATAATAATAATAATAATAATAATAACAATAATAACAGACAAAAACAAGAAAACTTCCCAAAGAAATGGATGAAATTCACATTTATACTTCTGTCAGTGCAACCTTCCCACCTTTTGTCCTTTTTTTCGTCATTGCCTCTTTTCTCACTGTAGCTTCATCTGCAGTTAGTTTTCCCCTCTCGCTCAGCAGTTGCCCTTTCTCAACTCCTACCCCGTCTCCCTCCCCCCACCACCTCATTCTATATTCATTGCATCATACTCACTCAGTTTTCCTTTCGTACTCGACGCACATTTTTTAAAACTCTGTTCACGTTAGCTTACCTTAATATAACAAATGTTCTTGAATGCTGAAATGTAACAAGGAGTTTATACAAGAGTTCAGTACTAGCTACAAGAAGATATTATGGAATAGATGTTGAGCTGCAGTGTTGGCTTATTTTCCCGCTGACCTACGGGATGTCCGCTGCAAAATGACGAGTATCTCTAGTAACTTAAGATGGATGAACTGACACTAAAGTATTTCCACCAGCGCAAGTAATTACCCATTCCATGTTTTTACAGGACACCAAACATTTCTTCAAATCAAACCGTTATGGATTCCAGAAGCTACCATTGAGTTTTTCTTGCCCTATCACTGAACTATCACAGAAGCTACCATTGAGTTTTTCTTGCCCTATCACTGAACTATCACTGTCACAACACACCATTTAACTACTTATGCGCACAAAGCTGGTGCAGTGGTGTATATAAATACTCATCTATATCATTATGCTGCAGGAGCACAGCAAAACTACCCCACTCCATCCCAGGAGAATCCCTGGGGGAGGGGGGAGAGGGGGACGCCTCCCCATGAGAGGTGGCGTTCGGGGGTCACATCCTGCAAAAAACTCATCTGTACGAAGGTATACCACTGTTCAAAATTTCTTGTTCCTGAGTTGCCCAGAACATTTAAGTATCGCCCCCTCCTCGTGGGGGATAGGGTCTTCCGGGGCTCTACCCTTCCTAATAGCTGGTCCGATATGAGGTCTACCACCGTGCAAAATACTGTGTTCCTAAATACAGAACTGGCGTTGCCCCTGGAGGGGAGCGGAGGAGTCCCACCCTGCCTAAAACCTGGTCTGAATGAAGGTTTACCAGTGTTCAGAACATCGTTTTCCTTGATTTAAAAAAAAAAAAAAAAAACTAGCCGTGCATACCTGCATTGACCGGAACCCCTTGAGGTTGACCTTCCCCTCCCCAGCGGAAAGTGGTTCTCAATGCTTCCACCCTGCCTAAAAACTGCTCCTGGTAGATGTCACCCCCAGACTCTCCCAGTTACCAGAAAACGCAATCTCTTAGAACCACTTCATCTTCCATTCTAGAGAAATCTGTGCTTGATCCACCATGTAGAGTGGGAAAAAGAGAAATGGAACACTTTCTTTCGAAACCCAGTGATATGATGATCGGAACCCAACAGTTTCATTATTTTTCGACCAAGTACAGAGACATTACTATCCCTATCATGGTCCAAACAACTAGTATTGTGTTCAAGCTAACACCATTTGTTATTAGAAAAATATAAATTTAATTATAAAATGATTAATTTGCAGGGATGAAAAAACAGTGCAGAAACGAGATAACACACACACACACCCACACACACACACACACGAGTTAGGAATTTGGATTGGAGATGTAGAGTTCTCTGTCCATTACTACACTCTACACTGTACTGACCTCACAAAACGTTGTAGCTGGTGGAATGAGGCTATGGGTATAGAACTCTGAAATTTCTCCGATTCCAAATTCTCTCTCTCTCTCTCTCTCTCTCTCTCTCTCTCTCTCTCTCTCTCTCTCTCTCTCTCTCTCTCTCTCTCTCTCTCTCTCTCTCTCTCTCTCTCTCTCTCTCTCTCTCTCTCTTGTTTCTGCAGGTTTCCATCCCTACATCTTAACAATCATTTTAGAATAATATTTTCTGAAAGTAGGATTAATAAAATAAGAAAGCCGTCAGGGTGAAGGGGTTAATCAGTAAAGCGTAGATCTAACTTGACACCCGACAGGAGTACACTTCATGCTGGCCCCTCCCTCACGGCTGGTCCTACACCACGCCTCATCCACGTTACCCTCTGCACTAAGTCAACACTTCGGTGGTAAAATTATAAGTAATATAAAACACGACTCAATATATTTAAGCACACTGCCTATCTGATTCTATTATTTGAATTAAGGGATATAATTGATAAAATTTTTGAACAATTACTGTAAGTTAACCTATAATGAACAACAATGAATTAACTGTGCTTCGTGGCAACTAGCATTGTTTAGAACCAGTTATATTATGATCATTGTTCACTTAATATTTTCAGTTACAGTGTTGGGGATCCTATAGCTAAACTGAGGTGTGTCAAATATGCCGACGTTGGAACGAGACAAACACATTATTCCTGAGGCAGTCGGTGATGCACTTCCAGATAGCAGCTGGTAGAACCTGAGTTTGATTTTCGGGCAGGTTAGATTCTTGGACATTGTTTGTTTTCACCTTGTCCCTGCTCATCCAGCAGTACGATTGGGAACCTGGATAGATCATTCACTGTTGCAGGTCTTATTCTAGTGAATGACTGGGACTCAAAAAAAAAAAAAATTGTTTGCCTTAATAAACCGCTTGCAATCGATAGTCATTAATTTAAACCCCCTTTTTCTTCTTCCCTTTCTCACACCCCACACTGTCCATTGCCTTTCCACTATCATTCCCTCCCCCATTCCCTCATTGATTTCATCAGTTTCTGCTTATATTCTTCTCACCCTGCCCTCCCTAAGTCATCTCTGTCTCGTCTATATATTCTGCCTGTACTGTCACGAACAAACGTTCAGCGACAATCCCCTACCAGTATTGTGTCGTACCTTCCATATTTCTCATCCCTCCCCAAACGTCAGAGAAGGCGAAGTTCTTCTCTTCCTCCCTCCATCCGTCCCAGTTCTACGACTCCCTCCCTCTCCCCACTCCCTTCCTATAACTCGTTCCTTACAACCCTCACCTACTTCCTGACCTTGCTATAATGCCATACTGTATATGCTTCCTGCACCCCACCACACTCTCCCATCTTACCGACTTACCTTCTCACATGCAACAGTACACACCCTGTTCCTTCAGTAACTAGTTTCTCTCTCTCTCTCTCTCTCTCTCTCTCTCTCTCTCTCTCTCTCTCTCTCTCTCTCTCTCTCTCTCTCGACACCTGCCAACCTTCACCCCATGGAGGTCAGGGCACCAGAGAGGTTAGTATGGGGTCACGGGAAGAGAAAGAAGGGATGTAGGAGGAGAGGGGGAATGACGGGATGGAATGTGAGGAGAGAGAGAGAGAGAGAGAGAGAGAGACCGGAGTAAGAACTAACATTATGATGCCATTCTCTCTCTTTCCCTCTTGTTACAGTTCACCAATGCTGATGTTGGCTTTCATCCACTTTTGTTGATTGGTGTAAAAAAATATACATTAATGCTGTGAAATTCGATTAACTTACTACATCATCATCATCATCATCATCATCATCATCATCATCATCCTTTTCCACCTAAGATGGGTTTAGGTAAGATACATGAACAAGGTAAGGGAAGGTACAGTACAAAAGTCTTCACTTCACAAGCCTGGCCTTCTGCACATTTTCTTTTTTAATATTTCCGTTTCGTTTCGCTTGACATCCACTTGACCTTAATATGAAATAAATCGCAAAACATGCAATGCTTTTAATCCGTTCAGCTTGCGTACGTTAATTTTCTCTTATTCTTGTTACTTTTTAAGACTTTTATTCAGCTTAACTAAGAATTTTTTTAACCGTAGGGTCAGATATAGCTTCCATTAATACCTTCAGAATGAGAGACCTTGCCCAACTTGAATAAGATCGTCTGCAAGTAGAAAAAAAATAAATACTAAAGACACTACGTTCCCAGAGGAACACGGGATAGTCTCTAAACAACTACAGTACACTGACTACTTGCGTGCAAATTATTATTATTTTTTTTTACAGTAACAGAATATAGGAAGGAAAAACAAGAGAAAAAATAATCCATACACCTGATTACAGGTTTCCTCTATTCATATAAAAACTGAAACAGTTGGACTTGAACAGCCGTAGGTTGAAGTCTGGGGAGAAACCACTCTGGGGAAGCGAGTTCCAGAGAGATGCAATTCGGGGAATAAAAAAATTCTAACAGGCAGAAGTTCTGCAATATGGCATTGTGACACTCCAGTCATGAGTCCTACCAGATGCCCGTGTAGCGCGGGAGAAGCCTTGGAGAGGTGGCACAATGGATCCAACTTCGTCTGAGCATTTGCCATAAATGGATCTAAAATAATGCAAGGAAGGCAACATTCCTTCTTACCTGTAGGGGAGGTAGTTCATTTGTAATAGTAAGGTTATTAATAATTCAAATAGCTTTGTTCTGAATTTTGTCCAGTTGTGTTAGTGCAACCTCTCCACATCCATTCCACAAGGGTGAGCTGAGAGTGTACATGACTCTCATAAATTATAGCTAACTGTTCGTCAGTGAAGAAGTTAAGGACTCTGTACAAAAATCCAAGTTTCTTTGAAGTGATTTTAGCAAGTAATCTAACATGAGAGGTCTAGCTGAGGGCACTGCAAAGTGAAACATCGAGAATTTCAATACGTTTAGAGATAGGAATATTTGTAGCATTGAGGGTAATAAAGGAATCAGGCAATATCTGTCTATCAGTAAACTGTATATATTTGGTTTTCCTAGCATTTAACCCCCGCCTTGCTAATTCTTAGCAACCCGATTACCTTCCCTGAGTCACTGATTTAGGACTTTTTTTTAATATTAAGTTGATTTGTTGTCATCAGATCAAGTGTTTCTGAGCTTGAACTCTTCATCACCCTCGTCTTTTTGTAATTTAGACCTCTTGGGTGGGTGTGAGAGCGGTGATAAGTCACCAGCGCCGTGGGAGGTAGACAGGCGTGAGTCCACCATTGCTGCGCTACAAAAGAGAACTGAATTACTAAATATCCGGTATTTGGCAACTGCTGTGTGGCAGGGCTTGGCAACAGCTCTGATGGCATAGAGGGAGACTCAACGTTCCCATGGAAACCAATGATGCTTCGTCATGCTTGAATTTATGGCGCTGAGACCCATCGCCTCATTTGAGGTGATCAGCACAGCCAAGGGTGGCCTGCATCTCTGACTTACTAAATATGCAGTATTTGGCAACTGCAGAGTGGCAGGGCTTGGCAACTGCCCTGATGCTCTGATGGCATAGAGGGAGAGTCAGTGTTCCCTTGGAAACCACTGACGGTTCCTCGTGCCTGAAATTATGGCACAGAGACCCATCGCCTCATATGAGGCAATCAGCGCTGCCAGGGGTGGCCTGCATATCGCCTCATATAGGCGATGAGCACGGCGGGGGTTAGTGATACAGTGTTATTTTGTCCCCATTTCGTGATCTCAGATAAGTCTTGAGTTATGGAGATTGCTACACTGAGTTGTTAGTTGGAGATATTAAACTTTGTAAATGGGTGTTTAAGTGTGAATGAGCTGTGAAGTGTTGAGTCATTGGCATATGAGTGAATGGGACTATGGGTGACAAATAAGAGATCATTAATATGAATTAGGAATACGGTTGGAGCCAGAACTGATCCTTGTGGCATGCTGGCAATAAACAAGTGGAAATTGGAATATACATCATCAACTTTTAATCTTATTTTTCTCTCACTAAGATATGAGGAAATTAGAGGAACAGAAGATAATAAGCCTTAGCAAGGGAGTTTGGATAGCAGGGAATGGTGCCACACTCTGTCAAAAGCTTTAGAAATATCAAGGGCTACTGCATGAGTTTCTCCGTGTTGGTCTGTTGACTGATGGATGGTATGAGTCAGGAGATTAAGTTTATCAACAGTGAATCTTTCGTGGTGAAAACCATACTATCAGTCACTAATTAAGTTGTTGGATTCAAGATGTTTAACAATGTGTTTATTAATTACAATTTCAAATACTTTACCAAGAGAAGATATGACAGCTATTGGGTTGAAATCAGAAAGGTCAGAGGAACTTCCTTTCTTTGGACTTCGGTGGATATTGGCTTCTTTCCAGGAAATGAAGAAGTACATATGTATAGTCTGAATAATTTAGCTAGAACAGCAACAAGTTCTGAGGAACACTTTTTCAAAACAATTGGAGGAATTCCATCTGGACCTGGAGCTTTGTTGGTTGGTAAACTGTCAAGAATAGATTGCATCTTAAGTGGAGCTGTTTCTGGAGAGTCATGGCCAAGTACAGGGACGTTCTGGCTGACTTCCTCTTAGGTAGATTTCTGGCAAATATACTGACAAGGATGTTTGCTTTACCACGCGGTTCATTTATTGCGTTACCATCAACAGATTTTAGTGGAGAAATGGGTGGTGACCTGTACAAATTACTGAAGGAATTGAGAGATGACCAGAATATTCTATTGTCATTAGGATTATTTAATAGTTTGGATGCTTGGTTGTGATGAAAGTTTGATTTAGCGAGTTTAATTACTGCTTCTGCATGGTTTCTAGCAATTTTAATTTGACTGAGTGATTCAGATGATTTTGATTTTCAGTAAAAGTTATATGCTAAAGACTTTTGGGCCGTTGCTTTGGCACAATTGCTGTCAGATCATTTGGGGAGTCTGATCTTTTGGTAAACTGTTGACTGGGTATGAATAATTCCATACCAGTTTGTATTAAGTCATTAATGTGGGGCTGGATAGAAATGATGTCATCGGAAAAGAAAGACTACCATGGAATATCGGCAAAATAATGTTTAAATCCATTCCAGGCTGCCGTATCAAAGTGCCATCTGGTCACCCTGACGGGTTCAAAACGGGAAGGTTTGGGGCAACTAACTAATGAGGCTTTGATGAGATTGTGATTGGAGGATCCAAGTGGTGACAGTACTTCTATCCTGTATTAAATTATCTGGATTATTTGTCAGAATAGGTCCAAGACAGTGGCGTTATGGTCAGGATTATCTGGTATTCTGGTTGATTGTTTTAACAATTCCGTGAGATTAAACGATTCTGCAAACTGGTCGCACTCTTAACCAGTATCGTCAGTTCTGGCAGAATGCGATAACCATTCTACATTATGGACGTTACCCAAAAAGGTAATTTCAGTGGTAAGGGTGAGGCTAAGGTTAGTCAGCTGTGTGTATATGGAGTCAACTAAACTGGGTTCTAAAGAAACATTGGGGGGACGATAACAACACAGATATGTTTGGTAATATTTAGATAATTTAGTCTATATAACGAATAAATAAAATTAGCTGAAGTGACATTCAAAACAGAGTCAACTTCAAATTCAGATTTTATATAACAACAGGTGCCATTCATGTTACGGAAGTTTGTGGGGAGATGGTAACCAGCAACCCGAAGTGGAAATGTGTCAGTAGAGGGAGAGATTTGGGTTTCTGTGAGGAACAGGGCTAGAGAGGATATGGATTGGAGGAAAACGTAAATGGAATTCAGACTGGTTCTAAGGCCACGGATATCAGTGAAATATAAGGCCGAACCTGTGCTTCTCCGCCGACGAGCATGAACAGTGTTTGCAACAGCCGCTGTCGGCACAGTCGCTTGACTGCGACCGGGAGAACCCTGTGCCGCCAGCCCTACCCTGCCGGTGGTGGCAATCCGAGCTACCACTGGATTTGCAGATATTAAAGAAGCTGCCATTGCTAAGGAGAGATGGAAATAGAAGATGTGACATCTAATGTGCATGTAGTGTGGTGTAGACAGTTGAGGATAGAGGTATTATGACAGCATGCTGGACTATTCTCTGTGTCACTAAAAATGTTCAACAAAGGAAGATGGTCAGGAACAGGTTCTGATGGATGGCGAAATGGTAGCTCTCTCTGTCACCAGCTTGCCATCCACCTCGGGAGCACTGTCCTATTCGACTGCAGCTACAGTCTGCTCCCTGAGACTAATGAACAAATAAGAATATATAATACCAAAATTTGTTTTCAAGGAGTTAAATAGTTGTTGTTTTGGCCCCAAGTTCATCTGAAACGTAAACATAGTGGACTGCAGGTTGAAGCTACCCTTTTCCTGCAGTCCACCACCCACTTCTGTGGGTATAGGGAGGGAACTGAGGGACGTTTGATTCATCGGGCAATAGGGAACCCCTGTTACATTAGTACCACCATATGAAGAGTCCCTTTCCATTACGGCTGTTAAAAAGTACCCAAGGACTACAAGTGTTGATTACGAAAAATACTGAGAGAGTACAATGTTAAAAGGTACGAGTCCTAACGAGTGTCAGCTTGAATATGTATCAGCTGCTTAACTCTTTTATTCTCCTATAACTATCAGGTTAATATACAATAATCGACTGGCGTTGGCTCGAATGAAATACTAGAACTGTTTCGATTGTGAGAGGTATAATGATGTACAGCATTAACTCACTCAGTCTCCTGTGCCTATCAGACGGATAAAGTCGTCTGGTGTTAGCTGAAATAAAATACAAGAGTTGTCAGATGAAAGAATTAACTATTCCAATAGCAAGAAGTATTTTTGTAGTTTATTCTCGCTACTCCCAGAAGACTTTAATCAGCATATGTGATCTCCTGGTGATGGAGGAGTTAGTGGACTCTGTATGCAAACCCTGCAGTCAGAAAAGTGTATTCCATGCTGAATAAAATCGTCTGGGAATAGGAAGACGATAAAAGAAGATGCATACGTCACTTCGTTGATCCCCTTATTCTGAATTGTTTCTCTCTCTCTCTCTCTTAATCTTCAGACCATCACCAGACAGTTATAGTGGGCACAGGAAACACTTGTTGGACTGGAAGAGTTAGCCATATTCAACTAATTCAATACTACAATTGAACAAAATTATAGAATAAATTATCTGATGGCAGTGAGTCATCTATCATCTCCTTACTTATCACTATATATATAATTTCGTTGTGCTTTCTTCTTTAAGGGTGTCTGTCCAGTGGCAGAAAATGAATTAAGTCTAATCAGTATCATGATATGCATCTGTTCTTGTGGTCAGTACAGTGTTGGCCTCTCAGATATAACTTTTCTGTTCTTGGCCGTGCACAGTCACTTCTAGTTTATCGTCAGCTTCGCACACACTCGTAATTTACTGAGAGTTCACTACGCTCGTACTGTTTTTTTTTTTTTTTTCATTCTAAACAAAAATAAAACATCTGGCATTTAACCTAAATTAGATTTCTCTAACAACTGAATACCAGAATTATCTATCTAACACGTTCCAGTCATATTTTATGCTTGTCTTCCATTTTCACTTTCATCGTTCGGCAGCCAACTTGAGTTTCTGTTGCCAACCATTAACACGGCATTAAAACTGAATGAGTCACATCTAAAAACTTATACATAGACAGTAGAACTGTCCTTTTGGAATGCTTCATTTGTAAGTTATTTTCATTTCTATCTGATCCTCCCAGTGGTTAGCCCTAGAAACGTCACTGTCTCTGAGTGACAGAGTTATGGAGTTACTTAAGCACCGATTACTTTAAGTCCGCCAACATAGCATCCAGTCCTACACACCAGCTGATGTTGTACAGTGGGACTTATTCTGTCATGAGGTTAAATAAGGTTTGAAATTTTGAGAACTGGACGCATAACCTATGGGAATGTGTAAAGGAGTTTGAAATGTGGTGGGTTACTTTTAGAAAGAGGTCAGCGTCCCTCTGTTTTGCTCCAAGATGCATGGTATACTGTACAAGATACGTAGGTTTTCTAGAATTCCACGCAATTCAGCTTTCTTCCATGAGCCTGGTGTCGCTGTTTCGTGCAAACCTGGGGTTGCCAAGTGTCTGACTTTTCCTTTATTTAGTCATATTTTTCTTAGGGTTTGGTAGACTTGATCACTGAATGAGTTAGTTCTATTTGACTCATATTAAGCAACACCCAGCTTGGATGTATGCAAATTGTGAACTGTCCAAACTTGTCAGGCTAGTATCTGGTTGAGTCAGCATCTAGGATCCCTATGGTTCATTAACCCATTAAAAAAAAAAAAAAAAAAGTGTTTACAGTTTTGGAGTTCAGGATATTTGGCCACTGGTCTATATAGGTCACTTGACTACTTCCGTCCTATGACATATTCATAATGTATTACAGCGACCAACACACGATTTATCCAACTCTGGAGACTTCGATGTGGATGGGTTAAATATAGCTTCATTAACTTCTTCACAACTAAAAATCTATCCTAAGTTGAATACTCTCGTCTGGAGACAGCAGGATCAGCTATATTATACATTTTTAAACTGAAGGGTTTAGGGGCTTGTTAGATCACCTCAGACTCAACCAGGCAGTTTCAGGTCCAGTTTGGTCTCGTCAGACCAATAAAAGGCCAGTCAAAGTCACTCGTCCACAGACATCTCTTCAGGCCACTCAAGGCACAATTACAGGTTTCGCTAAAGGTGGTGCAGAGATTTCAGTTTCGTGTGATGGATACAAAACAGATCAGTAAGGTTTCGATCAATGTTAATAGGATTCTGGGATACTTATATTTTCAATAATAAATCTTACTGTTCCAAAATTTTGCTAACTCTGACCTAGGGCTTAATAATATGCTTTATGTCCCTCACAGAAAACAAAAATTCTTACACTACTGTTGGAGGATCCTGTACATTAAGTCGACCTCAAGTCCATTCATGCCATTTCAGGTTCACCCAGATCCATTATCCCGCTCATGCTTGGGACAACTTTAGTATTCTATCCCATCAGACACCAGACAATTTTATGAGCAGAAAGCGAGTCATGGCAGCCTGTGCATGTTAATCCGAGTATCACAACCTTTTCTTGGTCGCGACAATTCTATACCAACTACCGTCTGACGATTTTATTCAGCTGAGAGTGAGCGCAGGAGTCTCAGAGTATTAACATTCATACAGAACCATTCACGTATGCTTTGATCCACTGTACAGTAGTCTCACTAGGCCGCCTCACCCACGTATAAACCAAATCAAGGAGATTCAGGACCACTTCTGTCTTTTCAGGTCTTCAGGTCAGTTTTGCTCCATTTGATGGCTTCAGGTCCACTAAGGAATTAAATCAGTTTAGGTGACATCTACAATAGTCAACACCTTCAATACAGTTACTGACTTGTTACACTAGCGCTCGCGATAGTGAGAGAACGATATTGTTTTAATCAGCACGCCTCTGTGCTTCTGTCTGTTTGACTGTATGCTAACAAAAGAAGTCACAGTTCTGATCCGATTTTAACAATATTGGGAGAATGGGTTGAGAGTTAACCAAGGAGTTGACCTGGTGTTTTTAGAACATAAGTTAAATGTAATGGTCACAGCAAAATCAACATAACAAGTTTTGGTCCGATTTAGGTCAAACTTTGTTCACGGAATGAAGGCAAGATTCAAATTTGAGAACACTCAGTCAAAAGTCAAGGTCACGGGAAAAGTCAACATGTGACTCCATACAGTATGTGTCTGTGTGTGAACTAAATAACTAAAACATTTTTTAAATCTGAAGTGGACCATACTTGGTGAAAGGGATGAGGGTCAGACAAGGAGCTGCTTTAATGCTTTAGGGGGACTAAGTCAAAAGTTAAAGTTACATGGTCAAGTCAGTTACAAAGATTTTTATTGGACTGGAACTGAACTTGGTAGAAGGGTTCAGAGTAAGGCAAGAATGAAATGGTTTAACCGGGAGAACAATCAATCAAAGATCAAGGTCAAAGGGAAAGGTAAAAATTTTGACTTTATAGCTCAAACACTTCTGGTTCGATTTAGAACAAAACTGGTCGAATGACTGAGATTCAGCCAAGAAGGAAGAAATTCACTTTTCAGAACAATAGGGTCAAAGGAACAGGTCACAGCACAAGTTCAACTCAAACAGTTTTGAACCGATTTGGACCAAATTTGGTGGGAGGGTTGGGAGTCAGACAAGCATGAAATGAATCGAATTTGAGAGCAATCAGTTAAAGGCCAAGCTCAAAAGGCAGCGTCAAATGCTCAGCCCGAAGACCAGTTACAGGGAGAGGGTACTGCACTTTTTTAATGTTTTTTTTTTTTTTTTTAATCAGACTATCACTAGATGATTTAATGCGACTTAGGGATGATTCCTAGATGTACTGAGATCCGTGAAGGCTGCATCTAACCTCTCCATTTCGAAAGGTCTCTCCTAAGCTCCAATAAATCGCCTGGTGGTGGCAAAATTAACATGTAAGACACATCATCGTACTGTAAGGTTTTACTCCTTTGCATGATATTCATCCAATACTGATTTTGCTGTATGAAGTTCGTCAGAGGCCTCCATGCCTTTTATGGTTAACTGAGGTTGATTTAGACTGATTCTACTTGCTTTCGAAGATTTCACAGAGCCTCTTCCTGAACGATTTATCTTGTAAATTGTAACTTAATAATTTTCTTCTATGTCACTAATGCAAAATGTGCCGGTATTAAACAGACGCTGAGGAGGAATGAGTGGGTGGAATGGTGCTGGAAAGCGGGGCATGTTCGAGGAAGTATACGCTGGGATGATGGGCCCTATATTTCTCGACTGGTAAAGTGCAGTACAAATCTCTTCTCCTATAATTCTGAAGGGCTGGGGGGAGACATAACGAAGGGTGAAAAGCTGTGGGTAGGATGATGATGAATGACGGAACAAGGCAAGAGCACACCCTACCAAGTTAGACACTACATTAGGAAAGGTGTGTGCTGAGGGAAAGTTGAAGTCACAGATTTCTCCTAGAAATTTGGAAGTGGGCGGGTGGGCAGACGGAAAAAATGTGTAGTAGTTGAAGGGATTATTCCCCCTAGCTAGACGATAATGCATCATGTTATAGCCCTGCTATGGTGACGGGAGAGCGCTACTCCTCCCACTGAGGCAGCTACCCGTGCGGGGCGCGAACTCTCGACCTCGCGATCTCTAGTCAAACGATCTACCTCTGAGCCACCCCCCTCCCCACGCAGTGGCTGAAGAAGTGTGGGCAGAATGGACTAAAATGGTGGTGGATAATGGAGAGGACGAGGGAAGTAGGCTACGGTTCGAACTGATGAGTGTTGTGGGCTGAACGGTATGGGCGTGAAATTATCACGAGCCACGATCATATACAGGCGCTTTGTAGTCTAAGCAATAAAAGGATATTTAAGGTAAAACCAAATACCAAGCACAGTTAATAACGAAACATGACCAATCCACTTCCATCTGTGCCGTGTCATTAAAACATCCATGGAAATTACCAGACAAGAACAGTATTTCACGTGGCGTAGGAGATTTTGTTGCACATTTTGCGATCTATCGGCACATCACATTATTTTTTAATCCTTTTGTATGTAACCGAAGCAAACTACCTCGATGCTAGAAATATATGAATAACATAAAAGAGAATACTGCTGCGTAATTTGAACGACAAATGGCAAAGAAACAGATGCTACTTAGCCTCCAGTGCCACTTAGAATCCCCCCCCCCACAGGTTGGCACTAACTTGTTGTTCTACGGTCAGTTTCTTCTCTTACATTCCAACCTCATGTGGCAGTACGACGACATATATAAGGGCGGATCCAGCATTTGCCAGGAGGGTCCTTTTATTACCTGTTCACAACAGTCATGTATTTTGTTATTTATATTCATTCATTCCCAGACGCCATCCATCCCAGACGGGGTGGCCAAGGGCTTAGAGTTAATTGTTTTACAGGGAGGGGCACTAATCCTTCACCAACCCCACTTGACACGTAGGGATGCCAACAGCATCTGGTGTTCCCAGGCGGTCACCCATCCAAGTACTAACCAGACCCAACGTTGCTTAACTTCGCTGATCGGACGGGAAGCGGTGTACTCAACGTGGTATGGCCGTTATATAACAATTAAAATACATTACACAGTTTATTTAATCACCACCATATACACAGTTTCATTAGTAGGGTCCTGTTCAAATAATGTGAAACTGTCATATATGTACTGTTGTTTTTCACTCAGTAATTCTGTATACTGCTGCAGGTGAAAAAATAAAAATGCTGCTGACGTAAAAGGAGGGATGCGGCCTCTCTGCCCCCACATCCCTGGATCCGCCACTGAAAAGACATATCTGGCAACAAGAGAGTTCGTATGCCGGACCTTCATCAGATACCGTAAAGCATCACGTCAAGGCTGCCACACCGCCTACAGCAGTTTTTTTTGTCTCCAACACTCGTATTCACACTGGGTTAGGATGCTTTCAACATCTCATCCTTGGCAATTTTGCTTCTGTAATACACCTTATTATTCTCTAAAGCGTTCTTTATAGTACTCTTATTGGCATACTTTGCATAGATATCAAAGACGAGCAAGCCTAAACAAACCAATGAGGAGAAGATGCCAAGAAGCCTCCTTAGCCGACTAGTAGGCTATACTGGATCAACACGAAGCTTTCTAGCGGTTCATTGTTAAAGCTATTTTCTACACACGGCGTATTAATACCTTGTATTTTATTTATGCAAACTTGATCAATATTGCAAAGGCATAAACAATATACAAGAGAACAGTAAGAGGTAGCCGGCAAAATAAACTACCAAAGAGGAGGTGTGAGGTAGTCTCCATGCCACAGAGAGTAGCCTACACCCCTCAGGGCATCAGGAGCCTCCTTAGCGGACGAGAATACTGCCCCAAATCTTCACGTTTTGTCCACACTCCACAACCTGCACGAGGAGTAGCAAGACAGACCATTTCTCTAGGCGAAGGAGGAGGAAGGTCTTAGAGAAAGCGTTACCATGGCAACTGGAATGTTAAAAGAAAAAAAAAAACAGTTAACTATGGCATTATTTATTTTTCCAACTCAGGTTTCACAGTTTCCTGCTGTGGAGTGGGGCTGCAGAGGAGTGCTGTGCATGTTTTCGGGTACGCTTTACTATCCATTGATAATTTATGAAACCGTGTCTGGCCAAGGGGAAAGAAAAATTCCTTGAATCCAGTAACGTACTTCATTGTTTACTATGGCTGCCGCACCTGAATATGTTTCTCCCAGAACTTACCGGAGAAATTTGTCCTTGTGCGGCTTACATCCTGCGGCTCAGAAGCGGCATAACAGAATACCACAGCTTTAAATCCTTGCCACAGCCCTTCTTTGTGACTAGCACTTTTTTCTAATATTAATCTCTTGCTACAGTTCAGCATGCAAGACGCAGAGATGATAAATACAGGCCAAGTCAAAGTGGATAGAGTATTATTCGAATACAGAATTGAGATTTTAAGCATGTGAGCATGAATGAAAGTTTCTCGTACATCCGTTCATCCGTCATTCTATTCGTTCGTGCACTACAGACCACAAGAATACGGACCGATTTTGATGATTCAGGTGACAAACGAATCCAGTTCAGCTGACGTTGTACTCTCGTCTTAGTGATCAGTACGCTTGGGTTAACCTCAGGCTCAGCGATCCAGCAATGGTCAAGGCCACAGAGCAAACCTCTTAATTTGCAGGAACACTGCCATAAATTAGGTACCACTGCAAATGGCTTTCAAAATGCAGTAGTTTACGACTTTGTTACAGGTTTAATACAGTCTCTTGAAAACTGGCAAACTGCAAAAAAAATTAATTACACACCTGTGTCCCCACCTCATTTGGTGGTGTGGAAAAGGCAAAAGAAGTGCAAGTTAATCCTTTATATACTATAGACTCTAAAGAGAATTAACTTGCACCTTTGTACCTCTCAGTGAAAGGAACATGTAATCTAACAGAATGGCTGCAAAAACAAAGATCAACGCATAACAGGGAAGCCACTGCACAAAGCGAAGATCATAATCACTAGTGAAAAGCAGGTGCCGTATAGCTTCAATGATTCCTGAGACAGCCAAGCGTCTTCGCCACGACACAGAACCCATATTGTATAGTTTCTCTCAAAGCACATGGTGAACGGTACA